>NC_049226.1:47167399-47474899 GCF_011100685.1 Canis lupus familiaris
CCGCCCTTGCAGCCGTCAGCTTCGGGAGCGCCCGCCTCGCCCCCTGGCCCAGCCCCGGCTCCGGTCGCCTCTTTGGGCAGCGCCAGGGGCTGCTGGTGCGGCGGCTGGGGCTGCCCGTGGAGGGGTGCCGCCGGCGTCACCTCGTCCGCCTCGTCCAGGCGCAGCTCCGGCGGCCCCACGGGGCTGTCGCAGCCCGCGTCGCTGTCTTTCTCCTCCAGCCCGTCGTCGCCCTCGCCCACCACATCGATGTCCACGTCCTCGGCCGTCAGCACCGTCTGGCCGGACATGTCGCTGGCGCTGCCGCCGCCGGAGAGGGTCATCCCTCCTCGGGGTTGGTGGCGGCGGCGGGCGACGGGAGTCGTCAGGGGCTGCCGCCGAGCTCCGGGGAAGGGGGTCTGGGGTGCTCCCGAAAGATGGGAGGCTGGGAGAGGGGAGGGGGACGTAGGTGGTTCGGGGCCCTCCCGGCTGAGCTCACACTCGGCAGCCCGGCATCGCGCGCCGCGGGCGCTGGCGTCCGCCCCCCGCGGCCGCGCTCCTCAAACTCCGGCCGTCCCTGGCGCTCGGTACTAGGCGCTCGATGCCGCTCCCGGCCGCGGCGGCTGGTCCACGCCGCGCCCCCCGCCCCCTCACTTCGCCCGCCTTCCTCGGCCTCTGGCCGGGGCGCGGAGAGCAACAGCGGTGCGGACGGGCGCGGGACGCCGGGCGCCGAGCAGCTCGGGAGGGCGCGGGCAGGGGCGGGG
This sequence comes from Canis lupus familiaris, assembly GCF_011100685.1. Taxonomy (NCBI): domain Eukaryota; kingdom Metazoa; phylum Chordata; class Mammalia; order Carnivora; family Canidae; genus Canis; species Canis lupus. The sequence continues at coordinate 47,168,140 of NC_049226.1, forward strand.
GGGGGAGGGGGTGTCAGGGACGCCGAGCCCCCGTAGTCGAAAGTCCCGTTTTAAGGACTGGCCTGATAGATTACTTTCTACTTAAAGATCCAGCGGGAGGCGGGGCCACGTGACCGCGCGTGACGTCAGGGCCGCGGCGGAGCCGGCCAAACTCAAGTTGGTTCGGGGAATTGTCAACAAAGGGACGAAGGGACGCGCAACTCGGCGCCGCGCGGTGCGCCAGCATCCCGCGGGCCCGCCCTGGGACCCCAGCCTAGGCTGGAGCCCCGCGCGGGGCTCCGGGGAGCCCATGGGTGTGAGTGCCGGAGGGTGGGTGTGAGCGAGTGAGGGCGTGGGCTCGGGAGATCCGCGGGACCCGGCAGCTCTCGCCGCTCGGCCCTCCCTGCCCCCTCTCCCTTCCCCCCTCCCCCTTTGCCAGCACTCCTTAGGCTGGGACTGGGCAACAGAGAAGGAGATTCCCATCCCCCCCCACCCCCTTTTTAAAGAAAACTTAGTAGTCTCTTGTTTTGTTTTGGGGGTTTGATTCTTTTTAGCTCTCCAATAAGGGCGGCGCACCCGGCTCCGTTTTGCTGATTAGGCTTCAGAACCTCCCCCCACTCCCGCCTCAGTGCTTTTTCTGCGGAGACACCTACTGAGGGGACAAGTTCCCTGTCCCCCAAAGCCAAAGCACCCGGGTCCTGCCTTCGCTTTCCCCGCTCGATGTGGGCGTGTTATTTATATATATGTATATGTCCCTCCCCCGCGCGGCCACAACAGCATCAGCTGGGGTTCCCGAAGGTCAGAAAATAGTTATTGATTAATCTATTAGAATAGTTGCGGTGAGAAATAAAAACGACGTAAAATAACAGGGAACCTATAAATAAGAGGCCGTAACTAGCTGCTGGGAGTTGTTAAACGACTTAGCATGTGAAAAAGTCGGAAATGAGGCGCTGGGGAAGGAACCGGGACTCAGCGGCCTGGGTAAGTCGAGTGGAGCGGAGAAGAGGCTTCCCGGCCTCTACGATGGACGCCGCGCTCCGGCTGGGGCCGCAGGACCGCGCCGGGAGCTGGTGGTGGCCCTTCCCCGGCCGCGGGGCCCAGCCTCTGGGGAGCGGGGGGGCGGCCTCGGGTACGCGGGTGGGCTAGGCTCTCAGTCGCTGTTAACTAACGTGGATTCTCTTCTCTTGAGGCTTAGGTGAATCCTCCAAGACTTAACTTCCACGAAACCAGTCGCAGCGCGGATGGAGGAGGCGAGGACGCGCGCGGCTAGTTCACACCGTTTCCTTGGCAAGGAAAATCACTGGCGGTAGGAAAGGCTACGGGGATTTAACTGGGATTGGGGGTGGGGGGGGGATCGCAGACAGACCGTGGGTGCGTGACATCGCCCGTGCGCTTGGACCTCGCACCTCGGAGTAGTGTTGGTGACCGGGTAAGTCCGCGATGCGCCACCTCTCTGCTCCTGAAGTTTTAGGCCGCCTCGGAGCGACCTGCAAGCGCCTGCCGGGTGTTGGCGGGCCCCTTGAACCCAAGCCCTGTCTGTCCGCCGAGTCCTGGGAGGAGAATACCGGCCTCACCAGAAGAAGGAGAACACGAGAGAGGTCCGAGAGGAAATATTGGTGAAGTATTTACAGAAGACGCTGGGAAACCGATTTAATTCTTGCTGGACAGGTGGTGTTTCTGATTCCCTCAATCTGTGTCTCTCTCACCTACGATCCCATCAGTCCTTGGCCTACACACACCCTCGCCCCAAATCCGTAAAGTTACTTGATTATAGGCAGTGAGACACACAGATTGACTTTCATCTCCATTAGATAATTTCCTGGTTATAACACTAACCCATTGGATCTCCATTTTGCAGAAAGTTCCTGGTTTGTGCTGAGGATGGGGGGGGGGGAGGGGTAGGAGGGAGGCGGCAGGGTATCTCTATCCATCCTGAGATACCTGCGAAACTCCAAAGTTTTTTTCTTTGTATCTAAATGATCCCCGGTTGTACCTGACCCTAAAATGCATCTCTGAGTTCATCTCCGAAGCTGCACCTTTTTTGTGGCCCCGCAGGTCCGAAAACCGTTTGCAATGTCATCTAGACAGCCCTCCGAGAAACCAACCCCGAGCGGCGCTGGCAGCCCACCCCTGCACCCGGCTGCAGAGGTGGGGGCTGCAACTCTCCGAGCAACCCAATAATTACAAAAGGAAGGTCGAAGGACAAAAACAAACAAACAAACAAACAAAAAAAAACAAACGAAATTTAAAATTCAGAAATTACTTTTTCCCCAGCTTCGGTTGTCCAGCTCCAGTGGGCCGCCGGGGTCCGCGAGCCCCATCGCTGCGGAAGAGGCTGGACCCGCGTGGCCGCGTGCCCTATGTGTGTGCGCGTGTGTACGTGGGCGCGCGGGAGTGTAGCGACTCCAGGGGCTGCCCTCGGCAGTCTTTTTAAAGTAGCCTCCAAATGAGCCTAATTTTGATTCTGCTGCCCGCCAGGGCTGGCTCTCAGGCCTCCCTCGGCGCTGCTGGTCTCTGCCTCGCCCTCCCTCGGCCAAGACCTGGCCTGATCCGTCCCCATCCCCGTGTCTCAGTGGAACCCCCCTGGGGGAAGGGGTGCGGAGTGAACAACTCCCAGCCGCCAGTTCCATTTGTTGCGCTTTTTTCATTCGACACAATAAAAGTCAAATTAATTGATTCATACCATTAATTACGGCGCGTAGCGTGAAAAGCAACGCTTCCCCTCGGTTAGAGATCTATTGTGCTAATCTCTTGTTCAATCAGTGTTACCATCTGATGCCGGGTCTGGCCCTTACAGAAACTTTTCGACTCGATTAGCTAAATGATGAGACGTGCAGGACCTACTGGCTGCGGCCCCGACGTCCGTCGCCGGCGCCGGCCCAACCGCTTAATATCGATTTCCAGCGGAGGCAGCGATTTTTCCCGCGACCGCTCTCCACCGGGGGACCTGCCCGCGTCCTCCTCCTTCCGGGCGGCCGGTAGGACCAGCGCAGCCTCCCGGGGCCGGAAGGAGGCCAAGCGCCGGCCCAGGTGGGAGGCCGGAAGGTTCCCGCGGTTCCCGCGGCGGGATGCCGCCGGGGCGGAAGGGCCGGGACTCCTAGCGGTGCAGGGACCTGCCCGAGGCGCACTGGAGTCTGGGCCAAGTAAACCCTGTTTGCCCCGTAATTGCAGTTTGAAGCGAAGAGCCCACAAATCGTCAGATACCGCCAAACTTTAGAACAGAGCGAGACTGAAGGAAGATGCGAGACGGCTACAAAGAAAAAGTGACACATTTAGTGGGGGGTGGGGTGGGGGGTGGAGGGGGGGGTAGAAAAATGTGATAGAGGAACAAATATTAGGAGGGGGAGAGAAATGTGGGTAAATATATTCTAAGTCGCAGAGGGCTTACTGGGGAAGATAGAAGCAGAACGAGTACACAATATTATTATGAGTGAGAGTAACTACTTGGGGTCACAACAAGCAAACTTCCCAGGAGGGATTTAAAGAAGATGGCATCCAGCTGTCTCACCTGTTCAAATGTTTGAAACGTTTCAGCCCAAGGAGAAGGGAATGAGTCTCCCTCTTTCTCCCGAGGCCGGCACAGTCCATGGTACCTGGACAGGAGCCGCGGAGGGCGCGGTGGTGGTGGTGGTGGTGGAGGGGACCGAGTTTCTAGCAATAGGTAACAAGGAAAGTGGAGTCCCGGATCGATAAGAAGGAAATTGAGACGTCTTGGGGGAGGGGAGATTTAGTGTGTTGTGGGGGTGGGGTGGGGGTGAGATGGGATGGGGGAGAAGGGGATGGAACAATTTATGACGGAGAAGACGAAGTTAATTACAGCTCAATTTGGATTCCTAAGTGGTCAACATGGGAGGAGGGGCACGGTCAGAGCGTGTGGGAGGCAGGAATAGCCCACCTACCCCCTTGCCAGGCCCAAGAACACCCAAGGGCCTTCTTAATCCTCCTTTGCGTCGGAGTATGTGCCAATGGCTTGGATAAATCGTTGGTCCGAAATGAGACAGAATCATGCCCGTGCGCGGGTGCACTTTTCTTATAATCCGGGGAGACAGGGCCAGGTTCTGCGCAGTGAGGGGAGCATCCTCCACCGAGAGCAGCCTCCCTCTCTCTCTTGCAGAGGAAACCAAACGTAGGTGGAGCCCATTTGGAAAATACCCCCTCCTTTCTCTTCCCCTCTAGCCTCCCCCCCCTCCCCCCAAGAACCAAAGTCAGCTCCTTCTCGACAATCTTCGAGATTTGTTAAACTATTATCAGCCTGTACCTGGAAGGCCACCACCGAGCAAGATGGGACAGGCTGAGATGATACCCAGGTCCCCAACCCACCCAGATTATTTCTATTTCCAAGTGGGTGGGATTTTTAAGCTCACTTCCCACCAGCCACAATTGTGTATGTCTCCAGATCTCTTCGGGGTGAGAAAGAACGGGGGGTGGGGGTGGGGGGAGGCTAATTTAACGTTCTGGTTTGGATTTTCATCTTAAAACTTCATTTATTTTCAAGGTGTCCGCCACTCCGGGCCCATGCCAAGAAGTGCGTATAAATGGCGAAAGACCAAAGGGAGAGGAGAAGGAGAGAGAGAGAGAGAGAGGATGGTTTCGAATTTATTTATATTGGAAATGTATAAACATCCATTCTGTAAAAGGCAACACGTTTAATTAACGATGAGAGAGCAGTTAGGGGCAGAAAGCTAGTAAAATTGTGTGATAAATTTATGGCATTGTTAGCGTGCTTTTAATTATGGCTATTATGTTAATTATTTCACATTAGCATGGAGTTATCAGCAGCATGTCAGATTTAATCAAAACGAGCCTTTCTCTCGAAAATTGTTCTTTTCATCCGCGAGGAGAAAGGTCCTGGGCAGGATCGGGGCTTAGAAATGACTTGGCATTGAAAGCTCCAGTGTCTCCGACACGGTTTGGAGCGATGCGGCCGGGCCGGGCTGACGGCTGGGTCCCTCCAGGCTACGGAGGCAGCTTGCGGAGGAGCCCAGGGCTGGGTTTTTAGGAATTCACCATTTTCACCCCCTTCGGAGCCGACACTTCATCATATGGGATCATTCTGTCAAACAATATGATGCTGCTCGTTTTTATCTGTCCCACTTTACAAAACCCCCATTCAGCCCGCCGTGGAGCAACAAAAGCCTCGGAGCGGCGCTGCGGCCGCCGGCGGTCCCCGGCGGTCCCCGGCGGCCCCCGCCTGCCCCGCGCGCCAGACCGCGAGGCAACAGGGGCCCGGGGAAAGCAGGCGGCGGGCGCGCGCCCCTCGCCGCCCGGGGCCCGCGCGCCCAGGTGACCAGCCCTCGGGTGTGGTCCGGGCGGGACCCGCCTCTCCCAGGCCCGCGCCCGCCCCGGGAGCAGGGCGGAAACACCTTGGTCTCCCCGCGAGCGACTCGCCCACCCAGGCCCTATCGATTTTTTTTTAATCACTGCCGATCGATTTATTGGGAGCGAATAAATAGCCCGTGTTGGAAACGTTTCAATCGTTGCCTGGATGGTCGGGGCGCTGACGCCGGCGGGCGCGCAGGGCCGAGGGGCGCGCGCCGCCGGGGGCTTGTGGGAAAGCGCCGCTCGCCGCGGGAGTCGCGCGTGTCTGCGCGCGCGAGGCCGCCCCCCTCAGGTGCCCCTGCGGCTGCGTCCCGGGCGAGGAGGGTCCGGCTCCCGCCTCTCGCACTCAGCTCCCTCTGGCGGCGGGGCGGGCGTGAGCTCAGCGCCAGCCTTTCCACCTTGTCACGTCCAGGCAAGTTCGCCCGGGGTTTGCGGTTCCTCAGTAAAGTTGTCGCTGAGGCCACCGAGCGGCCCCGGAGTCCAGTCCCTGGGACGCCCGCAGGTGGAGGCGTCTCGGGCCCAGAGCAGCTCGCGCCCACCTCGCTGGCCTTCCGGGCCCGGCCCTGCGGACGCCGCTGCCTTCCGGCCCCGGGTCGCTGAGGGGGTGGGGGAGGGGAGTGTGTGGAGGGGGAGCCCTTCAGGCGCAGGACCCCTCAGTCCCCCGCCCTCCTTCCCGGGACAGGGCTGTGGACGCGCCAGCTGTTGCCTTATTTTTAGCGCCATTCCATTCGCGCGGTTATATTTAACTCGATCCACTCCTGCGAGGAGGTCGCTCGGACATCGAATTCTCGACATCGCAGCCCGGGCCCGCCCGCCTTGCCTCAGGGGCAGATTGGAAAACCCCTGCCTAAGAATCTTGGACATCTCTGGAGTTTGGCTGGGAGAGGAGAGGTTGAGAGGGCTGGCTCTGGGAGCAGTCGCTGCCGCCGCGCCTGCATGCACACTGCGCAGAGGTGCAGTCCGTGGGGGGAGGGGAGTCTGGCGAATCCGTCTGTCCCAGGGGAAGGGTTCTCTGCGGGGAGTATCGGGGGTCCATTTCCTTCTTATGCATGGCCCAGAGAATCCAGGTGACCTGGAAGACCTCTTACAACCGTGCCCTTTAGAAAGTTTATGGGTTTGTTTTTTTGTTTTTTTGTTTTTTTTTGGTATTCATGCAGAAATCCCCTCTCCTCCCTGCTCTCAAATACATGCTCCACAGGGTACTTAAATCGGACTTGGATGTTGGCTGCCGAGTTCCAGCCCTGTCTTTTCTTGACAAAAATCTCAAGAACACCATGCCATTGGCTGGCTCAGTTACATCCTGGAGAAAGGACCCACTTAGATAGATGTCCTGTAGAAACACCATTCTGATACATACCTCATTCACTCAGGTCAGCTGAATTTACAAACAATGCAAAAAGCCACATATTAAGAGTACACATTCAGATGTGACACGACCTGGGATATGGAAACACACTTTTAAAATTTAAATTCCCATTCTAGCACTTTTAAAGAAGCAACTTTCATAACCTTTGGTCCACAGTGGGTACTTCCGGTAGCCTCTTTTTGTAGATCTCTCTACAATGTAGAGGAGAAGGATGGAAGTCATACAGCTGAATTTAGGGAGAGAGGATATACAGTTGACCGGGAACAACAGGCTTTGAATTGCACGGGTCCACGAATAGGCACATTTTTTTTTCCATACAGTACTATAAATGTGTTTTCTCTTCCTTATGATTTTTTTTTTAAAAGATTTTATTTGAGGGATACCTGGGTGGCTCAGCAGTTGAGCATCTGCCTTCAGCCCAGGGTGTGATCCTGGAGACCAGGATCAAGTCCCACATGGAGCCTGCTTCTCCCTCTGCCTATGTCGCTGCCTGCCTCTCTCTGTGTGTCGCTCATGAATAAATAAATAAAATCTTTAGAAAAAAAAATTGCTGGGATCCCTGGGTGGCTCAGCGGTTTGGCGCCTGCCTTTGGCCCAGGGCACAATCCTGAAGTCTCGGGATCGAGTCCCGCATCCGGCTCCAGGCATGGAGCTTGCTTCTCCCTCTGCCCATGTCTCTGCCTCTCTCCCCTTCTCTCTCTCTATCATAAATAAATAAATATTTTTAAAAAATTGCTAAAGATTTTATTTGAGAGAGAGAGAGGGAGAGAAATAGAGAGACCAACAGCAGGGCAGCTGAGGCAGAGGGAGAGGGAGAAGCAGACCCCCCACTGAGCAGGGGACATGGGGGCTCCATCCCAGGATCCTGGAATCACTACTGGAGCTGGAGCCAAAGACAGACACTTAACTGACCAAACCACCCAGACATCCCTTCCTTATGATTTTCTTAATAACATTTTCTTTTTTCTAGCTTACTTTATTGTAAGAATATAATATATAATACATAATACAAAATAGATGTTTATTGACTGTTTATATTATTGGTAAGTAGGTCTCCTGTCAACAGGAGACTGTTAGTAGTTAAGTTTTGGGTATGTCAGAAGTTATACCCAAATTTTCAATGGCTTTGAGGTGGGTGCTCCTAACCCCAGTGTTGTTTGAGTATTAACTATATTTAACAGTATAAATAAATGTATGTTTATTCATTTACTCATTTTTCTTTTTTAAGATTTTACTTATTTATTTGAGAGAGAGAGAGCATGAGCAGAGGAGAGGGGCAGAGGGAGAAGCAGACTCCCCGCTAAGCAGGGAGCGGATGCAGGCCCAATCCTAGGACTCTGGGATCATGACCTGAATCTAAGGCAGATGGTTAACTAACTGAGCCATCCAGGTGCCCCTCATTTACTCATTTATTAATACTGTGTTGAACAGTTCTAGACTCTGGAAAATGCTAGCGAGGAAAATAATTAAATTCAAGATTCCAGGGTGATAGGTACTAATGGTAGAGGTAGAGCATTTAAGAGGTCTCAGTGGATGGGAAATGAGAAAATGTGAAGCTTTCCAATACAGAAGATATTACTGAGCAGCTAGTTCTGACTTCAGGGGCATTGCAGAAAATTAGGGAGGAGTAAATTAGGACCTGGGATACTTTGGGATACTACGATGCCTAACTACTTCTAGATAGTGGGTACTTGGTACTGTAGTTGGATGGAGGGTACTTGGTCTCAAGGGAAATGGGGAATAGTGTGTGACAAGAAAACAGGAAGAAAGAAAAGATATAGAATAAAAATAGAACTTTGCTTAGAAATTTAGTCCAGGTCCAGTATGGCTCGTTTTGGATTACATGGACGTGCTTTGATGAACACATGAGAGAAAATTAAAAGGGAACATAGATAAAAGGAAAAGATCCGGCGGAAGAGCCTGACAGGGAGAGACTATTGAAAAGACTGGCTGGTAGGCCCATCCACTTTTCTAACCGTATCCTATTAGTTCATCAGGGGCTGGGCACTGGAACTGCAGGGGTAAATAAGGTAGGCTCCACTTTTACAATGTTAACTCCACAAGGTCAGGGATTTTCTTCTGTTTTGCTCACTATTGTATCACTGGCGCCCAGCTAAACATTCCTTGGGTGGGGAGTGGGGTGAAGGTTGGGGGGTGATGGTGAAGGTGGGGAAGGGGAAGTCATGCTCCATATATATTGGTTAAATGAAGGAATCAGTAAGGCACAGCCCCACTCTGATGGGTGACTTATTCAAGAAAATCCATAGTTAAAATATAATGTGATAAATTATAAATACTTGTAGAATGTTGCAGGAGTGCAGAGTAGACTTACCTAACTCTGTCTGGAAAAGACAAGGAGTATAAGAAAGTTTCCCAAAGGAAATAATGCTTGAGCTGTCTTGAATAATGATAACTGCTATTAGGTGGATGAAAAGAGGAACAGAGTTCTAGGCAGAGAACACAGCATGAGCAAAGACACAGAGGACACATAAGGAGCAGCGTATAGTTTAATATGACTGAAGTAGGAGGTGGGGGAGTGGCTGGAGTTGATATTAGAGAGCTAGAAAAGGGAAAATCATGAAGATTCCTGAATATTGTGCTAAAGAGCCTGCAGATGATAAGGAGTCACTGATGGGTTTCAACTTAACGATTGGCATGATCAGAGTAAAATGTTGGAACAATCTATTTAAGGGCATGTAAAGGGTATACTAGATGGAGTAAGAGTGAAGGTAGAAGGGCTATTTCAGTTATCCTAAAAGTGATGAAGATGTGGTTCAAATAATTGGCAGTGGGATTGGAGAGAGGGGATGAATTGGAGAAGGATTCAGGAGGTAACATTGGAAGGACTAAGGGTCTGATCAATAAAAGAGAAAGAGGAGACGCCTGGGTGACTCAGCACTTGAACCTCTGCCTTTGGTTCAAGGCGTGATCCTGGGGTCTGGGATCGAGTCCTGCACCTGGCTCCTTGCAGGAGCCTACTTCTCCCTCTGCCTCTCTTTCTCTTTCTGTCTCACATAAATAAATAAAACCTTAAAAAAATAATAAGGGAGAAAGAGTTCATGGTAACTCCTAAATAAAAATTTTTAATGTCTGGAGGAAATGTTGGGAGAATACAGATGGAGGAACATTCTCTAGTCTCTTGCTTTTAGTCATCCCCATGACTACTCAAGTTATATCCTTAAATATCAGAGCATGACAATCACTCTCTGATTTTAAGAAAACCCTCATTGTTTATAGAAGAAAATGCAACTCTTCAGGAAAGTTTTAGGTGTGCCATGATCTGGCTCCAACTTACCTTCTAGTTTCATTTGTACTCCACGCTCCAGCTCCATGAGACTATATTATTATTCTCAGGACACATCATGAACTCCATTATATACCAGTTGTGTGACTTTGAGCTAATTTCTTATTTCCTCATCTGTAAAATGAGAATAATAATACCTTCCCTATGTGGTTGTTGTAAGGATTAAATATACCCAAAACACTTTAACACATATTAAAAACATTTTATTTAATGAGTTCTATCTTTGAAATGCCTTTTCCTGTTTTCTGATTGAAAGGCATAGTCCCAGCCTTCTAGGAATTTTCAATTGTAAGGGTAAGAGAGGCAGACATTGTAAGCCCTTGAAGGTAGCAATTGAGAGGTTTAGATTATTATTATCTTTATCCTGAAAGTGACTATTGTAGAATTTTGAGCAGGGAAATGATGTGACTGGATATGTATTTTAGCAATATCACTCTTGTCATCATTGTGGAAAATGGACTGAAAGGAGAAGATGAGTTTAGTTTTTCACATACTGAATTGGAGGTGCTGGTAGAACTTCTGACCAGAGATAATTAGTAGAAGATAAGAGTTTAGAGCAGTGCTGTCTAATAGTTATATAGTGTGAGCTATAAATGTGAAGTATGTATGTACTTTAAAATGTTTAATAACTACATTTTAAAAAGTAAACAGGGCAGCCTGGTTGGCTCAGCGGTTTAGTGCTGCCCTCAGCCCGGGGTGTGATCCTGGAGAACCGGGATCGAGTCCCATGTCGGGTTCCCTGCGTGGAGCCTGCTTCTCCCTCTGCCTGTGTCTCTGCCTCTCTCTCTCTCATGAATAATTAAAATCTTAAAAGAAAAAAAATAAATAAAAAGTAAACAAATAGATAAATTGATTTTAACGATACATTTTATTTAGCTCAGTATTGCTAAAAATGTTGTCATTTCAACATGTATATGAAAAAATTTGAGATATTTTCCATTCATTTTTTTCTAAGTCTTTGAAATATGGTGTGTATTTTATTCTTATAGACATCTCAGTTTGCACTAGCCACATTTCAAGTGCTCCCTAGCCACATGTGGCTAATGGATATGGTATTGGACCACTCAGGTCCAGAACCTAAGAGAGAAATCAAGACTACAAATAAAGATTTGGTAGTCATCAGCATTCAAGTGTGATAGTTCAAGCAATGAAAGTGTGTAAGCTCTGCAAAGCAAATGGGAGTGTGTGGGATGAGAAAGCCAAGGAAATTTCAGAGATGGGAAAAGGAAGAAGAGCCCATAAAAGAAAAGTGAAAAAAAATCAAGCATAAATCAGGAGGAGTACCACCACAGAAAGCAAGCAAGAGGAACTTTTGAGAAGATAAGTGTAGTCAACAAGGCCAAGAGTTTCTGAGATGTATTTTTATTATGGGTAATTTTTCTTAAAGATTTTATTTATTTATTTATCTGAGAGAGAGAGAGAGAGAGAGAGCCTGAGCGGAGGAGAGAAGGAGAGAGAATATCAAGCATATATCTGAGCATAGAGCTTGATGTGAGGCTTGATCTCAACCCTGAGACCATGACCTGAGCTGAAACCAAGTGCCAGATGCTCAATCAACTGAGCCACTCAGGCACCCCTCTGAATAATTGTTATATAGATATTATTATAAGGGTTTGGCAATGTCTGATAGGAATTATTTCAATATAAGTAGATTGGCTTTTCAAATTCTGGCAAGACAATTATCAGTAGTAGACACCAGGGATGCCTACGTGGCTAAGTGGTTGAGCCTCTGCCTTTGGCTCAGGGCATGATCCCGGGGTCCTGGGATTGAGTCTTGCATCCAGCTCCCCCAGGGAACCTGGTTCTCCCTCTGCCTATGTCTCTGCCTCTTTCTCTGTGTCTCTCATGAATAAATTAAATCTTAACAAAAAAGAAAAAAAAAGAGTAGATACCGTTTCTTCATTTTTGTGCATAGTCGCAAAATACTGTTTGATTTCATGTGTATTGCCTCTTTCTTTGCACTTGTGCTGTAGTCACAGTGACCAAATGTCCATTGCTACTTGACCTGAACGGTTCCAGTTTAAGCCTACTTTTCAAATATATCTAGGGCTTGTTTTGTTCTTAGAAGTGTCCCAGTTTGGATAACAAATTATTTGGTCACTCTGTACATAGTAGACATAGTTTTCAAAACCTGGAGCATAGTCAAGTGCCCATCAGGTTTTCTACTGATGTATATAAAAAAGTGCTGAAAACAAACAGAGGTGCCACTTACTATAGTTTTAATTGCCTCCCAGTTGGATCAGGGCTTCTCTTTCCAGTCTCCTGAAGTGTTCTGAAGGGAAATTGAAGCAGCATAATCTGCTAAGTAAGACTGTGACTGAATCTTCTTTGTGAATATGTCTATACATTTTCATCCCATCCACATTCTCAGGATAATAAAAGTGATTTATTAAGTACTTGCTAGGTGCTACATGCTCTCATATGCAATTTACATGTATTTATTCCTTACAATAATCTTATGAGGGAGGGTGGGGGAGGGGACATAATTATTCCCATTTTACAAATGAAGAAAGTTACTCAACCAGAATTTGAACCCATGCAGTGTGCCTTCAGAGCCCATGCTCTTAACTACTACACTGTACTGTTCTGTAATATCATCTTTCTTTTCACCTACCCCTTCTATTCCTTCCTCATCCCCAATAACTTTCTCACTGGCACTCACAACTGAATTAAACCTTTCAGTGGGACATACTGATTAAATATTTATATACTTTAAAAATTTTTTTTAATTTTTATTTATTTATTTATGATAGTCACACAGAGGAGAGAGAGAGAGAGAGGCAGAGACACAGGCAGAGGGAGAAGCAGGCTCCATGCACCGGGAGCCCGACGTGGGATTCGATCCCGGGACCCCAGAATCGCGCCCTGGGCCAAAGGCAGGCGCTAAACCGCTGCGCCACCCAGGGATCCCATATTTATATACTTTTTAAAAAGGATTTTATTTATTTATTTATTTATTTATGAGAGAAGGACAGCACAAGTGGGGGGGGGGGGTGTCGGGGAAGAACAGAAGAAGAGGAGCAAGCTGACTGCAGTGAGCCTGGAGCCTGGCGCAGGGCTCAATCCCACAACCCTGAGATCATGACCATGGCTGAAATAAAGAGTCAGAAGCTGAACCAACTGAGCCACCCCGGTCCCCCAATACTTCTATACCTTTAATATTAATTATTTGAATAATAGAAGATGAACAAAGAACAGAGATCTTTAATGTCTAGTCATTACTTTGATATTTTATTTTTTTTTCTCTTTTGTGGCAAGTGAAGATTTTTTTCCAACCATTTTGTGTTATTTTCTTTCAGAAGGGTCCATAGTACCTTTAAATTTTAATTTAACTTAATTTTTTAAAGGTACACTCTACACCTAAGGTGGGGCTCAAACTCATGACCTCAAGATCAAGAGTTACTTGCTCTACCAACTGAACCAACCAGATACCCTTCCAGTACTTTTTTGATAACTGATTTTGAGAGCTTCTCAGAACAGACAGTCTTAGGAAAAAATGGATACAGAATTTATAATAACTACCTCTAATTATTATCTTTTTCTTTTCGAAGATTTTATTTATTTATTCATGACAGGCAGAGAGGCAGAGACACAAGCAGAGGGAGAAGCAGGCTTCATGCAGGGAGCCTGACGTGGGACTGGATCCCTGGTCTCCAGGATCATACCCCAGGCTGAAGGTGGCGCCAAACCGCTGGACCACTCAGGCTGCCTAATTATTATCTATTACTGCGTTATCTTCAAATTCAGCATCTTATAATAACAAATACTTGGGGATCCCTGGGTGGCTCAGCGGTTTAGGGTCTGCCTTCGGCCCAAGGCATGGTTCTGGAGTCCCGGGATTGAGTCCTGCATCAGGCTCCCTGCGTAGAGCCTGCTTTTTACTCTGCCTGTGTGTCTCTGCCTCTCTCTCAGTGTCTCTCATGAATAAATAAATAAAATCTTAAAAAAAAAAAAGCAAATACTTATTTTCTCACTGTTTCTGTGGATCAGGGATTCATATGGGGCATGGCTTGGTGGTTCTTGCTCAGAATCCCCCATGAACCTGCAGATAAGCTGTTGACTGGGCTACATTCATCTGAAGCCTTGATTAGTGTTCACTCACATGTGCTGTTTGTAGGAGAGTTTAGTTCCTTGCCATGTAGGCCTCTCCACAGGAGTATTTATGTGTCCTTATGATGTGGCAGGTGGCTCCCCAGATCGAGAGAGAAAGCAAGGCAGAAACCACAATATCTTTTGTGACCTAGCCTCATCCTATGCTATCACTTCTGCTGAGTCTATTGGTCACACAGAACAACCCAATACAATGTAGGAGTGTACTATATAAGAATATGAATACCAGAAGGTGGGGATCGGTAGAGACCATCTTGGTGGCTGGCTACCCCAGTCCACTTTGTGGTCCCCTAGGATCCATGTTGCTCCTGCATACAAAATGTACTCACTTCCTCCTAAGGTTCCCAAAAGTCTCATTTCATTACACCATCACCTCAAAGTTCAGAATCTCATCATAGAAATCAAGTTCAGGTATAGATAAGACTTCTCAGATGTAGGTCCAAAAGTATAGCTCCTTAAGTGCAGTTCTTGATCTGAAGACCTGTGAACTAAACAGACAAATTATCTTCTTTTGCGCACACCCAACATGTAATGGAGGATAGCATAAGGTAACTGTTATACACTCTTATTCAAAAAGGTACAATAAGGGAATCACATAAGAGTTAGTGGTTGATAGCAATTCTGAAATCCAGTTATGCACAGGTTGGCATTCTGTGATTAGAGCTCAATGCCTGAGAATAAGTCTCCATGATCTTTTTTTTTTTTTTTTTGATTTATTTATTAATGAAAGACACAGAGAGAGAGAGAGAGGCAGAGACACAGGCAGAGGGAGAAGCAGGCTCCACTCAGGGAGCCCGACATGGGACTCCATCCCTGGACTCCAGGATCACACCCTGGGCCAAAGGCAGGTGCCAAACTGCTGAGCCACCCAGGGATCCCAAGTTTCCATGATCTTGTCTCCACCTTCTGGGTTATTTCTATCCTCCAAATTTTTCCTGTCTTGTGAAAGATGGCACATGTTTCCAGCTCAGTAGTTTTCTTAGTCAGCTTCTTGCTTGTGGAAGTTTGGAAGATCCAAATACCTCTTTTCATTTTGTACTGTTTATGTCCCTTTTTGTCCAATCTGGTGTTTTCTGCCAATATAATTCTCTTCTGCAAGTATGATTCCGCAGGTATCTCCTGTCATCCTTATAGCTATGTGTATTAATGAAAATCCCATTCCAGCTTCATGGGGGTGAAACTTGATTGATTTAATCCAGCTATGATTGTTTCATTCACCCTGCCAGAGACTAATAAAGACATGGTCAAGTGATACCATTTGTCCAGTGAGAAAGAAGGGGAACGTTGTTCTGCGTTTCTAGGAAGGGTTTTCTTTACTGACAAGGATCTCTGGGGAAGAAAGAGTTCCTTTTCTGCTATAGACATTGTTAGGTCTGCATATCATACTTGCAGTTGTCATCTTTTGGCCTTGAGGCTAGCAGAGGAAAAAGATGGAAAGCACTTAGGTTCTTTGTTGTAATTGAGCAACTGAATTAATCAATGCCAGAAAAGAAATTTTTCCTTTATTTTTAAACTAGTTGCCAATTGTAGTCATAAATTTATGTATTTATTTATGTATTTATTTATTTATAAATATTTTATTTATTTATTCATGAGAGATGCAGAAAGAGGCAGAGACAAAGGCAGAGGGAGAAGCAGGCTCCCTGCAGGGAGCATGGTGTGGGATTCAGTCCCAGGATCCTTTGATCACTGAGCCACCCAGATGCCCCAGGTGCCCCTGTTGTCATGAATTTAAAGTGAAACTCAGTCAGCATGATTGTATGTTTTTTTTTTGTTTATTTGTTTGTTTGTTTTTGGGGGGCTGATTGCTCAGGTGAAGGCTGGAGGAAAATGGTGGAGAATGAGACACAAACAGGGTTATGTGTTTATGTTTGCCAAGTACAGTATGGTATCATACAGTATCCAAGTACAGTATGGTATCATACAGTATCCATTGAAATTTATTACAATGGATATCTCTCTTTCTGCTTTCTTTGCCCTTCCCCCTTTCCTGTTTCCCCCTACCTCTTTCTTCTTTTCTTTCCCTTTCCCTTTTCCTTATCCTGTTTTTCCCTCCCCTTTCTTCCTCCTGTGGAGGTCATTTCTTTTCTGTCTTCTTTGAGCTACCACTTTTTTTTATACATTGTTCTATTCGATATCCATAACAACCCTGTCTAGTAGATACTGATTAATATTCCCATTTTTTAATTGATAGATTAGATTAAGCAACTTGCTCATGGTTGCTTGAACTAGAAAATAGTCAAGCATTCAGCTCAAGTCTATATGATTCCAAAGTCTATGTTTTAACCACTAAGCAGGAATGAAAGGAATTCTTATAAAAGAAAATTTACTAGCTCTTGGTATTAAACTAATGGGTTTCATATATCTACTTATATAGATATATGAACAGAAAACTGTGGTTAAGGCTTCTAATTCTTATGGGAGCCAATACTGTAAATTTAAAATAATCAATATAGAAGTGTTTATTTTCATTTAATACAAAGGAGATAAAACCCCGGAAGTTTAAAACAAGATCAAAATTCTAATTTTTTTAACTAGTTCCACCCTATTAAATTAGCTGGTTCCCCGGAGACCTGATTACTTTGCCACCCTTTAGGTAGCTAAATAGGAGTAAAATTTCAGCCTGAGACCGTCTCACTCACCCTTCACCTGTGAGGCTGCTCAAAGGGTGGCGACTACTTCTGATATTTATCCTTCTTTTTTTTTTTGTAGAATATTTTATGCCAAATCATGGCCTAGAGAGTTCTGTTGAAGCCTAAGGAAATGAATCTTTGTGTATTAGCTTAGATGACTTTACATTTAGTGTCCTGATTTTGCAGCTGTTTATAGAGAGTCATATTTAGTTTTGATATGTCTTTCCTTCTTAAGAATAGGAAATTGGTCTCAAAAAAGCCATGAAATGAGAGATGCCTGGATGGCTCAGTGGTTGAGTGTCTGCCTTTGGCTCAGGGCGTGATGCTGGGGTCTGGGATGGAGTCCTGCTTTGGGCTCCTTGCAGGAGCCTGCTTCTCCCTCTGCCTATGTCTCTCAGGAATAAATAAATAAAATCTTTAAAGAAAAAAGCCATGAAATTTGTGTCTCTGATAGTCTTATCAGTTTAACTTGTGAGATTACTTAGGAATTCAAATTTTTTTGAACACTCTGCCTTGGAGAGGAAAATGTTTTCTTTGTCCTCTGATTTGGATGTTGTTTAGAGAAAGTGATACTTAATTTTGGAGACCAACAGTCCTCTTGTCCTCTTATAGATCAGTATTGACAACTGACAAAAAGCTGTCATGCCCCCAGGGCATTTACAGTTTTTGAATATTCACCTCTATTTGTTTAAAAGACTTAGAGGAAAACAGCTATACTTACTCTTTTATTATGTTAATCTAATTTACATACCGACTGGAATTGTTTATATAGGGGATTTTGACTGTGGTATTGTTTGCCTAAGGAAGAAAACTTGGTAGCAATCTTGTCATTCAATATTTACAGTCTGCAAGCTGTATATATTTGGGGAATCTTTCTAAAATATTGCATGACAGGAAATTTCAATAAGCATGTTTAAATGAATTCTAAGGAAACAGACAGAAAGGAAATATGCCTCTCTGGTTCTGAAACATTTATCTCCCTGGGTGGAAAAGGGTAGGGGTAAGCCTTTGAATGATAGATAGTCCAAGAGAAAAATGCACATTAATCTGGGGTTTAATGTGTTCCCTAAATGTCTTAATTGCTTTTAAAGTCATGTAAATAAATAACATTCAAAGGATGTGAATTGATATCCTAAGAAATGACTTTCCTGATATAAGAGCTCCTATTTCAAATAATATTTATATGGCACTACAAATAATTTTCAGCTAAGAATTAAAATCTGTGATTGGGAAACCAGAATTTACCAACAGTTAGGTATGAACATTTTTTTGTTTTGTTTTGTTTTGCTTTTTTGTTTTACCATAAAGCTCATCCTTGCCATAGGTATTCACATATTATTTTACAAAGGAAGGAGGGATCAACACTCTTAGTGAGGGGATGGAGGACCATGGATTGCTAAATGTTAATGGTGATTACAGTACTTTAAGGCTAGAAGTTGAATCTAAAGATAAATTCAGCATATCCTTAGTTTTATTTATGAATACAACATTTTATGTCTTACAGAGAGAAGTTTTTTAAAAAAAGGTTTATTTTAAATGATCAATTTTCTGAATTAAAAGTGAGTATAGGGCAGCCCCGGTGGTGCAGCGGTTTAGCACCGCCTGCAGCCGGGGGTGTGATCCTGGAGACGGGGGATCGAGTCCGCGTCGGGCTCCCTGCATGGAGCCTGCTTCTCCCTCTGCCTGTGTCTCTGCTCCTCCCCCTGCTCCCCCCGTCTCTATGAATAAATAAATAAAATCTTTTTTTTTTTAAGTGAGTATATCTGGAGACCCTTGGGTTGCTCAGTGGTTGAGCGTCTGCCTTTGGATCAGGGTGTGATCCCAGTTTGGGGATCCAATCCCATGTCAGGCTCCCTGTGACGAGCCTTACTTCTCCCTCTGCCTATGTCTCTGCCTCTCTCTGTCTCTCATGAATAAATAAATAAAGTATTAAAAAATAAAGTGAGTATATCTGGTCATAATGCTTCTCCCCACTGTCCCCTCAGAGGCTTAAAATAAAAATCTATAAGCTGATTAACATTTTGGAGAAGTTTTAATATTGAACTTTATTTGATTTGTAAAACTCAGCTTATTTTCTTTTTTGCATTTCTTATTTTCTTTTTTGCACCTATGAGTTACCCTCTCCCTCTTACTCCTCTTGGACATGTGAAGGTTCTATGGTATTTATATCTTTGACTCATGATAGGAAATATAAGATTCAGTATATAAATACATGTAACAAGACACATACACATGTGAGACACACGTTTCATAAAACAAGATTCACACTATGTGTTGTACTATGATTTTTTTTCTTATTCTGGGAAAAAAAATGCTAGTCACGACCCACAAAATTGATTTCATGGCCCGCTAATGAGTTGCAACCAACAGTTTGATAAAACACTATCCAGACTCTAGAGAAATAACAGAATTGAACAAGCACATACTTTTTGACTTGATGGAATTCTGAAGCCAAGTGAAAACCTCCCTCCTTTCTTTATATCATCTTCCGTGTTTTTCTCTAAGCATTTATTTCCTCATGTTATATTCAGACCTGGGACTTCGCAAATTTGAAAGATGGAAAGCTGATTTTTGTCACTGCTAGCTTCGGAAGTAGAGAAGTTGCAGCCAGGAATTGTCTCACGGAATAACCTGCAAAGTAATGAAACAGCTATGACTTGGATATGACTATGAGATCCTGCTGGGGACACTTTAAGCCTATTATAGAGGTGGTCTTTATTAGAGATGTACTCACTTTTTGTGATAGATGAATCTATAGCCTTGATTTTTAAGCATGGTGAATGGCTATTTAAAAATAATTTCTTTTTGAAAAAATTTACAAATTTCCTAAAATCATAAATCCTTTCGTATTATAAGAAATAATACTAGAATGTAAACTACCAGAAAGCAGAGATTTTTGTCCATTTTATTCACTGATACATTCCCGATCTCTAGAACACTGCCTGATACAAGCTGGTGCCCATGAAATATTTGTTCAATAAATTTAAACATAGTAATTCCTAAAGAATTCCCCAACTGGGGCACACCTGTATTCACATAGCATGGACAGTTATACATAATGTTGCTGATCAGCATTCCTTATCACCTGTTGTAGAAGACTCTTTAGGCCAAGATGACATTTATTTAATCAAATTAATTAATTAATTAGACACAGAGCCAGCACAAGCAGGGGGGCATGGCAGACAAGGGGAGAGGGAGGCATAGGGAGAAGCAGGCTCCCTGTGGAGCAGGGAGCCCTTCCTGGCCAGATGTGGGGCTCAATCCCAGGACCCTGGGATCATGACCTGAGCCTTAAACTGACTGAGCCACCCAGAGGTACCCCCAGATGACATTTAAAAGACAACCTCAACGTAGTTTACGCATGTCAATTATACCTTAATAAAGTTGTTATAAAACCAAACAAAACAAAGCAAAAAATAACCTCATTAACATAGAAGTGTTGCTTTAAGTGAGGCAAATGATGCCAGGAAAAGAACAAATAACCAATGGGAGACCAAAGAAATTCTTATATGCATGATAATATCAAGCATTTATTGAGTGCTTAATAGCTAAGTAGGGAGGGAGAAATATTCAGTTCTTTGTCATTCAGTTCTTATATATCTAAGAAGTTGACACTAATTTTAGTCCTTTTTCTTCTTGAAGAAATTGAGATTTAAAGGATTTAAGTAAATTGCTCAAGCCTGCACAGGTCATAAGAAGTAACTGGAATTTGAACTAACTTTACAGTATTTGAAGTTGAAGCTTATTAAGACACTGAAGTCAATGTATACACTTCAGTTTTATTTTATTTACTTGTTTATTTATTTATTAAGTAGTTTCCCTGCCCAACATGAGGTTTGACCTCATGACCCTCAGGCTGATTTGCATGCTCTACCCACGGAGCTAGCCAGGCGCCTCTGTATACTTTATTTTAAATTCATTTAATTGGCATTTTTCATTATTCAATAAAACAAATGAATTGATACCCTGCTATATACCAGGTATTAGGTCTACATTGATAACTGCATAGATGTAGTTCTTGCTCTCATGTCATAGGATCTGATGGAGCAGACAAATAATAGACAAGCTAAGAAACAAAAAATACAAAATGTGATAAAGGAAGAAATAGTGTTCAGTAGGGAATAATAGCTGGTAAGCCTAGGGTGACTTATTTTAAGGTAGAAATGCCTAATGGGTCTTTTAAGATAAGATTTGAATAATGAACCAGTCTAAGAGCATGAGGTAGTTGGTAGATAGAAAGGAGAATGGCAACACTGTGTTCCAGGTAGCAGAATGGCCCAAGGCAAAAGCCTCAAGGCAAAAAAAGAGCTTGGATGGTTGGACAGGAACTTTGCATGGCAGAGGAACAGGGAATGCGGTTGGAGAGGTAGGCCTGAGGCCAGATCATACAGATCATACATCATTGTTAGCCACGGAAAGGAGTTTGAATCCTGTTACATATGCAAAAGATAGCCATTTGCAGATCAGTCCTTCTGATAACACTGCCAATACTTGGTAAACCCAGTGCTTCAGATGAAATTTCTGTTTCTAATTCATTAGCATGTATAACATTAACTATTTTGTAGCGCTGTACTGTTATCCAGCCCTCTAATACCTTTTCAAGAGTGCATGTATTTTCTTTGGTAATTTCCCATGTGGAAATGCGCATTTTATTTTTATTCCTGTACTATCTGTCCCTTTTTTTTTTTTTTTTTATCTGTCCCTTTATTGAAGTCTTACTATCTACTATGGATCCTAACCTGATGAACTTGCAGACTAATAGCAGAATTTAAATACGTAAAATATTACATTATAGAATAAAATATGTTAAGTGGGATAAAAGATACCAATAAAGTACTCCTGGGAATTTAGAAGAGAGATTCCTTTTAGCCCTGAGGGATTAAGGAGAAGGGGGTGGGAGGATTAAGAGAGCCTTCCTGAAGGAGGTAGCATTTGCTCATGGTTTTGAAAGGATAAGTAGGATTTAAACATTAGGAGGTTGAGAAAAGGCAAAAATCTTATCTAAAAATTCCAAGTATAGGGATCCCTGGGTGGCGCAGCGGTTTGGCGCCTGCCTTTGGCCCAGGGCGCGATCCTGGAGACCCGGGATCGAGTCCCACATCAGGCTCCCGGTGCATGGAGCCTGCTTCTCCCTCTGCCTATGTCTCTGCCTCTCTCTCTCTCTGTGACTATCATAAATAAATAAAAATTAAAAAAAAAAAAGATTTAAAAATTCCAAGTATAAATGAGTGCATGTGTGTTTAGTGTGGTCCTTACTGCACTGTGGATCCTCAATTTGATATGATTGTCACCAGACCCTTGGGAGACATCCAGGACTAAAATAGTTTGGATGTGTTATGCCGTAGGATTGAAGTTCATAGCACTCTGCAGGAAATTATCTGTAGTTCTAGCCAGGGCTGTTTGTCTTGACTTTCTCAGCTACTTAAATTTATTAACAAATAATATGAAGACCTAAAGAATTAGAAAGGTAGTTTTAAAAGAGCATTGCATGGGACAAAGAATCCAATCTTTTTCTCTTGCTATCTTAATGAGTGATCTTCTTCTTCTTCTTCTTTTTTTTTTTTTTTTGAGTGATCTTATTTCTAAAACTATTTCTGTTTCTCTGTCTATAAAAGGGAAAATGATAATTCTGTCCACTATCGTCTACCTATTAAGATACTGATAACTAGGGGATCCCCGGGTGGCTCAGTGGTTTGGCACCTGCCTTTGGCCTGGGGTGTGATCCTGGAGTCCCTGGATCTAGTCCCACGATCAAATCCCACGTCAGGCACCCTGCATGGAGACTGCTTCTCCCTCTGCCTGAGTCTCTGCCTCTCTCTCTGAGGGTCTCTCATGAATAAATAAAATCTTGAAAAAAAATTAAAAAAGAAAAAGATACTGATAACTATGAACAGTGATGAAAAAAAAGCTCAGAAGAAAGATGCTGCATAAATAAAACAAAAATAGCAATTAATTAATTAGCAACTATTATGCAAAATGATGTTATTTAAACTCTTTTAGGTGGAAAGAACCATGTGGGTATTTGAAATTTCCCTCCTTTATTTTTTTAAACAAGATATCTCAGTTTGAAAGTTAAAAGATGATTGGAGGTATTTAAATTTGTTGTTAACTGTGGTCAATTCACAAGGCTGTGTAAGCAGGGAGTTTATAAGTCTGTCTGTCTTTACTGAGTGGGGAGGAAGGGGGCGGGTGGGTGGTGATGGTGTCCTTTGTTAAAATCTGGAAGTGAAAAGCTAAAGCCTACACCAATGTAAAAAGCAGCTTTCACAGTAACTTCAGGATGCACTTATATCAACTACAGTTAAAACATAAACAGTATTTGGAGTGAGGTTCAAGATGCCATGAAGACAGGTTTCTTAGAAAGGAGGAGTTTCTTAGAAAGCTAAGGTGCAATATTGGTATATTTTATTCTGAGTGACTTTACTGTATGATATAACTTGAAAAAAAAATCTTAATTTGAAGCATGGTAAAGTACATTGTGGTGAAGCATTTGCTATATCCACCAATGTCCCGGTTCTCTCAAGCTTGATATATTTAAATAATTGTGATTACTATCTGAAGATTATTCTTTCTGATCATAATTTAAAGATTCTGGTTTTAAACATTAAGAAGAAAAAAAAAAAAATAAACATTAAGAAGACAAAAGAAAACTAGGACTTTTAGTTATTTAATAAAGCTGTTTCCTAGAGAACTAAAAAAAAACTCAATACATTCTAACCTTATAAAAAAAAAAAAAAAAAAAAAAAAAAAAAAATACATTCTAACCTTATAAAATCAGAGCAATACCATCAACTATATATTAGTTTTATATATTGCTTAATCACTTAAAATATCTTCTTCAAAGAAAATATTTTGAAAGAAATCTTGGCTTTTACATGACAATTGAGAAGTAAACCTTATTCCCAAACCAGGATTTCTAGAGGTTATGTTCTAATATGTAAAATATATAGAGGTTTAAAACAATATATATTGAAAATACTTCTCTTTTGTCTTTTATACCAAAATTTTAACATTTATCAATATCAAACCAGTTTGAATATGGACTGATGTTATGGGAATGGAAAAATAAACATTCTTGGAGATAGCATACCAAAAAGAGGGTTAGGTTTGTACATAACAATTATACTTAAGTACTTACGGCCAGCTATAGGATAAAACATTAATGATATCAATTATGTTTTAAAAACTTAAAAAAAAAAACTTTAAATATATTTCTCTATAGAATAACAAACCTTCTATTACCCTATATATATGTGCATGTATGAGTATGTGTATGTACATATTTTAAATCTTGCTTATTATTTTGGGCCAAATAGATCCTTAAAATGGATACAATAATAGCTGATAATAAACAGCTGTTGGTAATGTTTTTTGGATCATTGTAAATAATGAATATTGTAATTTAAATGCTTTGTTTTTTTTCTTTTACCTCTACCTTTTAGTTATGGCATTATGCATCATCTCCAAGTTCTCTTCTTTTTTTTTAGATTTTTAAAAATTTATTTATTCATGAGAGACACAGAGAGAGAGAGAGGCAGAGACATAGAAAGAAAAGTGGGCTCCTCACAGGGAGCCCGATGTGGGAACTCAATCCCTGGATCTGGGTTCTCGCCCTGAGCCAAAGGCAGACGCTAAACCGTTGAACCACCCAGGAGTCCCCTCCAAGTTCTCTTCTATGAAATACTCCAAAGTAATAATGAAATATTGATATACAATTAATGAGATATGTTATAGATAACCATAAGAAGAACATCAGTCCCATTACTTTAGAATCACATCTAAACTTTGATTCATAATTTGTACTGGCTTGATTATCCATTTTTCTATGTCACTTTTGGAGATTGTCTAAAATAAAAGCCCGTTTAAAATATTGACATTTCTCATCCTTAGGGATGATCAAAAGAATGTGCTTTAGTCTGCAAAGGACTTTCCAAACAGGATTCTAAAAATGTTTTGACTGTTTGAAAATAAACATGTAACCTCCCATAATGATCTCTCAGAAAGACAGCATTCATCTGAAAAGAGAAGAATAACTTTAAGTAACACTGCTTTCCTAGCTTTCTAGTTCTGAAATATTTTCCGTATAAATATAATGCATGTTACCGAAATTTAAGTATGTATCCCCTGCCCAAGTTCTGTGAACAGTTGTGTTCTTTCAGCCACTGAACTCAGAATAACTGAACTCTGGCCATCTGCTCTCATCCTCAGAGCTCTTTTTTTTTTTTTAATTTTTAAAGATTTTATTTATTTATTCATGATAGAGAGAGGCAGAGACATAGGCAGAGGGAGAAACAGGCTCCTCACAGGGAGCCCAATGCAGGGCTCCATCCCAGAACCCTGGGATCAGGCCCTGAGCCAAAGACAGAGGCTCAACTGCTGAGCCACCCAGGCGTCCCATCCTCAGAGCTCTTTATCTGCTCTCCTGAATTGGGTGCATTTTGCAATGGTAGTGTTTCTCTGCCATTTATCTTGTGTTCCAGCAAATCCATAATGACTGACAAAGGATACACATGAATAGTACTTTGTAATGAAGTAACAAAAGAAGGGTGTCATCCTGGCTGTTAAAATACATTTTAAGGGGCGCCTGGGTGGCTCAGTGGTTGAGCATCTGCCTTTGGCTCAGGTTGTGATTTCTGGGTCCTGGGATCCAGTCATGTCAGACTCCTCACAGGGAGCCTGCTTCTCCCTCTGCCTGTGTCTCGGGCCTCTCTATGTCCCTTGTGAGTAATTAAATAAAATCTTTAAAAAATATACATTTTAAGGCAACTTGAGGTGTCTTCAAGTGAAGGGTGGAGGATATAGGAACAGCCAGGAAGCATTTAAGGATTGGTGGAGCCTTTGACTATCATAAAAGGCCTTATAAACATCCCTGAAACCTTTCAGGATTGACATAGTTTTAGGAAAGGTAGCAGAAGATAACTGCTGCTACCTAAGGGATGTAGTGACTAGGGGATTTGAAGAGAACAATTGATGACTTACAAAGCAACTCCACAGGGGCTATGCTAAAACAACTACATATAGACTGATTTAGTTTGCACACCTATTTCAGGAATGCAACCCACCCCCCTTTCCAATACTAAACAGGATATTCATGCAATTAACCTTCACTCTGGCACAAAAACCTAATAGTCTGTGATATGGTGTGGGGAAGGTACCCAGATTTGCTGTTTTTCTCAACATCAAGGAGAAAAATACTGTTCTTTCTTTTGCTTTGGTTACTTAAAATTGTAGTCGTCTAAATAGAGGAAGGCCTCACTACGGTGGATGAAACTTTCTGAGAGAATAGGAATTGTACAATACCTCCAGGACCTTTGTTTTTTTGTTTGCTCCCAATTTCTGTGAGGTTATTGCAGTTAATACTTGCTGGGTTAAGCGAATTTGTAGGTTATATTTTATAGTAAAGTAAAATAACCTTACAAATTGTACATATAATGTAAGCTTGAAAAAATTCATGCAAAGAAACTTCAGTTTAAAGTTTTCCTAATGGGAGCACCTGGGTGGTTCAGTGGTTGAGCATCTGCCTTTGACTCAGGTTGTGATCCCAGGGTCCTGGGATCGAGTCCCACATCGGGCTCCCTATAGGGAGCCTGCTTCTCCCTCTGCCTATGTCTCTGTCTTTCTGTGTATCTCATGAATAAATAAATAAAATCTTAATAAAAATTTCCTAATGATAAAATGATAGAGCTGACATTTCTCCCCTACTTGTAGAGGTCTTCCTTAGCCACATTACAAGATAAAAATAATGATGACCTAATTAGAACTTTTCTCTAGCACTTTACAAAATAAAAACTACAGTGATGATCTAATTAGAGCTGACAAGAAATTGGGCAAAAAACTTTAAATTATCAAGAAAAAGTTTTTGAAATATGGATATATATATTCTTGTTAATGATAAACCTCATCTTAAGTGTGTATTACTCTTTCAGATAAATAATTGAAAAATCTTTATAGAGTACTTTTCATAAACCAGGCACTGTTTTAGGTGCTGGGGGTATATTAGTGAAACAGATAAAGATGATTATTTTAATGGAGATTACTTTCTATCAAGGCAATAAAAGAGGTAACAATTTTGTATATTACCTTAGAAGGCAATAAATGTTTAAGGCAAAACAAAACAAAAGGAGGAACAAGGGAAAGGGACCAGGAGTGCTAGGAGTGGGACAATTGGTACACTTTTAAATAGTTGTCAGGGTAAACCTGAAAGGTGGTGACATCTGAGCAGATTTGAAGGAGATACCCAGTTTGCATACTGTCTTCCTGAGATATCTGCATCCATTTATTCTTTAAATTGGGGTTTATTGGGATGCCTGGGTGGCTCAATGGTTGAGCATCTGCCTTTGGCTGAGGTCGTGATTCTGGGGCCCTGGGATTTAATTTAAATTTAATAATTTTAAAAAATAAGATTTTATTTATTTACTCATGAGAGACACAGAGAAAGAGAGGCAGAGACATAGGCAGAGGGAGAAGCAGGTTCCATGCAGGAATCCCAATGTGGGACTCAGTCCCGGGACCCCAGGATCACACCCTGAGCCAAAGGCAGATGCTCAACCGCTGAGCCACCCAGGTGTCCCCAAATGAATAAAATCTTAAAAAAAATAAATTGGAGTTTATTTATAGTTATTGAAGATAATATAATACTGCTAGACCCATTCTATATACTAGTTTGAATAGCTATATGGAAAAAAGGAAGATAAACATTAAATACCTACTGAGGCTAGGTACTGATTACATTATTTTGTGTGATCCTGTAAGGTTAATGTCATCAGGGCTATCTTATACCAATGCTTAGGGATACCAAGTATCTTGTTTACAATCACGTAGCTAACTAGGTAATAGAACTGGTGCTGTATATCTAAATCCAAATCTCATTCTCTTTTACATTGCCAGGGCCTGCAAAAAGTTGGGTCAGTTAATCATAGCTCCTAGGAGAGTTGTGTTGAGAAAGATTCTGAGGCCAAATAGAGCATCTGATGGAAATACTTATATCAATATAAACACGAGAGTGGGGTGTGGTATCGTGTATACTTACCTCTAAGCTGTCATGCTAGTTTTTGAGATACTCATCTCAAAATTGTTGAAAGACAATTTAGATACAATGATGTAGTTTGTAGCAGTATTTTGAAAGGATCAAAAAGGATATTTCTTTTGCCAATCATATTATTCTTTCTAAAATATGTCACCTCCCTAATAATCTTCTGTGTTCCACTTCTTTCCCTTTTTTATTTATTCATTTATTTATTTATGTTCCACTTCTTTCCTATGAATAAACTACTATTAACATGGCCTCAACCTACCTTCCCATAATCCTGCTTCTTTGACCTTTTCTTCTTTTCCCCCCTTTTTTCTTTTTAAAAAAAAGATCTGGGAAGCCCCGGTGGCTCAGTGGTTTGGTGCCTGGTGCCGCCTGCCTTCAGCCCAGGTTGTGATCCTGGAGACCCGGGATCGAGTTCCGCATCTGGCTCCCTGCATGGAGCCTGCTTCTCCCTCTGCCTGTGTCTCTGCCTCTCTCTCTCTCTCTCTCTCTCTCTCTCTCTCGTGCTCTGTGTCTCTCATGAATAAGGAAAGTCTTAAAAAAAAATCTTATTTATTTATTGAGAGAGAGAGCAGAGAGTGCAAATACATGAGCAGGGGTGGGGGATGCAGAGGGAGAGGGAGAAGCAGACTCCTCACTGAGTCTGGAAGCTGATATGGGGCTTGATCTCAGGACCCTGGGATCATGATGTGAGCCTAAGGCAGATGCTCAACTCGACTGAGCCACCCAGGTGCCCCATTTGCTCTTTTTCTCGTCCATGTGATTTTCTCTGTCTTGCATGCTTACACAGCCCAATAAAATTACCCTTATTTCAAATTACAGCTTCCTAGTGAAGTAGAATGCTCTATTCCTAGGAATGTCTACATAGAGAGGTTGAATATCAGATACAATATAGAAGGAATAACTATTACAGGGAATGAATTTTAAAAATTTAAAAATTTTTATTATTTTTTAAATATTTTGTTTATTTATTCATGAGAGACACACACAGAGAGAGGCAGAGACATAGGCAGAGGGAGAAGCAGGCTCCATGCAGGAAGCCCAATGTGGGACTCGATCCTGGGATTCTGGGATCACATCCCAGCCAAAGGCAGACGCTCAACTGCTGAACCACCCAGATGTCCCAATTTTTTAAATTTTAATTTAAACTTTTAATAGAGGTGGTATAATTATTAGATAATTGTTCATGGTTATTATTAAAGACCAGTCATGGAGTTAACAGTTAACTGTGCACTACCTACTAATTTTATGTTCTGGGGAGAATTACTTAAACTCTCTGAAATTTCAGTTTCTTCATCTCAGAAGCTTCAGATTCCTGGATATTTTTTAGAATTTGCTTTGTAATATAATACCTGGTATTGTTGTTGTTTTGGTTCAATGTTCCAGTTTAATGTGATTATTGATAATTGTTAGGTTTCAATTTGCCATTTCCCATTTGTGCAACCTTTCTTTGTTCGCCCTTTCCCTCTTTTTTGAATTCTTTTTTAAAATTAAAATTTATTTTTTTTTTAAAGTAGGATGTATATCCAAGGTTGGGCTTGAACTCATGACCCTGAAATTAAGAGTTCCATACTTGGGCATTTGGGTGGCTCAGTGGTTGAGCATCTGCCTTTGGCTCAGGTCATGATCCTGAGGTCCTGGGATCAAGTCTAACATCAGGCTCCCTGCAAGGAGCCTGCTTTTCCCCTCTGCTTATGTCTCTACCTCTCTGTGTCTCTCCTGAGTAAATAAATAAAATCTTAAAAAAAAAAAAAAAAAGAAAGAGTTGCATGCTCTACTGACTGAGCCAGCCAACCAGCCCTTTTCTTCTTTTGGGTTGAGTACTTTTTATGATTCAGTTGTATATGCTTTGTTGGCTATTAGTTATAACTCTTTTTTGTTATTTTCGTATTTGATTTAAAGTTTATACTATTCATCTTTATCACACTTTACATTCAAGTGACATTTTACTACATATACAATTTAAGCACTTTATTATAGTATATTTTGGCTTCTCTCTTCTCAGCCTTTGTGTTGTTGTTATACTGTGTTGTGTTTTAATTTTTCGAAATACATATCTCATACCACACTGTTATCTGTTATTATTTTTGTTTATATTTTAATGAGATTTAAATAAGACAAAAACTCATATATTTACTCATATAGTTACCATTTCTGCTGCTCTTTACTTTTTTGAGTAGGCCCATATTTTTTATCTGGTATCATTTTCCTTCTCCCTAAAAGACATTCCTTTTTTTTTTTTTTTTTTTTTTAATAGATTTTATTTAGGGACGCCTGGGTGGCTCTCCGGTAACTGACTTCCGCTCAGGGCATAATTCTGGAGTTCCGGAATCGAGGCCTGCATCAGGCTCCATGCATGGAGTCTGCTTCTCCCTCTGCCTATGTCTCTGCCTCTGTCTTTCTGTGTCTCTCACGAATAGATAAATAAAATCTTTTTTTTTTAGATAAATAAAATCTTAAAAAAAATAAAAAAAGATTTTATTTATTTGAGAGAGTGTGCAGAAGGTGGGGGGCTGGGGGAGAAGGATAAGCAGCTCCCAGCTGAATGCAGAGGCTAACGCAGGGCTCAACCCCAGGACCTGGAGATCATGATCCTGGTTGAAGTCAGATGCTCAACCGACTAAGCCATCCAGAGGCCCCTAAAACACATTTAAAAACATTTATTTATTTATTCATGAGAGGCAGAGACAGAGGCCGAAGCAGGCTCCATGCAGGGAGTCCGATGCAGGACTCCATCGGATCTGGGGTCTCCAGGGTCACGCCCTGGGCTGAAGGCAGTGCTAAACCGCTGAGCCACCCAGGCTGCCCCTAAAATACATTTCTTAATACTTCTTGTAGTGCAAGTTTGCTGGCAATGAATTCGTTCAGCTTTTGTATGTTTAGAAAAGTCTTTATTTCATCTTGATTTTTAAAAAATAGCTTTATTGAGATATAATTCACATCAATACAATTCACTTACATAATGTGTACAATTCAGCTGTTTTTAGGATGTTCACAGTTATGTGCAACTATTACTACAGTCAGTTTTAGAATATTTTAATCACCTGAGGAAGAAACAATATTCCTTAGCTATTACTCCATCCCCTATCTCTCCCATTCCCAAGCCCTAAGTAAGCACAGATTACTTTCTGTCTCTATAAATTTCCTTGTTTTAGACTTTCATATGAGTGGAATTGTGTGTAGTATATAGTCTTTTGTACCTTTTTTCACTTAGCATAATATTTTCAAGGTTTACCTTTTTGTAGCATGTATTAGTACTTCATTCTTTTTTGTAGCAGAATAAAATTCCATTGTATAGATATACTACATTTTGTTTATCCATTCATCCACTGGTGGAAATTTGATTTTTTCCCCATCTTTTGGGTATTATGAATATCTTTCTTTCTTTAAGATATTTTTCTATTAAATTTAGAGAGTGTACAAGGAGAGGGGTGGGGCAGGGAGAGATTTTTTTTTTTTTTGTAAGATTTTATTTATTTGAGACAGAGAGAGCACCAGCCCTGAGTAGGGGTGGAGGAAGAAGC
Source organism: Canis lupus familiaris (assembly GCF_011100685.1). Taxonomy (NCBI): domain Eukaryota; kingdom Metazoa; phylum Chordata; class Mammalia; order Carnivora; family Canidae; genus Canis; species Canis lupus. The sequence goes on from NC_049226.1 coordinate 47,199,407, forward strand.
AAACTCCCTGCTGAGCAGGGAGCCCAATGCAGCACTGGATGCCAGGACCCTGGGATCATGACCTAAGTCAAAGGCAGATGCTTAACAGACTGAGCCACCCAGGCACCTTCTTCCTTTATTCTGAAAGATATTTTCCCTGGATATAGAATTATAATTGGGCAATTTTATTCTTTCAGTACTTTTTAGATATTGTTCTACTGACTTCTTGCTTGCATTTGTCCTGATTAGAAGGGTGCTGTAATTTTTATCTTCATTCTTTCTAAGTAATGTGACTTTTTTCATAGCTGCTTTTAAGATTTTCTGTTTATTAATAAGTTTAAGTAATTTATTAAACTGTGTCTTGGCGTAGTTTGTTTTTAGATACTTGGGGTTTGTGAAATTCTTGAATATGTAGGTTTGTTTGTTTATTAAGTAGGCTCCATGCCCAGCTCAGAGCTTGAACTCAAGACCCTGAGATCAAGATCTAAACTAAAAGCAAAAGTTGGATGCTTAATTGACTAAGGCACCCAAGTGCCTCTTGAATCTATAGGTTTATAGTTTTCATCAAATTTTGAAAAATTTTAGACACTATTTCTCCAAATATTTTTTCTTCTGTTTATCCCTTCCTTTTTTGGGAATCCTAGTTATAGGTATGCTAATCACTTGAAGCTGTTACATAGCATATTGATGTTATATTATATTCTTACTTTCTTTTTCCTTTTGAGTATTTTTTCTTTTATCTTTTTAAAAATATTTTATTTATTCATGAGAGACACAGAAAGGCAGAGACACAGGCAGAGGGAGAAGCAGGCCCCCTGTGGAGAGCCTGATGTGGGACTTGATCCTGTAGTCGAAGGCAGATACCCAACTGCTGAGCCACCCAGGCATCCCTTTTTAAGTATTTTTTCTATGTGTTTCTTTTCTTTTTTAAAGATTTTTATTTATTTATTTGAGAGAGAGAGAAAGAGAACACAAGCAGGGGAAGAGGGGGAGGGAGAAGCAGACTCCCTGCTGAGTGGGAAGCCCAATGCAGGACTCAATCCCAGAACCCCAGGATCATGACCTGAGCCAAAGGCAGAGCTTAACTGAGCCACCCAGGGACCCCAATTTGTGTTTATTTTCCAACGTTATGTCTTCAGATTCATTTTTTTTTTCAACAATGCCTAACTTGCTGTTAATTTCAGCTAGTATGGGCACCTGGATGGCTCAGGCCATGCTCTGGTCATGGCCTCAATATTCTTTAATGTCTTTACTCAACATATTTAACATTTCCTTTAGCCTTTTGAATATATAAAATGCAGATTATAATAACTCTTAATGTCATTATCTAATACACCTAACATCTATGTTAATTCTGGCTTGGTTTTGGTTGATTGATTTTCTCCGCATTCTGGCATATCCTTAAACATAGAATATGTAGCATTTTGTGTCTGCCTTTTTTTTTTTTTTTTTTTTGAGAGAGAATGAAAGAGAGAGTACATGTGTTGCAGGAAGGGGCAGAGGTAGAGAGAGAACCTTAAGCAGGCTCTATGCTCAGCATGGAGCCCCACAATGGTCTCGATCCCATGACCCTGGGATCATGACCTGAGCCAAAATCAAGTCAGATACTTAGCTGACTGAGCCACCCAGATGCCCTTGTGTCTGGCTTCTTTCACTGCATAATGTTTCCAAAGTTCATCCATGTTGTAACATGTATTAGAACTTCACATTTTTGTAGACAAATAATATTCCCAGAAAACGCTATATCACATTTTGTTCATTTATCAGTTGTTGGGCATTTGAGTTGTTTCTAATTTTTGGCTATGATGAATAATTCTGCTATTAATATTCATGTACAAGTTTTTGTGTGGATATATGTTTTCAATTCTCTTATAAATATACCTAGGATTTATAGCTGAGTTGTATTGTAACTATGTTCAACTTTCTGAAGGACTGCCAAACTGTTTCCAAAGTGGATGTACTGGGCAGCCCAGGTGGCTCAGCGGTTTAGCGCTACCTTTGGCCCAGGGTGTGATCCTGGAGACCCGGGATCGAGTCCCACGTCGGGCTCCCAGTGCATGGAGCCTGCTTCTCCCTGTGCCTATGTCTCTGCCTCTCTCTCTCTGTGTGTGTGACTATCATAAATTAAAAAAAAAAAAGTGGTTAGCATAGTGCCTGATATGTAACCCCAGGCTTGAACTCATGACCCAGAAATTAAGAGCCATGTGCTCCGTCTACTGAGCTAGTCAGGTGCCTGAGTTATAATTATTAGTTAATGCTGATTGGCAAACACTAGATGGGAACCCAAATCTGCATAAGGAAATTACTTAAATAAATTTAAAAATTAATATTTTGACCTCTTTTTAGGGTATAATGTTGGCCTATTTTAAAGTTAGCTCCCGGGACACCTGGGTGTTTCAGCGGTTGAGTGTCTGCCTTTGGCTCAGAATGTGATCCTGGAATCCTGGGATCGAGTCCCGCGTGGGGCTCCCTGCGTGGAGCCTGCTTCTATCTCTGCCTCTCTCTCTGTGTCTCTCATGAATAAATAAATAAAATCTTTATTTATTTATTTTTTAAAGATTTGTTTATTTATTTATGAGAGAGAGAGAGAGGCAGAGACACAGGAGGAGGGGGAAGCAGGCTCCACGGTGGGAGCCCCACGCGGGACTCCATCCTGGGATTCCAGGATTGCGCCCTGGGCCAAAGGTGGGCGCTAAACCACTGAGCCACCCAGGGATCCCCAGTAAAATCTTTTTTTTCTTTTTTCTTTTTTTTTATATTTATTTATTTATGATAGTCACAGAGAGAGAGAGAGAGAGGCAGAGACATAGGCAGAGGGAGAAGCAGGCTCCATGCACCGGGAGCCCGACGTGGGACTCGATCCCGGGTCTCCAGGATCGCGCCCCGGGCCAAAGGCAGGCACTAAACCGCTGCGCCACCCAGGGATCCCCCCAATAAAATCTTAAAAAAAAAAGTTAGCTCCCTTTTTGATAAGATGTGAACACACAAAACTTATCACTTGAGTATATTCTGTCTTGTATTTTATATCCTTAGGTGTCTCATCTCATTTTGATCCTGCCCTACTTAGAGTGGGAGAAGGATGGAACAGTAAAGATATTTGATGCCTGATTTAAGTGAAATGTCTTTTTTTTTTCATTTTACAGATAAATTTCAATTCAATTCCTTATAATGTACCTTATTTTATAAACATGTTGATAAGTTTCTCTATCAAAAATAATCACATTTTAAGTTGACATAAAATTAGATAATTTGAAATTCATTTATTTATTTTTAACACTTTTTAAAAAAGATTTTATTTATTTACTTATTCATGAGAGATGGGGTAGGGGGAAGGAGCAGAGGAAGAGAGAGAAGTAGATTCCACGCTGAGCAGGGAGCCCCATGGCTGGATCCCAGGACCCCAATATCATGACCTGAGCCAAAGGCAGACACTTGACTGTCTGAGCCACCTAGGAACCCCTGAAATTCACTTTATTAAGAAACATATAATGTCTCAGTCTTTTCGAAAATATATATTTACCAGAAGATATGATTTGGATTAACAGGCTATCTGGCTCGATTATTTCTACTTAGAAGTATAATTCATTTAAACAAAGGCTTATCTGATTAAAACACTGTGGAAGTGATCTCTTGCATGTTCTTAAAAAAGTGAATGATGAAGGAAAAAAAAATAACAGTATTTTTGACCTGAGTTTTTATGTGAAATTGAAGTGTACGCTGTTCTTTTTGCTTCTTTTCTGTAATAGACATTGTGTTTGTGATTCAGTCTCTGTGTGTGTAGTCCTACTTTTGTTAATGTGTCTTCATTTCTTGGTGAAGTGAAAGCTGACCTAGAACTGTGGTCATTCCTGTGTCAAAGTTACAACAACTGTGGTCACTGAGCAATTACTATGGCAATCCTACTGGTCCTAAAGGGATAGTTGTGTTAGACCAAGATCTAATATTATCTGTAGAAGGGGAATGAACTGGGCTGTATGAGCTGAGTGAACTGAATGCAGTTTGATCTTGTGTCACTGTTTAACCCAAACAACCAAATTTATAAAAAGTAATTTATTCTGCAGAAGGATTAAAATCCTAGGGACGCCTGGGTGGTTCAGCAGTTGAGCCTTTGGCTCAGGGTGTGATCCTGGAATTCGGGATGGAGTCACATCGGGCTCCCTGTGGGGACCCTGCTCTTTCTCTGCATGTGTCTCTGCCTCTCTCTCTCTGTGTCTCTCATGAATAAATAAATAAATCTTCTTTTTTTTTTTTTTAAGAAGGATTACAATCCTAGAAGACCTTTAAGTGCTGCTTTTTAAATTAATTGCTTTTTCCTGACAATTTTTAATTTTATTTTAGATTTTATTTATTTATTTGACTGGGAGCCAAGGGATGAGCATGCATGAGTAAGGGGGCTAGCAGAGGGAGAGGGAGAAGCAGACATCCCTGCTGAGCAGGGAGCCCGATTCTGGACTCGAACCCAGGACCCTGGGATCATGACTTGAGCTGAAGGAGATGCTTAACCAACTGAGCCACCCAGGCACCCCAACAATTTTATTTTAGTACTGAAATATTGTAGAATTCTCAGAAATGACAAAGAATGACTATGTGGTTTCTATGTCCAAATAAAGTACTATTCTTTTTTTTTTTTTAAGGAACATAAAAACATTATTGAACTGGTATGTAAATAAAACTGTTAGTGGTTTTCTTTTTTACCATGATCCGAAAATATTTATAAGGTTGTAACTGATACAGATTATTAATATATAGAAGAAAACTCGAAAGAGTGACAAGATGTGTAGCAGTAGAACATGTGTTTTCTTTTCGTTTTTCCAGAGAGGTAATAGATTTGTATGGATCCATCTACCTTCTCTCCTTCTATTGTTCGGTTGTGAGATTTTTGTCTGCAGTTAGTACTCAGCTAGAAGCAAATGAATATCCTACCTTTTTCAAATTTGTTTTTTGTTTATTTTTTAAATCTCCATTCTTTAGTTCATTCAATATATACTAAACACTTGTTCTATAACAGGCACTCAGGTAGGTGGTAGGGGTACCTTATTGAACAAGACTACCAGGACTTCCTCAATAAGTTTTTAGTCCTGGACAATTTTTTCCCTCTCTTTCATTTTTGTATTTTCCTATTGTTTTCTTCCTGTGCCCTTTCTCTTCTTTACCTTTATTTCTTTCCCTCATTTTCTTACTTTTCTTCCTTTTTTTCTTTGTCAGGAAATTGCTAAAAGGCTTCCCTTTCTTGTTCAGGCTTGTCTAGGCTCAATATATGAAACTCCTTTCTTTGCACCACAGTCTTTTCCCGTGGGAATTCAGGGACATTCATAACTTTTGGCCTGACTTAACTGTGTCTGTACCTCCTCTGAGGAAAATTGGTTGCCAGCTGATGAGAGTATCATTTCCTCTACTGCCATAGAATCATACTTCTCTGCCTTTCATCATGCTGCCAAACTTTGTGAAGAGTGAATCCTTTGGGGAAAGACATCTTCCTGTCTCTGTCTACAAGCAATCATTTTTTGTTAAAACCATTTTTTAAAAATTGGTTTTTATATCTGTGTACCTAAATTTATCTCCAATTTGGTTCCACTGGTCACAGAATAGTTTTACCTTACTGGCTGAATATTTTCATTTCTGCTGAGCTTCCCTCAGTGAATATTACAGGGTATTTTCCAGCAGTATTTTTGCAAAAAAGGGGGTGGCAGTAGACAGAAGCCTAATATAAGTTCAAATATAGCCATTGTCCTATTGCTTTCTGACAGAATATAGTGAGAAATCAATGCAATGAGGGTCACAAATGACAGTAGATAAGGATAAGAAAGTTGGGTTTATCTGAAAGCACAGATGAATTAGGATTATGGGATTAATTTTGTCCCAGAAAGTTCTTTTGATCCAATCCTGCCTCTTTAAAGTTGAAGAGCAGAGATGTGATATGCCAGGAATCATACAGCAAGTTAATGATAGCCCAGGCTAGAACTCACATCACAATTTCCAATTTCCTTTTTAAATTTTTTAAAATAATTTTTAAAATTTTGTTAAAGGACAACATTTATCTTTTTTCTTTAAATTTTATTTTTATTTATTCATGAGAGACCCAGAGAGAGAAAGACGCAGAGACACCGGCAGAGGGAGAAGCAGGCTCCATGCAGGGAGCCAAATGCAGGACTCCAGAATCACGCCCTGGGTCAAAGGCAGGGGCTAAACCACTGAGCCATCCAGGCGTCCCAAATTTCTTTATTAAAGATTTTTTAAAAGATTTTGTTTTTAAGTAATCTCTATATCCAGCACAGAGTTCAAATTTACAACCCCAAGCAAGATCAAGAGTGGCATGCTCTATTGACTGAGCTGCTAGGTGCCCCTCAATTCCTAGTTTTCTTTTTCACTTCGAAGTAGGATATTGGGAAAATTATCTTTTGGTGGGGAGTTATCATATGATGGAAAAGGATTTGTCAAATCCACTGGGATTCAGACTTTCATACATTTCAGCTGAGAATCAGAGAGTCTAATTGCATATGATCCTTGTGCAACCAGCTGAGATGTTGGAAAGAACTAGTATAATAAAATTAAGTGCTATCTACTGAATATTCAGTCTGTGTCTTTTAGCTCCTAGATTCATAGGTGTGGGTTTATTTTATGTCTTGTTTGTTGATGTTGTCTGTTGCTTAGGAGAAATATGATTTTTCCCTAACACCAAGTGTTACAGTTACAGGTAGAGTGGGGGAAGGTAAATTTGCTTTTGATGAATTCAGGGAGTAAGTGATACAATGAAGAGTTATGTATATAAAAATGATAGGAATAAGGAGTCAGAACCCCAAGTTCATCTACTTAGTTGTTATTTGAACTGACTTAGTACACTTTAATCTCAGTACTGAGGAAGTCATTTTGACTCTGGCTTTCCACCCCCCTAACCAAGAATCATTTCTTCTCTGCTCCATTGGCATGGATATTACTGTTTATTGGTGTGGTAGCTAGGCTCCAACATGGTCCCCAATGATCCCTTGCCTCCTAGTAATCATGGCCTTATATAGTCCCCTCCCAACATTATATCAGCATTGGTTTGTGTGACCAATAGGATATGATAGAAATAACGGTATGTCACTTCTGAGGTTACCTCATAGAAGACATTGTGGCTTCTTTCTGCCTTGTACTCTCTTGCATCCTTCCCTCTGGGGAAGGCAGCTGCGAGCTTATGAGATACTCAGCTCTATGAGAAGACCACATAGAATGGAACAGATGTTTTTGCCTTCTGCCAACAACCAGGGAGGAAAACCAGCTTTCTGCTAATAGACCTGTGAGTGAACCATCTTGGAAACGAGTCCTTTAGTTCTGGTTAAGTTTCAGGTGGCTGCAGCACTGTTGGGCTGTATGAGAGATCCTGCACCAGAGCCCCTTAGCTTAGTCACACTCAAGATTCCTGAACCCCAAAACTGTAAGATAATAAATACTTGCTGTTTTGAGATGCTAAATTTGGGGGATGATACATTACACAGCAGTAAATAACTATACAACTCACAAAAGTTGAACATTCTCAATTTAAAAACAATTATAATAAAAATAAATGTAGATGTTTTTACTATGAGATTTGACCCTTGGAAACAAACACTGTATCTGTATGTGGCCTACATCAGTATTTTCATTTTATGAAATAGGAAACAGGAATAGAAAGGTCAAATGATTTATGTTGGAGGAGTGGTGGAGGCTAAAAATTGAAACATACTTTTTTTTTTTTTTCCATTTCTCTTTGAACTATGGTTCTGTTAAAATACAGGTAAAGACTAAGTCCAAAGTGAGACCAATAAATCCAAACAAGAGACTTATGATTTGAGGACACTTTCATTTAAAGAGAAGTTTTCTGAGAGCTCTTTGTTGTTGTTTCTAAGATCTTATTTAAGAGAGTGAGAGAGAAAGAGAAAGATGAGGGGGAGGAGCAAAGGAAGAGGATCTTTTTTTTTTTCTAAGATTTTATTTATTTATTCATGAGAGACACAGAGAGAGAGAGAGAGAGAGAGAGGGAGGGGGGCAGAAACATAGGCAGAGAGAGAGAAGCAGGCTCCATTCAGGGAGCCCGATGTAAGACTCGATCCCGGGATTCCGGGATCACGCCCTGGGCTGAAGGCAGGCACTCAACCGCTGAACCACCCAGGCATCCCAAAGGAAGAGGATCTTAAGTAGACTCCACGCTGAGCATGGAGCCCCGTGCGGGACTTGATCTCACAACGCTGAGATCATGACCTGAGGTAAAATCAAGAGTTGGGTGTTTAACTGACTGAGACACCCAGGCACCTCAGCTCTTGTTTGAATATTAAATTATTTCAAGTGGTCTGAGTCATTTTATCTTTACATGCAGGTCAATTATGCCACTTTCAATTAATAAATGTGGAGGGGATTTCAGTGGATGATTTAACTCTGGCCTCAATGTGAATTTTTTTTTATCAATTCAGCAAACATTTGTCAAGAACACCACTGCTGGCCAGAGGATACAAAGATAAATAATAAAATACCTTGGCTTATGAATAGCTTATAGGTTAGTGGTAGGGAAGATAATTTCAATAGTGTGGGAAGAGTTCTGATACAGGATTCTTTTTTTTTTTTTTTTTAAAGTATTTATTTATGATAGTCACACAGAGAGAGAGGCAGAGACACAGGCCGAGGGAGAAGCAGGCTCCATGCACCAGGAGCCCGATGTGGGATTTGATCCCGGGTCTCCAGGATCGCGCCCTGGGCCAAAGGCAGGCACTAAACTGCTGCGCCACCCAGGGATCCCTGATACAGGATTCTCAGGAAACAGGCAGATGTAGAGGAGGTGTACTTAACCCAGTTTGGGAATTAAGGGATGACAAAGGACTTTCTCAAAGGGGTACAAGACACTTTGTAGCATTTTGAATCTGTCTTGGCTGCTTTCTAGACACTTGGGAGTGTCTAGAAAAAGAGTAACAATATTGTATGCTGCCTTCCTATTATCTTTCATATATGGGTAAGGTGGTCTTTATTTTTGAGCTCTGCTCACAAACCAGAATTCAGCAGGTTCTTTGATTCAGAGGCTGCTCAATGCCTGGAGGTGCTGCTGGTGCCTATGGTGGATGCTAGGGGCCAGGTGGGGATACAAGAAAAAGGGAAGAGGGGGCAAAAGATAAAAAGAAAGAGACTGGAAGAAATGAAGTGGGAGAGAAAGAAAAGAGAAGGAAATGGAAGGATTAATAACTATGGTTTGTTGCACACTACTAGCCATTGTACTAAGTGCTTTGCAAACCTGATTTTGGTACTCACAATAGCCATATGAGGTGGCTGCTGGTAGTATCTGTTTTACTGATTAGGATATTGAGGCTAAAAGATGGTCATTTGCTAAAAGTTACACAGCTAGTAAGTAGCAGAGCTGTGATTTGAACTCAGGTCTGACTTCAAAATCCAAACTTCCAAATCCAACACTCCTAACCATAATGCTGGGAAGGTAATATATTTACCTGCTGTGGTGTGAGAGAGGGTCACCATAGACAATCGCGACTGCTCCAGGGCTGGCTCTGGGATTTTTTTTTTTTTTTTTTAAGTTTGTAGACAAGTCTTTAACAGTGAAGATCCCTTAATTGGATTTGCCTGTTATCCAATATTGCACACCACATCGCATGCTGTGCTTCAGTTCCCTACATGAATCAGTTAGAACCTTCCCATTTAGTCTAATGAACCCTAATTTCAGACAAAGGTAACTGTCACCTTTTGTTTCATCCTGTGCTTTTATTTTTCAAATACCAGAGCCGACCTCTGAACTCAATCTGCACTTGCCTATTGATGCATAAATATCTATAATATCACAGTAAATTAAATTCTATTTTAAAGGGTTTCTATTTAACAATCTGTCAGAACTTTCACAGTATTTGATTTCTGGTCTCCTCCGTCCAGTGACAGGTTTATCTCAATATGGCTTGATTAATGAAACCTTTTATTTGGTGTAAGCACACCTATTATTACCATAATCTCTTAATGCTTGCTTAGGCAACATTGAGGTCTGGCAGCAGGGACTCTCAAAACTTCTAGCTTCTTTAGCTCTACCAGAACATTGGGTGAGATTAACGGGCCGGGAGACTGATGCCCTCCTAATGGGGAGCATGGTAATGTTAGTGTCAGCTAAATGATATAGCACTCTGTCTCAGAGGCTTGGCCAAACTCCCTTTCAACCTCTAGGGTTTAAGAAATGTTTCTGACTTAGTCCCAACAAATCCGCCTTCCTCTCCATTGCTACCTTGTCCTTGCATGTCAGTCACTGGGGGGCGTGGCTGACAGCTCCCTTGGTAGCCCGGCAATTGCAATGTGCACTGTGCAGCTGAGAAGTGGGATGAAGTCTAAAATAAAAGAATATATTGAAAAAGAGTGTCTTAATGAAGCCAAGGGGCCAGGCACTAATAGCTCTTAAGAAATAGAAATGACTTTATGATGGATATTCCACAAGCAACCTTTTCAGAGAAGAAGAGTGCAATTGAATTATGTTTTGTTCCTGACAAGTATTTACCTCGGAGAGGAGCTGCCATTACTGCTGGATTACCTCCTTTGCGTCCTACATGCTTCCGATGCCCTGCGAAAAAAATATTTTGGGTTTCACATAGATTCAACGCTGTCACTCTGTTTTACTTTGCTATTAAATATTTAGTAGCGTTAAAAGTGAGACATTGAAAATAAAATGTGAAAGTTGTTTGTGCTGAAGAAACTGTCTTCTCTGCAGGTTTTTTCTCGCCAGTATTTTCTGCACTGGTAAAATGATAGGCTTCTGCTGTATATTATACTGTTCCTTTATTTGTACCCCTGTCTGCCTCTAATACTTAAAACATCTCATACTTTTTTTTCCCCTTTCTCTTTTCAGTTTGTGGTCATTGTGGTTTTAAGTGCAATAGAATTCACCTGGAGAGTTTTGCTGTTTTTAAACTTCCTGAAATAGGAAAGAGAATAAGGTAATATTCATAAATGCGAGTCAAAGTCCTAACAAATAATAAAATCAGATTTTAAAAAAGTGTTATTTCAAAAGAACATATTTTTAAAAAGAGCATGTTAGTTAACATTCTTTGTTCATACTTGAATAATCAGAGGGAAAATAACCCCTGTAAGCAATAGAAAATAGTATTTGCTTATCTAGTGACTGTACTAACTTGATAATTAATTTGACTGAGTTTGCAATTTGTTATTAAATATATATACTTATACAGACTTTAAATTGCAGAAGTTCTCTTCTGGAGTTTCTGTGGTGAAAGGGAAAATACTATAGAAAATATTTCTTTTAAAGTGGTGACATCAGATTTTTATTATTAGTTTAGCTTTAACTGGATTAATTATAATCATACTGAATAAAGTGTGGTTAACTCTACTTTCAAAATTAGATATATGGTTTAAGAAGATCCATGCAATAAAGTAAGGAAGTAGAGAACCTAGTTTAATTTAAAATAAGACTGAAAATCAATCAAATAATTCTCAATTAATATAATTAATAATAAAGATCTTGTGTTCTGTTCGAAAAATACATAACATTTTTATTCATTAAAAATATTCTTTTACAAGAAAATACAGAAACCTCTCAATGAGGTACTGAGTGGAGGATTATTTTAATTCTCCAACATGTTTCTCAGTTTTTAGTTTATTTCACATCATGCTTTTTAACCTTCGACAACAAATATTGTTGTACCATGAAGACAGCAAATCCAAACAATTACATATGTAGTCCAAAGGCATACACAAGAAAATCAATATTTGACATCTTTGCAACTCCCTCTTTGCAGTAGCGTTCAATAGCTCTTATTCATTATACACTTATATCTCTTTCAGATTCGCCTTTGTCACTGGAAACCCATTTTTTTTTCTCCTTTGACTTCCACATAACTTCTTTGCCCTGTACTTTTACAGATGCCTTCTGGCTATAAATACTAATGAAATCTCTTTGCTTAATTCAATTTTGCTGGTACACTTACAGTTATGACCTAACTTTCCCACGAGAGAGACTGATTGAACATTCCACTACCTTATGGATGGGAGCAAACATTCTTACAGAACTGGACTGACAATTTCCATAATTATAGAATTCACAGCCTAATGACCTTAAAAAACAATAAAAAGACTCTTGTTAATTCCATTTCTGTTACTGACATTCAAGATATTTCATTTTTCACGGGACAACAAATTTACTTTTTTATTTTCTAAAGAGCAGGCTATCCTTTCCCCCCAGATTAAATTTTCTGAATATTGAAGTATTCCATTGAATATTTAGCATTTCTTTGTCTTTTAAAAGTTAGAATATTTATGATCCTTAGAATGCGTTTGACTGATTTATAGCAATCAATTATAAGAGTACGTTTTCAAATAGCCCTTTTAAAAATGAAGAATAGAATAATTAAAAAGATCACAAGTCCTCCCTTGCATATAATTATTTCATTATTTCATTACAGTGCAGAAATTATTTTTGCTGACTGTGAGCAATTTTAATTGAGTGAGATCTGTGTTAATATACGATAGCAAGCAGTTCTTCCTAAGAAATAAGATCACTAATTGCCTAAATTTTTATTCAGTACAGTGAGTCTTATGAGTCACATTGCAATATAAACCTAATCACTAGGTAGAGTGGGTACAATACTTTTTCTGTAGTATAGATATCCTAAAAGCATAACCTGCCTGCTAATTTATTCCTTCAACAGGTTTATTGCCTTATTAAGCATTTGTTTTGTAGAAAATTCTTAATCTATCCAGTTATCATGAAAAAACTATGATAATGAAACATAAAAATTCAGATCCAAAGTCTACTAAAGCTAGCATAAATAAGCAAAGCTAAAACACAGTATCTTTCGTTCTCTTAAATACCAAAATATTTAGCATCTTAGTACATATTCTGGAAGCTTTTGACTTACAAATAAAGACTGCTCCTCAGATATGGAAATCTTGAGAGTAGGATAGACTGCTATCAAGTAAAGTTAAATTAAATGTTAATAATAAACCATATTCTTGCAAAAATTTAACATTCATCATAAATGTTATAGTATCTTTGGCATATCTAAATATTTTATATGTATCTGAGATATTTTCTTCCCAAAAGAATTTTAAATATATTTATTATTATAAGAGAATGAATAAGTTATAATAAAATCAACCAGAACCATTATCTTAATAACATAGACTGTTTTGATAAAACATGAGTAAACATTTAAAAAATATATTTGTTCTTATGTATAGTTTAATATTGAGTATACTGTTGAGGGTGTAACTTAGATCTTAACCAAAAAGTTCTGTATTTGAGTGTATTCTTAGTTTATATATAATTTTTGAAAGTAGAAACAAAGTATTTGAAAAACTCGATATTTATTCATAAATTCATTTCTCCATTCAACAAATATTTAGTAAGCACTCTGTGTGCTAGAAGTAATTCTAATGTGCTAATGCTACTTTCCTGTACCCTTCCAAGAGAAGTGCTAACATATTTGCGTTCTTTGCTTGGATTCAGGTATGTTTGCTGCTATATGCAGAAGTTGACCAGATTGGTATTAATCACCAATGTAGAAATTACAGAGTTGTTTACAATTCTAATTTCTAGATCAATACTTAATGTGTTAGCAGTGACTAAAACCTTTTGGAAATCTCTAAGAAATGAGTTACTATTGTGAAGAGAACTTTTTTTTTTTTAATTTGGAATTTTTTTAAATTGGAGGTCAAGAATTATATGGGTTATAAAGGGTAAAATGAACTATTAGCTATAGAAAGAGACTTTCTCGTGGTAAAGAAGTTCCAGCATAGTGCAGTGGAAAGGTGACATAATCTAGAAGAATAAGAACTAAGCCACCCAGAGTCCTGGGTTCTGCTACTCCCTATTATTAACTAGCTGTAAGACTTTGGGCAAGTCTTGAAACCTCACTGAACCTTGTTTCCAAATCTGGGAAATGTGAATCATAATCTTTACTCTGGCTCCTCGTAGGGATGTTGTCACGATTAAATAGTAGCTTCCTCATTTGTAAATTGAGGGTTGCAATTTAGAGTACTTCTTAATCTGGGGCAGTCTCAGAATCCCTTTGAAACTATGCAGACTTGTGTGTATATATTCATTTGTACATCTTTCTGGGTAGGAGATCTGTAGCTTTTGTCACATTCTCAAATAGGCAAGTGACCCAAAGAAGGTTAAGAAACACTGGATTTGAGAATCTCTAACATCTTTCTACTCTTAAATTCAAATTTCATTCTTCCTCTCTGAATAATATATATGAAAGCACTTTGAAAGACTGCTAAACAAATGCAAAGTATCATTCTCCATCTCTCTTTATGGATCTAGCCTATGTAAAAGTCACAGCGTTACTTGAAAAGGCGATATTATATTATATTGCATGGATTATTGAATAAACATATTGCCTGGGGGAATTTCTCAAATACAGGGTTCAGTATTGAGCCCATAGGAGAGTTAGAGTGTGTCACAGAGGCTTAGAGAAAATAGAAGGAAATCTAGGTGAGAGTGCAAAAATATTTTAACATAGGTTTAGTGTAGTTTAGGGGATCCCTGGGTGGCGCAGCAGTTTGGTGCCTGCCTTTGGCCCAGGGCGCGATCCTGGAGACCCAGGATCGAATCCCACATCGGGCTCCCAGTGCATGGAGCCTGCTTCTCCCTCTGCCTGTGTCTCTGTCTCTCTCTCTCTCTCTCTCTCTGTGACTATCATAAATAAAGAAAAAAATAAAAATAAAAAAAAAATAAAAAAAATAGTGTAGTTTAGTAGGGAGGCTTTAAACTAGTAATTAAAATAGCATTAGGCTATTGATGTAGTTCTAGTCTAGATTATGGCACTCCTAGCTATTTCTCAATTTCTTTTACTCTAAAATGATTTTACTAATTCATACCTCACAAGATTTGGGGAGAGTTAAGTTAGTTAGATTAAATTAATGTAGGTGAAAGTGTTTTTTTTTTTTAAAGATTTTATTTATTTATTCATGAGAGAGAGAGAGAGAGAGGCAGAGACACAGGCAGAGGGAAAAGCAGGCTCCATGCAGGGAGCCTGACGTGGGACTCGATTCTGGTCTCCTCGACCCTGGTGTCCTCAATCCTGGTCTCCAGGGCAGCGCTAAACCGCTGAGCCACCCAGGCTGCCCAGGTGAAAGTATTTTTAGTCAACTGTACAGTGTTACACAAAAGCAAGGAGTTCTCCAGTCAGAGGAGGAAATTCCCACTATTCAGGATTTCCTACTGTGGAGGGGAGGTAGGTTAGGGGGGGCACATTGAGTTAGAGTACCCTTAACCAGTGAAAAAAACCTGCAAAGGCAGGGTTGTTTTTTTTTTTTTTTTAATTTTTTTTTCTTTATTTATTTATGATAGTCACACACACCGAGAGAGAGAAGCAGAGACACAGGCAGAGGGAGAAGCAGGCTCCATGCACCGGGAGCCCGACGTGGGATTTGATTCTGGGTCTCCAGGATTGCGCCCTGGGCCAAAGGCAGGCGCCAAACCACTGCGCCACCCAGGAATCCCTAAAGGCAGGTTTTTTATCTAAGAAATAGTTGACTTGGGTTTCAGTTTACCTCTTTTTTTCCTGAATTTGCATCAGAATGGAGTGAAAAGAACATTTGGTTCTAGAACTTGTTTGTCTTCTTACTAAGAGTGAGTCTGAGTTCCTAGATAGAAGGCAGAGATGGGATTTCATGAATTTTTATGTTCACAGCCCTATGGAGGTATTCAAAAAGTCTATTTCATTGAAAGCCCGGCCTAGTTACTTTCTCTAAGCAATGTTTCCTCTATTTGTAGGGATGATAATAATTAAAAAAAAAAAAAAAACACACACACACACACACACACACACACAAAACCAGGACACCATTTATTGAATACTCTATACCACATACTTTATACATGTTATTTTGTTCTAGCCTCACAGCAACCCTGTGAAATATATCCCCATTTAAAGATGAGGATTCTGGGGCACTTGGGTGGCTCAGTGGTTGAGCATCTGCCTTTGGCTCAGGTCGTGATCCTGGGGTCCTGGGACGGAGTCCCACATTGGGTTCCCCGCAGGGAGTCTGCTTCTCCCTCTGCCTATGTCCTCTGCCTCTCTCTCTGTGTCTCTCATGAATAAATAAATAAACCTTTAAGAAAAAATAAAGATGAGGATTCTGAAGTTCATACAAGATAAGTGACTTAATACTAATATCATAACCACCTTGCAAATTTATTGGAAAGATAAAATTATGTAATGTACTTGATCATACTTTAAAAACTGTTTAGACTATATAAATATAATGCTGCTGCTACTGCTCTTTTGCTTTTTGTTCCTTTTGTCAGCTGCTCTAGCTTCAAAGATTTTTACTTTATGAATAAACAGTCTCCCTATTGAACTAAGAGGATTCTTTGACAGAAGATTTAAGGTACATTGTAACCCAGAAATGCAGATTTGGTCATGGCAGAAAATGGTTATTGCTAGGTTATTTTTGTTTGTTTTTTAATTTTTATTTATTTATGATAGTCACACAGAGAGAGAGAGAGGCAGAGACAAGGCAGAGGGAGAAGCAGGCTCCATGCACCTGGAGCCCAATGTGGGATTCGATCCCAGGTCTCCAGGATCACGCCCTGGGCCAAAGGCAGGCACCAAACCGCTGCGCCACCCAGGGATCCCTATTGCTAGGTTATTTTTTATTTTAATCTTTCCCAGTGATAGACCTATTATGTCACCAAGTAGCTGCTTCTGGGAGTTGAGAGAGCAAAGGAAAAAGAGGAACCATAAATGTCTGATGAGTGAGACCCTTTGTAAATATTTTGCTTGGAGCTCCTCCCACCTTTTCACCATTCAAATAGATTAAAATTTTGAAACCAAGATATTTGGACCTAAAGCTAAGATTCAAGGTTGGAGTATCATCAGTTTTAACTGGTGAGTGCAAAACCAGGAACTTTTGTGGGATCAAGGCCAGGAATTGGCTCTGAATCTCTTGTTTTTTTGTGGAGCTGAGATTCATACTCACTGTAAATATGCAAAATTGAAATAAAGCTTCATAATATAACAAAGACAGATTTATAATTCTAGAAAGGCACTATCTATTAGCCTGTCATTGGAGGAGTGGTGAAGTCAGATTAGAGGAAACTGCTGATTACCATGGAGAGTTACCTTTTATTTCTGACAACTATATTTCTCCTTGGTTTTAAAAATACCTTTTTATGAAGCAATTTGGTTTTGTGCAATTTTTTCTCCTTAAAAAATTTATTAGGCAACCTGGTGGAGGAATTTGATCATTTATTGCACATTTACACATTCACTAATAATGATGGAAGATTTTTTGGTTGTCTAGTTTATCAGAGAGAGATGAACCACACCATAAGAGAGGGTGGGGAATCTGGGCTCAGTGCCCAGGATTTTTCTTTGCTATTTGGATCACTGTGTTTGCTAGAATATCTAATTAATCCCACTTTTGGAGTAATGCTTATTGCTGATGGCCATTGCTGAATTGAAATATTAGGCCATATGTAATATATCTTCAATAAAATTTGGATTTAAAAGCCCTAAATGATGTATATATTTGACAGTACTTAATGAAAACTGACTAAAATAATTCCAGAGAATGGGTAGGCTTACTAGTAACTTCTTTTCATTCATGTGAAAGGAAGTTCAGGATTATAAAATTAAACATAGAGAATTAGCCCAAAATTGAGGGTAGGATTATGCCAATTCTTGAATATATAGGTGGTTGTTGTTGTTTAAGTTTTGGCTCTTCTATTATATCTCTGGTGAAGGCCTTTCCTGAAGTTCTTTAAGACCAGTTCTTTTTGGAGTCCATTTTAGCCATAGTTAGACCATCAAGGGATTCTCTGATAATTCTCTTTTGAGTAATTCAATACATGGCATGATTTTCTCTTATTATTGAACCGATGCCTCAGCAAAGGGTTAGAAGAATTCTGCTGTTTGTAGCAAAAATCTTGTGCCAAGAGCATTAACCTTGAAGTTCTATACACTTTGCAGGTCAGGCAATTACCACAGTTATCCTATTTACTTATTTAAGGATGTGGCAAGAAGAGCTTCCAAAAAATGGGCTGATAAATGTGAGTAGAGGGGAAAAAATCAATTTCTTTTTTTTTTTTTTAAGGATAGATCCGGAACTGTAATGATGGAAAGAATTCTAAGATTCAGTTATAGAATATCTCTTGAACAGGTCAGGACAAATCGCTTGATGTATTGGAGTATGCCTGTGCAGTCAAGAGTGATAGAATATTTGAAATGAAACAGTACTTAAGAATTTGATCAAATCCACTGGTCTTCAAACTTTGTAAAGGCTTGAGTTCCTTTATTTAAACAAAATCTCATATACTTAATATGTAAAACAGGTTTAGAGGGAACTGTTCTCCTTGAAGCTGAAGAGGTCGCACCTGTTCATATGCTTCCTCTTCTTTCCTTCTGAGCTTTGAAAATCAGTCATCTAATCCAACTCTTTTATTCGACAAATATGAATATTCATTTCTAAGAGGAGTGAAGCTACTTGTCCAAGGCTGTATAAATAAAAAATGTCAGGGTTGATTCCCAGACCAGTGCTGTGCTCTATTTACATAACTTTCTACTTCAGACACTCTGCTTCTTGCTTGGAATTTGGAGAAGAGAACAACTAGGGAATACTAGAGAAAATACCAGGGAATACTAGGGAAAAGTAATGTGGTCGGAGTTGTGAAGAAGTGGGTAATATGGATCGCAAATACTGTTCTCTCAGTCTAGAGCTCAACCATTCATAGGACAGGTATTTGTTGATTGTCTATGATGTACAAGGCATGGCTTGAGGCTATAAAGGAAGTACAGAATCCTACAATAGAAGAATGTTGTCTTTATCATTCTTTGCCTTGTATTTTCTCCTTGGATGTATGAACAAAAAAGGGGCACCTGGGTGGCTCAGTTGGTTGAGTGTCTGCCTTTAACTTAGGTTATGGTTTCAGGGTTCTGGGATGGAGCCCCCACTTCTGCTTAGTGGGTGGTCTGCTTCTCCCTTTCCTTCTGTCCCGCCCAGTGCTCTTTCTTTCAAATAAATTAAAAAAAATAAATCTTTTAAAAAAGTGAACAAAATGATAATTTAGAGAATATATATCATATAGTCACTACATAGACATAGACTCTGGAGACAGACTGCCTGCTTTGGAAGTGTGGCTCTGACACCTACCTTGGGCAAATTACTTAACTTCAGTACTTTAGTTTTCTCATCTGTAAAGTAGGAATAATAAATTACTTTCATCATAGAATTGTGAGGTTGGAATATGTACTTATATATAACTTAGAACAGTATCTGGCACATATTAGTAAATACTAGGTAAATCTTAGCTATAATTATGGTTATGATTAACATCTCTTATGTCACAGTGAGAATTTAAGGGTCTCTTCTTTTTTATTTTTATTTTTTTTAAAATTATTTATTTATTCATGAGAGACAGAGAGAGAGAGGCAGAGACATAGGTAGAGGAAGAAGCAGGCTCCCTGTGGGGAGCCTGATTCAGGACTTGATCCCAAACCTGGGGATCATCCCCTGAGCCAAAGGCAGACACCCAACAAGTGAGCCACCCAGGCGCCCCCAATGATCTCTTCTAAATTAGTGTTTTGGTTTTGTATATTACTGTGCATATTATTAAATCATATGGAAATTATATTCTGAATATCTAAATATCTAAGTCACCAAAGCATTATCAATTCAATTCAGTAATCTTCATTTCTTATTTTATAAAATGGTGTCTTTGGGATGCCTGGGTCCTGTACCAGGCTCACCACAGGAAGCCTGCTTCTCCTTCTGCCTGTGTCTCTGCCTCTCTCTGTGTCTCTCATGAATAAATAAATAAAATCTTAAAAATAAATAAATAAAATGCTATCTTTAACTTGTCTTAGTCATTTCAGGTTGCCATCACAAAGTACCATAGACAATGGCCTATAAACAACAGAAATTTATTTCTCACAATTCTTGAGGCCAGAAGTCCAAGGCCAGGGTGCCAGCATGGTCAGAGTGTCTGGTGAGGGCTATCTTCTGGGTTGCAGACTGACAGCTTCTCATTACACCTCACATGGGGGAAAGAGCAGAGAGATGGAACAAGCTCTTGTGTCTATTCTTATGAGGGTACTAATCCTATTCATGAAGGCTTTACCCTCATGACCTAACTACCTCTCAAAGGCACCACCTCCTAATACAATTACATTGGGTCTTTAGGATTTCAACATATGAATTTTGAGGGAACATAATCATTCAATTTATAATAATACTATAAGTTTAGTGATAGTTCTAATACTCTAAGTTTAGTGATCATTCTTGCACTATATATACACACACACTATATATATATATATACACACACACTATACATACAAATATATATATGTTATATACTATATACAGTATGATATACTTCAGTTATTCACGATTCCTAAGATACTTTATACATCTTAAATGGGAATCTTGATAATTAGAAATATATGACACTTGCCAATGATAACATTGTACATTACTTATTCTTTTCAATACATATGCTATCTTCTCAAATAAAAGGTAATACTATGGATATAGACAAGGTCATGTATATCTCTTCATGTTTCCAGAGTCTAGCCTTGTATCTTGCACATAGAAGGCAATCAACAGATGTTTGCTATGTCATGAATTCTACTGTTAATGACAGCATCTCTTCTCAATTTTAGTTTTTCTTTTTTAATTTTAAACTGTCAGCCTAATTATAATATCTTCTCTACTAATTTTTCTTTGTTCTGCTGGATCTGAGGTTCATAAATTTGTTGAACCATGAATAAAAGCAAAAAGCTAGCACATGTAGGTAAGAGCCATATGCATTGCTTTAATGAATAGTCAAAGTGACATATGGAGGAGGACTGCCCGATTAATTATTGGGTTTGATGGAGTTGCTGCCTGCCTGAATGAGTCAGTCCAGGGGCCAATTTATAGTGGCAAAATTCTGTGATGGGCTGGTCTGACCGATAAACAAAGTAAATAAATGAACCAAGTTGACTCAGTAGCCCAGATAATTTGCTAGATTAGCATGAAAATATTATATTGCTTCTTAACAAGATTATTTGCCTACTTTTTGGAAGTATGTAGAATTTCATGGTGAAATCCCATTTACATGTATTTTCAGTAATTTAATAAATTTCTTCACATGTAAAAAATGTTTTAGTTCTTTAGAACCAATGGTACAAATTGTCAGTCATGTTAATAGTTAAATGAACAGGTGTTTTTAGATTAACTTTTTTTTTAAAAAACTAACTTTTAAAAGTAGTATAAACCATGAGTACTCAGGAAAACAAACTAAAATTCCACAGGATATAAATTGAAAAGTGTTTTCTTCCTGCCACTCCTAACTCCCTTATACTTCTTTCCCAGTGATAAACATTGTTACACATATTATTTTATTTTAATTTTTTAAAAGATTTATTTATTTATTATTCATGAGAGACACACACAGAGAGAGAGAGGCAGACATAGGCAGAGGGAGAAGCAGGCTCCATGCAGAGAGCCCCATATGGGACTCGATCCCAGGACTCCAGGACTACACCCTGGACTGAAGGCAGGTGCTAAACCGCTGAGCCACCCAGGGATCCCCCAGTGTTACACATTTTAAAAAACATTCTTCCTGATATTTTTATTTATTACATGAGCAGGATCATATTTCCCTATTTTCTTACAGTTTCCTTTGTTCTCTCTTAACAACATATCATACCCTGAATAGCCAGGGGAATATTGAAAAAGAAAACTAGAGCTGGGGGGATAACAATGCCAGATTTCAAGTTGTACTACAAAGCTGTGATCATCAAGACAGTGTGGTACTGGCAGAAAAACAGACACAGAGATCAATGGAACAGAATAGAGAACCCAGAAATGGGCCCTCAACTCTGTGGCCAACTAATATTAGACAAAGCAGGAAAGACTATCCACTGGAAAAAAGGACAGTTTCTTCAATAAGTGGTGCTGGGACAATTGGACAGCCACGTGCAGAAGAATGAAACTGGACCATTCTCTTACACCAGACACAAAGATAAACTAAAAATGGATGAAAGATCTAAATGTGAGACAAGAATCCATCAAAATCCTAGAGGAGAGGGATCCCTGGGTGGCGCAGCGGTTTGGCGCCTGCCTTTGGCCCAGGGCGCGATCCTGGAGACCCGGGATCGAATCCCACATCGGGCTCCCGGTGCATGGAGCCTGCTTCTCCCTCTGCCTGTGTCTCTGCCTCTCTCTCTCTCTCTCTGTGACTATCATGAATAAAAAAAAAAAAAAAAAAAAATCTTTAAAAAAAAAAAAAAAAAATCCTAGAGGAGGGCAGCCCTGGTGGCTTAGCAGTTTAGCGCCACCTTCAGCCCGGGGTGTGATCCTGGAGACCCGGGATGGAGTCCCATGTCAGGCTCCCTGCAAGGAGCCTGCTTCTCATTCTGCCTGTGTCTCTGCCTCTCTCTCCCTCTCTGTGTCTCTCATGAATAAATAAATAAAATCTTAAAAAAAAAAATCCTAGAGGAGAACACAGGCCCTCCTCCTCTTTTTGAACTTGGCCACAGCAACTTCTTGCAAGATACCTCTATGAAGGCAAGGGAAACAAAAGAAAAAAATAAATATTGGGGCTTAATCAATATAAAAAGCTTCTGCACAGCAAAATAAACAGTCAACAAAACTAAAAGACAACCTATAGAATGGGAGAAGATATTTGCAAATGAAATATCAGAAAAAGGGCTAGTATCCAAGATCTATAAAGAACTTATCAAACTCAACACCCAAGAAACAAACAATCCAATCATGAAATGGGCAGAAGACATGAACAGAAATTTCACCAAAGAAGACATAGACATGGCCAACAAGTACATGAGAAAATGCTCCACATCACTTGCCATCAAGGAAATACAAATCAAAACCACAATGAGATACCACCTCACACCAGTGAGAATGGCGAAAATTAA
This sequence comes from Canis lupus familiaris, assembly GCF_011100685.1. NCBI lineage: Eukaryota > Metazoa > Chordata > Mammalia > Carnivora > Canidae > Canis > Canis lupus. Next base: position 47,222,260 of record NC_049226.1, read on the forward strand.
CAAGATAGGACACAACAAATGTTGGAGAGGATGTGGAGAAGGGGGAACCCTCTTGTACTGTTGGTGGGAATGTGAACTGGTGCAGCCACTCTGGAAAACTGTGTGGAGGTTCCTCAAAGAGTTAAAAATAGAGCTAGCCTATGATCCAGCAATTGCACTGTTGGGGATTTACCCCAAAGATACAGATGCAGTGAAAAGTTGAGATACCTGCACCCCAATGTTTATAGCAGCAATGTTCACAATAGCCAAACTGTGGAAGGAGATTCGGTGTCCACTGAAAGGTGAATGGATAAAGAAGATGTGGTCTATATTACATGGAATATTACTCAGCCTTTAGAAATGATGAATACCCACCATTTGCTGCAACGTGGATGGAACTGGAGAGTATTTGGCTGAATGAAGTAAGTCAATCAGAGAAGGACAATCATTATGTGGTTTCACTCGTATGGGGAATATAAAAAATAGTGACAGGGATTATAGGGGAAAGGAGAGAAAATGAGTGGGAAAAATCAGAGAGGGTGACAAAACATGAGAGACTCCTAACTCTGGGAAACAAACAAGGGTAGTGGAAGGGGAGGTGGACGGAGGGTTGGGGTGACTGGATGATGGGCACTGAGGGGGGCACTTGATGGGATGAGCACTGGGTGTTATACTATATGTTGGCAAATCAAACTCCAAAAAAAAAAAAATACATTAAAAAAAAAGAGCTGTGAAAAACAAACAAACAAAAGAAAGAGCAAGAAGTTCCCCAAATTTCCGGTTTGGGCAATATATCAAATACTTAATAAATGTTTATAAGTAAAACAAAGATAAAAGAGGGGTGAAAAAGAAAAACCACTGCTGGCAGGTATATAAACTGCTATAACCATTCTGGACAAAATCTTGGTACTTAGTTAGGCTGAATATGCACATAACCTTTGACTTGTAATTCCACTATGAGGTATATACTCTAGAGAAATCTTGCAGTTATGTGCCAGTAAAAATGTTTACAGCCACACTTGTCATATGGACAATAAACTGGAAAAAATGAAATGTCCATTAACAATAAAATGTATAAATAAATAAAAATGAATAAAATATAGCTCTGTACATAAAAAAACACAACATATCATAGACTTCTTCCCATACAAGAACATATAGATCTACCTCATTAAAAAATAATTGTGTCTCTATGAATGTATCAAAATTTTACAACTTCCATATTAACGGACAGTGTTTGCCATTACAATCAATGCTTCAGTGATCATCCTTTAAGGAGCATCTTTGTGCACTGGTAGATTTATCTGTAGGATAAATATCTTGAAGTACAATTGGGCAAAAAGAAAGTGAATTTGTATTTTAAATAGATATTGCCAACTTGTCCACTCAAAATAATACATAAAAACGTCTGTTTCCTTATTTGGTGTTTTGCTATTAGTTTGTTTTAAATTTTTAAATTTTATCTTCTAACAGATATTTATTTTTTCTGCTCCTCATTATTTCTGAAAGCCACCCAAATGTCTTTAGGAGAACCATCTCTTTCCTGGGTAGCTCCATTAGTAATAGGTCAGGTGACTCAGTCATGGCCAATCAAGTGCATTAGATCTTCCTAATATATTGCTTTTTGTTTTTTTAATGCCTTTACTTTTTCCAAATTTATTGAGATATAATTGACAAATAAAATTGTCTATTTTTATATTTAAAAGGTACAGTGATAGACATGGGCATTATGTAATGATTACTGCAATCAAGTTAATTAACACATCCATCACCTTACATAGTTACCCTAATAACATTGTTGTCTGGAGGAGGGAAAGCATGACCTACCTACGTTGTTCCAATGCCCAAAACTTCTGTGGGAGCATTAGGAGGAAGTGGTTTCTTTTTTACTGGACTGCAATGGGGGAGAATGTAGGCATGAACTTGCTGGCTGGCACATTGCCTCCTTGTTGCATATAGTATGGTTAGGCATCCTGACTCTTGATTTCCGCTCAGGCCATGATCTCAAGGTCCTGAGATGAACCTTGCATGGGGTGTGGAGCCTGCTTGGGATTCTCTTTCCCTCTCCCTTTGCTCCTCCACTTGAGTACATGAACTCTCTCTCTCTCTCTCTCTCTCTCAAAAAACAAACAAAACCAAAAACAAAACAAAAAACTAAAAAAAAAAAAATCCTTCTCAGTTCTTTTTGCAAAGTACTTCACATAAGCAAATTGAATAATTCACATTGACAGATACAAAAGCAACAGTGAGGTTCAAAAAGATTGAAATGACTTGCTTGAAATCACACGCATAGTAAATGACAGAGTCAGTATTCAAAATCAGATTTATTGGTTCCAGATCCTCTGTGCTTCTCACCTCTTTCAGCAATGACAATCTAGATCTTATTTTTTTTTAATCTATAGCTTATTTAATAGAAGACTTAAAAAAATTTTTTTAAATGATTTTATTTATATATTCATGAAAGACACAGAGAGAGAGGCAGAAACACAGGCAGAGGGAGAAGCAGGCTCAATGCAGGGAGCCCAATGCGGGACTACGGGATCACACTCTGAGCCAAAGGTAGGCGCTTAACCACTGAGCCACAGGTGCCCCTAATGGGGGACTTTGATTCTCTCCCAATGCTTGTGGAGCCTTCCATCCTCTAATTTATTTTTTTTTATTTTTTTTTTTTCATCCTCTAATTTAGAATATGGTTGGCTCGTTCTTTCTCAGGCATGTCTTCTAAACCCCTTTCTGCTAGGTAATCAAGAAAATCTCACCCTCCCCCAAAAGGACTTGGCCTGTTATTAAATCTGGAGTTTACTCTCAGAGTCTTTGTTTTCCAAGATAAAATGCTTAGTGGAAAAAGTATTAATTTAGCATTGAGCTAACCAGGTCTAGTTTTGATCCATTAATTCTTTCCTTTAGTAGTTGCATGGCCTTGGCCGATTTAATTAATTTTCCTGGGCCTCAGTTTCTTTCATTTGTCAAGTGAGTATGATAATGTTAATAATGTGTGCCTTACAGAATAACTGTGATGCTGGAGGTTTAAAGAATGATCATAGTACACATTCAATAAGTCATTGTTATTATTAGCAGTGATTACTTCAACTGGTGAGAGACCAAGCTATTATAGGCTCTAAAGACATTTGATAATATTTTGGGGATGCTCTCAATATAAGGTCTTTCAGTTGTGTTTGGGAGTATAGGGGGGAAGAGAATAGCCTGGTAAGAAGGGTACACATTTTGGATTTGATAGCCCTGTATTTGAATCTGAGTGTGGCATTTACAAGCTGTACAAATAGGCAGATTGTTTAATCACTTTGGGCTGCAACCTGTTCATCTGAAAACCAGGGAAAATAATACCAATTTCACAGAGGCTATTGAAGCAACTGAAATAGAGTATATAAAGCATGGCAGTGGTTTCAAAAATATTTGTCCTCCATAAGGCATTGTTATATAAAGTCCCAATATTTGTTATATATGTCATTGTATTCCTCTTTGTGCTCTCAGCACTTAGCAATCACATGGTAGGAACTAGAAAAAAATGTGTTGAACTGAATGGGCCCTTGAGTTGAGCAGTAAAACCATTTTGTACCCAAAGATTGTTTGTTTGTTTTTTAAAGATTATTTTCTATCCACCTTATTTCCATGTTCTGTTTTATTTTTATTTATTTACTTATTTTACATTTTTTTAAAGTAGGTTCCATACCCATTGTAGGACTTCAACTTATGACCCTGAGATATAGAGGCTCATACTTTAGCAACTGAGCTACCCAGGTACTCTATTTCCATGTTCTGTTTTAGAGTCTGTGGAAGAACAGCTTAAGACTACTCAGGCTTATTCTTTACCATTCAGTGGCCTGAGCAATGGGAGCTGCAGCTCAGTTTTCAGTGGCAGGCTAGGGGCTCTGGTCTTCAGTAGGGAACTGTTGGTTAGGCACCAAGGCCACATGCTGCCTTCAGGCGAGTTTGCAACCCCGGGCTCAGTAGCAGTAAACTCAAGCAGTTTACTTGGGCTGGCACTGTCCATTCACCCCAAAATTCCTTCTTAGTCATGGCCTTTTCAGTGGCAGCCTACTCTTCCTTTCCAATCTCTTTAGGGTCTCTGGAGAAATGGATTGGGCATGACCTCCCACAGGTGTCCATGAGGGATGGCGGTGCACACAGAACTTTCCAGGTCATCACATACCATGTTAGACCCACTGAGTTCTCTTGTCCACATAGCACAGAAGAGAGTCCGTGTTATACAGAGCAGTGGTTGGCAGGTTAACATAAGATGCCTGTGTGGGATGCTGGTGGTCAGCCCTGAGATCAGTAGCTACCAGAAAATGTGGTTCCTGGAAGTCTGCCTGGATCTGGTTAGTGAACTTTCTGGGAGTGTCCAGCAATAGGAGTGGCTCCAGTGGCAGCAGCAGTGGCTCCAGTGGCAGTACTTTAGGACAGCCCACTGGCCAGTATTCTTGGAGGACATGGCACTGACATCAACCAGATTTTCTTTTTTTTTTTAAATTTTAATTTATTTATGATAGAGAGAAAAAGAGAGAGAGAGAGAGAGAGAGAGAGAGGCAGAGACACAGGCAGAGGGAGAAGCAGGCTCCATGCACCGGGAGGCCGATGTGGGATTCGATCCCAGGTCTCCAGGATCATGCCCTGGGCCAAAGGCAGGCGCCAAACCGCTGCGCCACCCAGGGATCCCATCAACCAGATTTTCTTTTTTTTTATTTTTTTATTTTTTTATTTTTTTATTTTTTTATTTTTATTTATGATAGTCACACACACACAGAGAGAGAGAGAGAGAGAGAGAGAGGCAGAGACACAGGCAGAGGGAGAAGCAGGCTCCATGCAGGGAGCCGATGTGGGATCTGATCCGGGGACTCCAGGATCACATGCTGAGCCAAAAGCAGACGCTTAACCGTCGAGCCACCCAGGCGTCCCCAGAGTGGCATACCTAAAGTTTGATTACTGGTATGCTCTTCTGTGGCTGGAAATCCTAAAAAAGTAAAATGTTAATGGAGTTATTATGCTGAGTGAAACACCCAGGCTTAGGAACTAGTGTGCATAAGACCTCAAATTTCTTTCTGGCTCTCAATATGAGAGTCATGATTGTTTCCCTTGCGTCATCCTCCGCATGTGGCTTTTCATCTTACATTCTGGCTTTGCTCCAGGAGACGACACTGTCTTATGCCAGGGACCTGGTGAAAGGTCACACTCAGAATGGCCAGGCTGGGAGGAGCTCACTTAGCAGCGTGGGTTCCTAACTACATTCTTTAGTGTTCTACCTCAGTGGGGTAAAAGCAAAAATGAAAAATTCTGAAAAGGCCTTAAATTTAGATTTTGTCCCGGCAGTTTTTGCTCTGAATTGCTGTAACCAGGAGTGAGTGAGTTTCTGTCATTTCCCCACTAAATAAAAAATGGAATTTATGATGAATCATTGTTAAATAGAGTGATCTGGACTTATTCTTTTCAGCCTGGTGAGACCCATCCCAACCTTTTACAGACAGTTTCTTTAAAGAGAGCATGAGAAACCTCTGTCCTCTGGAGGTTTTTGTAAATGGATGCCAGCCCAGCTTTTATTAAACTGGGTTTATACATCATATAATTAATTGCTCATCTTGACATACCTCTTTCAGACTCTGCTTGAGCAAGGACAAAATGAGTTGAGGGTTCTCTTCTGCTGCAAATGCTGATATTTAGTGGTTTTTGGTTGATGATGCTTCAACTTCATTTTTTCTATATTGTCCTTAAATTTCTTGAAGTTTCTCCCCTTTTCGGTCTTTTTCAAAATTTACATAGATTTTGTGTACTTAGGTTGTTATTCACTTCAACCCAATTCAAAGTTCTAGCAAACATTTACTGAGCACTTAGTTTATATAAAGCATGATGGACCTTTTTTCTAAAGCTTCAACACAGTCTTTAGAGCTGCAGCACCCAATATGGTAGCCATTATTCACATGTGACTGTTTACATTTAAATTAATTAAAATTGCATGAAATAAAGATTTTTATTTCCTCAGTTGTACTAGCCGTATTTCAAGTGCTTCATATAGTGAAGCACCACACACAGTTCAAGTGCCACATCCAGTGGCTACTGTATTGGATAGCAAGGTATAGAATATTTCCATCATTGTGGAAAGTTCTTTTGGATACTGCTGTTATTATGGAATTTCAATTATTTATAACTACAACTCACCACTTGTCTTTCATTTATAAGATAGTCAAAAACTCTGTTCTTTCAGTGAGAACTTTTTTTAGCAATTCAAATAACACTTATTGAATTTTACTGGTAGGTAGTATGGGAAGTGAAAGGACAAATCAAATGTGTTTCTTGTCAAGGAACTAAAATATATTGAGGAAAACTGGAACATAACATAGCTAATGAGATTGCAAGGAAAGATATGCAAAGCAATGTAGTAGAGGCATAGTCAAAGTACAATGGACTCATTTGAGGAGGGATTTATTTCTATTCTGCATCAGAATCTTCATTTGGAAGAGAGCATTTAGAAAGGAAGGGACATCAGGAATTCAGAAAGTCGGGACACATGGGTGGCTCAGTGATTGAGCATCTGCCTTTGGCTCAGGGCCTGATCCTGGAGTCCTGGGATCGAGTCCCATGTCGGGCTACCTGCATGGAGCTTTCTTCTCCTCCCTCTGTCAATGTCTCTTCCTTTCTCTCTCTCTCTCTCTGTGTCTCTCATGAATAAATAAATAAAATCTTAAAAAAAAAAGGAAGTCAGAAAGTCATTGTAGACATCAAGGGAAGAATATGAGTAAAGACATGAAATAGGGAAAGTAGTTCAGTCCGTGGCAGGTAATATAGCATAGAGATTCAGAGCAGAGCCTCTAGGGACAATCTGCCTGGGCTTAAAAACCTGGCAAGTAGATTCATCTTTCTAAGTCTGTTTCTTCATCTGTAAAATGGAGCTAATAATAGTAGCTACCTAACAGAGTATTTGTGAGGATTGAATAAGATAATGTTTTTAGAGACTTAGCACAATGCCTGGCTTACAGCAGGCCATTAGGGGAGGATCTGGGGGAAAGGGAGGTTGCAAATAACAGAGTCTGCCAACAGTGGCTGAATTTAGTATCTAAAATGAAATAGAGAATAATATCCCTTTCAGTTAAAAATCTAGAGGTAGGCAATCCAAGAGTGGTATGTTGGGATCCCTGGGTGGCGCAGCGGTTTGGCGCCTGCCTTTGGCCCAGGGCGCGGTCCTGGAGACCCGGGATCGAATCCCATGTCGGGCTCCCGGTGCATGGAGCCTGCTTCTCTCTCTGCCTGTGTCTCTGCCTCTCTCTCTCTGTGACTATCATAAAAAAAACAAAAAACAAAACAACAACAACAAAAAACCAAGAGTGGTATGTTGACTCTGTTCCACAAAATCTTCAAGGACCCACCACTTCCTACCAGTTTTCTGCTTTGCAATCCCTGGGGTATGGCCCTTGTCATTAAAGTCCAGGAGGAACTTTAATCATGACATTCATGTCCCAATCAGCAGGAGGAGTAGACATCCTTTGTCTCTTAAGGTTCTCAGAAGTTGCAGCCTGACATTTCCATTTGCATGCTATTAGCCTGAATTTAGTCACATAGCCACACTAGCTGTAGCAGACACTGGGAAACATCTTTTTTTTTCCCTGGGTGGCCTTGTTTCCAGCTAAAATTTTTATTACTAATAAAAGAGGGGAAAGGGATTAGGAAATTAGCAGTCTTGGGGCACCTGGGTGGCTCAGTGGTTGATCCTCTGCTTTTGGCTCAGGTCATGATCTTGGGGTCCTGGTTGAGTTCCGCATCAGGCTCCCTATTGGGAGCCTGCTTCTCCCTCTGCCTATGTCTCTGCCTCTTTCTGTGTGTCTTTCATTAATAAATAAATAAAATCTTAAAAAAAAAAAAGGAAATTAGCAATCTCTGTTATAAAGGTTGAAGCCAGATGACAGAGGTCTTTAATGCAGTCCAAGGAGTTTGTACATTTATTGCTTGGGTTCTGTGGAGCTACTGATACTCTCAGCATAGGGAGTTAATACAATTAGAGGCTATTCATGGTAATGGACTTGGACATGGTTCCTCAAACCAGCAATACTCACTCTAGCAATATTCAAATACTTTCAAGAACAGTTACTTTCAATTAAGAGAAAAAGGAAAACATTTCCCCTTGTGCTTCCAAAAATCTTTCCCATTTTCCTTCCTCTTTAAGGAAGGGAAGAGGTAACCTGAGGGGAGGAAATGTGAGAAGGCACTCCTTCCACCTGGCAGCTCTCTCTTAGACTTCCTCCAGTGTATCATTGGCCCTCTCAAAATGTGCTGAGAATGGAAATCAGTTCTTTATATGGCTGGGTAATGCCAAGTAAAGGCAATTGGTATCTTTTTATCAGAATATTGTGCTCTGAGTACTTTATGCTTATCTTAGACACTGCACTATTGACAGTGCACCTGACTAGAGTCGAAGCATCTTGAAAACAGAGTTCAGGTCTTGAGTCTATATCCTCCATATATCCTATATCCTATTTAACACAGTGCTTAGTGCAAGGCATACATAAAGTTGTCAAATGTCTGCATAAATGCTGAATGTATGAATGCTGCCTAGATACTGTCGACTTTAAAGAAGCTATACCAGAGCTTAGATCCTCATACTGTTGATTATTACTGAGTCTATGGTGAAAGCATTTCAGGCAAAGGCTAACAAAAAGATTTATGTGAGGTGAAGACATAATTGTGTCCACCTGGATTGTGGTTTTGTTTGGAATGCACTGGACAGTGAAACAATGAGATCAGGTCAAATAATTTGTGTTAAATTCTAAAGGCTGTCTTTTCTTAGTCTTTGTTATTTTTATCACTACTTTACTTAGACAATAAAAATATACTGATTTTGTGTGCTTACAAAATATAACTTGAAGTCAGCCCCTCCAAAAAGATTTTTTAATTTTAATTTAATTTTTTAAAGTATTCTCTATGCCCAACACAGGACTTGAACTCATGACCCTGAGATCAAGAGTCATATGCTCTATAGTGAGCCATCCAGGCACCCCCAAAAGATCTTTAAATCAACAAATATTTACTGAGTATATGTGAAACATTATGGTAAGGGCCATAGGAATGACACTAATAAAGAACCAGTCCTTGATTTCAAGGAATTTATAATCAACAAACACTGTACTAGGTTGTAGGAATCTAAGTATGGTTGATGAGGTTCCCACCCACATGATACTTACAATATGTTATGAAAAACAGATAAATGGATGATTACATGTACTGTGATCTAGTGTTTGAATGTTTCTCAGGGCCAAATATATATATTTCGGTAAAAATTTGAAGAAATTTGTACATTTGAGATTTTGTAAAGTCTGCAGACTTGTTCAGTTAACTATAAAATGTTTTCAGGAGTTGGATATATTTCAGGAGTGGCAGTGATATGACATGCAACCAGGAGACAGAAAGAGACGGAGGGGAGAAAAAAAAAAAGAGGGTTGATCATTTTGAGGTGACATTAAATTATCTTTTGACACCAGCTGTATCTTTTTTATAACAGAAAGTGGAAACAACTCTGTCCTTGACCTTCAAAAAGAAATTGACTTGCCTAGCTTAACTATTCAAACAAACAACTGTGTACTCTCTTCAATTCCTATGATGATTTTGATTTACTGTAAATGACTGAATTTAATGAACTAAATTATGCTATTTAAATGCATTTTGTGAATGGTATTGTAGTTTGTTACAAAGCATTATGTCTATGCTAAATTGTGCTGTAAATGATATGGTATGGAACATATGTGCTGTATTCATAATTTAACTGTTGCTATGGAGTACCTTCTTGGATAGGACATACTGAAAAAAGGAGCCTTTATTTACCTGGTGAAATGAAGGTGATATCTCAGCAAATCACTAGGTCTTACTGACCTTGGCAGAATTACAGTGCTAATATTTTCACATGGATGAACTGTTCTTGAACAATTTCTCTAATGTATATGGCAGAAATAGGCTTTCCATTAAAACTGGGTCTATATGGTATATCTCCTCTTTCCATTTTTTTCCCCTTCAACAAACATTTACTGCAGTCATTGCAAGGATAATTCCACCTCCATTAAGGTACATGTTTTCTCCTGGCTCTCAAATGGTAGAGATAATAGAATATAAAGGTTCATCCTGCAGTTATCCTGGTGGTCTCTGAAAGGATTTGCATTAAATAACGCACTACTTTTCCTCTTTCTGAATAATTCTAGAAAACTTTAAAAAAAGAGTAAACATTGGAGCCAAAATATCACCTTTATTACTAATAATAAAGTTGACTGAGTTGGCTTAGTGTGGGAGCCAAGTTTTTTAACAATATCCTGACTTCAGGGACGCTTATCTTCTAGGTCTTAGGCTTCTTTCCATGGAAAGATGGCTGAAGTAAGATTTTTAACATGGAAGAGCAAAGAATTTGTGCTTTTGCTGGATAAACTCATCTCAAGAGAAAAAAGAGTTGAGCTAATTGGAATATGTCTAGTTATTCTTTACAAAATGTACCGGTTAGGTTTGAATGTGTGGCACTAGAGGGCTTAGTGCTCTTCATAGGAAGGAAACATTAAGCATAAGAAAATCATTCTCCAATAACAAGTAGAGTTTTTTTTTCAAGTAATTGTTTAAAAGTTTAGTGCTAGAGAAAAATTCACAGAATTTGTCATACGTTTACGATGATGCTTCCATTTTTCCCCCTCTAAGGAGTATCTTCATGACAGCAGTACTTCTGTTATTTGATGGAAGGTGAAGACATAGCAGCTTTTGGGGTGGTCACAATTATAAGTTCAGGAAAAATTGCTTGGAAATTAAAGGGTCATTCTCAGTACTTTAATGCTGACCATTCTACTATGCTGACATAGCACAAGACAAAGAGTCAAAAGATTGGTTCTAGGAGAAGTTTCATGATCCTTAACCCTTAGCTTGGGCTACCATAGCAAAATACTATAGACTGTGTAGCTTAAACAACAGACATTTATTTTCTTGTAGATCAGGAGGCTAGAAATCCTGGAGTAGAGTTTCAGCATGGTTCGTTTGTGGTGAGGACTCTTTCTGACTTGTAGGCAGCTGTCATCTTGCCAAATCCTCACATAACCTCTTCTTTTTGTGCACTCAGAGACAGTGCAGCGAGTACCCTCCTTGAAAGAATACTCATCATATCATATCTGGGACGCATCCTTATGACTTCATTTAACCTTTAATTACTTTCATATAGGCTCTGTCTCCAAATGCAGTCACATTAGAGGTTAGGGCTTCAGTATAAATTGAGGGGGTGAGGCACAATTCATTGCATAGCAAGCTCATTGTGTCACCAGGCAGGTGATTTCTGTGTCATTTTCCCTTCCTATAAATGGGAGTTTATGCCTGATGTAACCTTATAAGGTTAACAGTACATCAAGTAAAACCATAAGCATTGATTCTAAAGTGTTTAAAGTGCTATGCAAATCCCATTATTTTTACTTATTTCTAAATCTGTACCGAGGATAGGCTTTTTTTGTTTTTTTTTTTTTGTTTTTTTGGTTTTTTTTTGTTTTTGTTTTTTGTTATTTAGCCATCCATAGTTCTTTTTTTCTTACCTGAGTATTTCTGGATGGTAGATAAGAAAAGGAAGTTATGTTTGGTGATCGCACCCCTTTAAGAAGATATCTTTCGGCTGGTTCAGTCAGTGGAGCATGTGACTCTCGATCTCAGGGTCGTGAATTTAAGCCCTGTGTTGGGTATAGAGCTTACGAAAGAAAGAAAGAGAAAACTTCTTTTGGAAAGAAAGAGAAAACTTCTTTTGGAGGTAGAGAGCGTAGGCATTGCACAATAAGAAATGTCGATTTTTCCATAATAACTTCTAACATTCAGGAACTAGATTTCACAACCAACCAATCCTCTGGCACGAAATAAGAGTTGAGTTTTATTTTGATCGTTTTGGAAGTAGAGTTTTTGGATCAAATGAATGAAAGAGTTAAGAGAAGAAATCTATAAATCCCATCTCTAATTATACTACAAAAGAATATCATAATGTCAATACTGGACAGAGAATATTAAGCTGGTGGGTGAATTTTCTCATTTTAACGAGATTGCTTCTGAATTTAGCTTAGAGTTAGGGGTATGCAAATATCTAGACAGTCAATTTTGATGAGTTGCTGTAAGAAAAGAATCAGTCATTTTTGTGTCCTGTGTTTGGCATATTTCTCAGAGTGATTCATTTAACAGGTCTCTTGGTAATATTCTTTCTGTATTTATTTTAGAAGCAGAAGTAAATGGTACAACTAATATTTTTAAATGTTGTAATGGCAAAAAAATTAATTTGAACTCAGGGCTAATTTACTTGCTTTTTCTTACTTTGGGAGCAGGAACAATATGATTCTTATCAGGGATGCAAAACTGGCAATACAATATGCAAGTTGAATGTTAGAGCTGGTGTGTGTAGGTCATTGATAATTAGAGAAACTTTAAGGATCTTTCTTTATTATTGGCCCCTATGAATGGGTATGGTTGAAGCAAATAGAAGTCAGTTTGTTTGTTTGTTTGTTTGTTTTATTAGTTTCAGAGGTAGAATTTAGTGATTAATCGGTTGCATATAACACCCAGTGCTGATTACATCAAATGCCCGGAAGTCAGTTTTGACTGTACAATTTTCCACATCAACAACATGGAATTATAATGTCAGAGATTTTACATATTTCTGAATGCCAGAAACAGAATTTTGGCAGGTTATTCAGCGAGGCTCTTGGCTGATATATAGATAAGATTTGGAGACTTGGGAAAGCAAAGCCTATAAAATGGAATGAACTCTTGAGACATGTGTTTAGAGACCTCAGGCCACACTTGCAGATGGCAAAACCAAAACCAAGAAATAAAAATGATTTGTTTAAAGTTACCCAACAAATTAGTGATAGAGCCAGAACTACCCTAGGTCTCCTTATAGTCCAATATTTCCTATATACAAGAAAGTTACAAGTGTTACAGTCATCCTATGGAGAAGTAAAAGCAAAGGAAATTCCTAGTTTGAACACCAAAGCATTTACAATCATAGAATCAGGTCACCTGAATGTTTAAAAAGACTTAAAGATGAGGTCTTTTTTTTTTTTTTTTTTTTTTTTTAAGATTTTATTTATTTATTCATGAGAGACACAGGGGGAGAGAGAGACACATAGGCAGAGGGAGAAGCAGGCTCCTTCTGGGGAGCCTGATGCAGGACTCAATCCCAGGACCCCAGGATCACACGCTGAGCCAAAGACAGACGCTCAACCACTGAGACGCTCAACCACTCAGGTACCCTAAACTGGCTGCTTTAATGAAGGCATTGATCTTAGTCTCTGTGACTAGCATTTCATCGTCCTGCAAAATGAGGGCTGAGTAGATGTGGGTGAGCTCTAAGATAGAGGCCATGGTGTGGGTGAATGCTGAGCAGGCATGCCAGGTGAGGTGCTGGCAGAGTAGATGAAAGGAGAGCCTCACTCCCATGAGGCCTTATCTTCCTGAGCAGGACCCAGCCCCTTAACAGCAGCTGAGGAAAGGAAGGAAATAATTCTTTATAAAGTTAGTAAGTAAAGGATAAAATTCATTGTAAATTTCTGAAATATCTCTCATACTTAGTGGCAAAGTTGATTATTTGCATTAGATTGAAAATTACTTTTAGAAAATCTTGTAAGCCAGTGCCGTAGGAACCAAACATGAGATTGACTTTGGATCAGGTCTGGACTAATATATTTTGGTTTTGCTAGAGACATTTAAAATATATCTATAATGCATTTAAAAGTATTTTTAGGTTACTTGATTGATTGATAAAAATATTTTATTTATTTTTTCATGAGAGACACAGAGAGAGAGAATGAGAGAGAGAGAGAGAGGTAGAGACACAGGCAGAAGGAGAAGCAGGCTCCAAGCAGGGAGCCCCTACGCGGGAATCGATCCCAGTTCTCCAGGATCAGGCCCTGGGCTGAAGGCGGCGCTAAACCGCTGAGCCACCCGGGTTGCCCAGGTTACTTGATTTATGATTAAACTTGGTATAGCTTCATTTTTTGGGGGTATATAATTTCCATCAAAATTGGAAAATTTTTGGTCATTATTTCTTCAAATAGTTTTTCTCTTCCCTTCTTCCCTCTCTTCTCCTAGGACTCCAATTACTCATGTAATAAGCTACTTGAAGTTGTCCCACATCTCACTGTCCCACAAGTCACTGTCCATTTTTTTTTTCAGTCTGCAATGTCAAACTACTCTTAATCCTATCTAGTGTATTTTTCATGATTAGAAGTTTGATTTTTGTGATTTTTATATCTTCCATACTCCTTTCATGACTTAATGAATTTGGGGTGTTAGACACTGAATTTTATGTTGTTCAAGTGCTTGATTCTTTTGTATTCCTATAAATATTTTTGAGCATTGTTCTGAGCATTCAGATAACTTGGAAATAGGTTGATCCTTTTGCGATTTGCCTTTAAGTTTTGTTAGGTAGCACCAGAGCAACTTTGAGTCTAGAGCTAATTTGCCTCTACTATTGAGACAGTATCCTTCTGGATTCTCTAACTGCTGCCTTATGTGTTTTAAGGTGTGTTTGTTCTGTTTTGTTTTTAATTCTGGCTGTGAGGATATTCCCAGCCCTGTGTGAGCTCTGACAATTGTTCCACCTGCTCTTTTCCAGTGATTCTTTTTTTTTGCCTTGAGTAGTTACCACTTGTGTATGTGGTGATCAACACACAGCATGAGACTTGGAGGGTAACCTCTGCAGATCTTCAGAACTCTCTCCCTTGGTACCCTGCTACTACTCTCTTCTCCCTGGTCCTCTGTCCTGTGAATTATAGCCACCTTGGTTTCCCTAAATTCTCAACTCTGTCTCTCAACTCAGGGAGACAACTTATTTTACTTCCCCTGTACTGCCTTTTGTCCAATGTCTGAAAACTATTTCACTTATTTGTCTATTTTTTTAGTTATTCCATCATAGCCAAAAGTAGCATCCTAAAGGTCCATATATTTTAGGACTCTTAAGTGAGAAGAATAGTTTCTCGCTTTCTGTTAGTATATGCTAAAAATGTTTAATACGTAGTATTTAAAGGCATTTATATAAACAATTGAAGTCTTTCTTTGGGGAAATTAAAACAACAAAACTTGATTGCATATCATGCTTTCATATTTTGCAGATGTTAATATTTAATCATATGCAGAACCATTTAGCTTAAGTGCATTAATGTAACTCATTTAAAAGAGGCCAGTAATTGTCCCATTAACTCCCAGTCTGGATGTTATCTGCTCTGCCCTGCTGGTAAGGCCAGAGGGGGACTCTTCTATTGGCACCCACAGAGATTGCTCTGATCTGTTGAAAATCCTGTTAAAATCTAATTACTTAGGAGAATCAGCCAGGGAATATCTAATGAGCTCTAGGAAACCCACTGGAAGAAATTCTGTGTTACTAACGAATGAAATGTCTTCTGTCTTTCAATTACACTGGTACCACATGAATGTAATTGCTGCCTTATAAAATGTGACTCTTGTTTTTAATTGTGTGTCATGAGTTTTTTTGATCATGTGAAAATAACTTAATTTCTCATGGAGGAGAAATGACGGTGTAAAGCTTAAGAAGGTATACTTTATTTCGTCATGAATATCCGATAACTGGTTGTTAACAAATGCTTAAAAAATGTATGTACATTATTTAATGAAACCACTACACAGGTGTGAAAGCATGATAATTAAAAGACATTGAATTTTAAGTCTAGAATGAAAAACATGTTTATCAGGAACTCTGAAAAGGGCTAGTCTCTGCAATCATCTTAAAAATATTGGCAAAAGAAATGGATTTATTAAAAATGAAAATTCATTTGTCTCACTTATTTTGTAAATATATTCTTGAGATTCCTAGTGTAGTTAACATTTCTCCTGTCTTTAGCAATCAGTAATGTCTTTTTTTATATTTACCCTTAGTTTGTATTTCAATTTTGTTGACTTCCATTTCTCTATATTTGGGACTTTGTTTTCTTAAAATTGGATGATTGGTTAAGACTATGGGCTTTGTAGTGAAGTAGACCTGAGGTACTCAAATCTTGGTTCTTATGTTCACAACAAACACCTTAATCCTCTGAGTCTCAGTTTCCATTTCTATAAAATGGGACACTAATTAATATGTATAGTACTGCATAAGGTTGTTGTGAGGATTTTGTGAAGTAAAGCTTATAAAGTGCTTAGCATAGTATTGTGCATGTTGTAACTGTTCAAGAGATGGTAGTTATTATTTTCGAAGACTAATTAAAATTTGGAATATGAAAGAATTGTGATATCTAAGAATCATTAAAAACTAATGTAGGGTGAATTTCTATTATCCTAATGTATTTCTATCACCATGTTCATATTAAATTTGTTGAAAAAATTAAAAGGAATCTATTTTTAGTAGCATGTCAGTGAACTTCATTCCAAAGTTTATCAAGTTTTTAGCTAATGTGTCATTTTATAACATGGATTGATTTCAGCAGATGACACCAGAAACAAAATGTGGTTTGGTGATGCATTACTTAGAAAAATATCTGTCTTAGTGATAAATTATTATTGGAATATTATATAAGATTTTAATGATTGAGGAGAAAAAAGACTATTATATATTATTTCAACAATTAACAATGTAACTATTATTTAAAATTATTATCTGGCCTATAGAACTCTGGCAGTTGAAGTACTTAAATTGGCAGTACTTTTATTTTCAGTCATTTGATAACATGTTAAAATTAGATTTCCTTTTTTTGCCTAAAATATAGATTAAGACATTTTTTAATCAGACTATTTGGAAGTTGATATACAAGTAGCCTTATAAAATGATTTTTGTGTATTATAACTGGATGAAGAGGTAGAATTGTTATAATAACATTTTCACCTAGAATAGGCTCTTTTGTGCTTAAAATTCCTTTCTTGTATAACTCATTCATTCTTACAGCAATTTTATGAAGTAGTCATATAGCTGTATTGTAAAAGGAAACAGTTTTTTTTTATTTTTTTGTAAAAGGAAACAGTTTTTTAATACACATAGCTCTGATTATATTTCTAGCATAAAAGATACACATACAAATTAGGATATTTCAATAAAAGAATATTTAAATACTTAAAATAATTTGCTAATATTTGTTAATTTCTTTACGTGGATTTAATTCTTAAAAAAATATTTTTAAAAAAGATGTTATTTAGTTTTTCATGAGAGACACAGAAAGAGAGGCAGAGACACAGGCAGAGGGAGAAGCAGGCTCCATGCAGGCAGCCCAACATGGGACTCGATCTTGGGACCACGGGATCATGCCCTGAGCCAAAGCCACACACTCAACCGCTGAGCCACTCAGGCGTCCCTAATTCTTAAAAATATCTAATTGAGAGGTAATGCTGTTATTTAGTAAGGAAAGATGTTGGATCTGATTAATTTCTGGTGACTTTCACTATTTGTTTAAAAGTTTATGTATAATAAATGAACATGAACTTATTTTATCTGGCAGGAATTAGTTTGCTGTAATCAAGGACCCAACATCAGCTAATTAATTCATTCAACTAATATTTATTGAGGGCTTATTATTAGCCAGAATGGGAACATAATGTTGAACAAGGCAGGCAGGGAAGAAGAATTAGCAGATTTATTATTAAAGCTAATATTTTGCCACATTGTCAGTTCATGAAACTTCACTCAGCTGAAGTCCTTGACAGAAAGTGCTTTGGTTGTTGATATTGGTATATGAAACTACTGGCTCAGCCTGGCTTTGCTGGGGAATTCAGATATTAACTTGATTAAGTTAGCACATCTTCATTAACCAGTTTCTGTTGACAACAGAAGACAAATACTTTGACAATAGAAGTAAAACCAAGAGAGGTAATTTTATAACTTTCCCTGTGCCTTTCTTAAGTCAAATTGTCTGCTTGGCAAACTTCAAATGTTCAAACCTCTATAAAGCATGTGACCTTGTTCCCCCTCCCACCCCGAGCCCCATCCCGCCTCACCCCCATACACACACACACACACACACACACACACACACACACTTCCACAACTTTGCCTGGCATGTGGTAGGTGCTCAATGGTGCTATTGAGTTAGCATAATTAATAGTTCTGTTATTCTATTAGGTTATATTTCTAGTTCTGTTATTGATTCCTTTGTGATATCTGGCAAAAGTCAAGTTACAGGACCCCTTACTTTTCCTGCATAAAAATGAATACTTTGTTTCCAGAAACCTGATTAAATTACATTGAAGACTGTAAGATATTAGTTTGAATTATATGAAATTGTGATATTTGATCATTTTTTGACCTGCAAAAATGAAAATTTTATTTAATTAAACCTAATATTATATTTCCTGAGGTGTTTTAATGTGACCAAAAATAAAATCATCAAAATAATCACAACTCCAAATATGTTAATTACATCACTACTTATAATTTTCTTTCTGCCTTTCTATCTGTTTCACCTTGATTGCTGATTTTGGACTTACTTTCTTCACTGAATGGTATTTTATTACCAAAAAATTAATTGCATAATATACCTGTCACTCCAAATACTAAATTATATATTTTTTAATGTTAATGATCCTAGAGTCCAATAGGCTAGGTCTAGCAAGCAGTATTATTTGACTCCTTTAAGGACTTCTATGTATCAGGGGATGGTGGGTAGTGTTTAATTTGCAAATTTAGTTATAGTTTTAAAAAAATCCATTTCTTTTAATATTAGAAAGTACATATAAGACTAATTTTTATTGTTTCTGACAAATTGGAAGATTTCATTGGTTTATAATCTGAAAATTATTACTGTTTACTCTGAAGTTTTACTTGAAACTAAAATTTCAAGCCCTAGTCCACTAATTCTGATTTGTTCTGATAATACTGTGAATAAACTTATAAGCTTCACAAAATATGGTTATGACAAAATATTTCTTCCAGAAATTAATATTCTATCTCCAAAGAAACAGGAATATTCCAAAAGTTATCTTTTTCTGGAAAGGCCACAGATGATCATTCTTTCTTTCTTAATATAAAGCAACCCCACTGAATGAGCTAAAGCTCCCCTAAGGTAACGCCTGCTCTGTTTAAGGAAAGGCAACATAATTTAATTTGCTTAACATAGGGCATCTGGAAGATGGTGGGAGAAGAGAGATGTAACCTGGCTCTTTATGCAAATACCAGGAAGTCCTTGTAGCTACTTATCACTTAATCCAGCTACTTATCACTTAATCACTGAGCAAGTAACTCAATGAGTGGTCCCCAAATTTGGGGCCTGTGACAAGGCTTTTATTGGTTGTCAGCAAAATGGAGGGGCGATGGAGAAGGACAATACAAATTTTCCATAAAGCTTAATTTATTGAATCAAAAGGACTGTTTATGTTTTTTACATACATATATATTTAAATGGAGCCTACCTTTTCTTTTTAAAGAAAATTCTTGGGACGCCTGGGTGGCTCAGCGGTTGGGTGTCTGCCTTCCGCCAAGGGCATGATGCTGGAGTCCCAGGATAGAGTCCCACATTGGGCTCCCTGCTGGAGCCTACTTCTCCCTCTGCCTGTGTCTCTGTCTCTCTCATGAATAAATAAAATTTAAAAAAAAAAAAGAGAAAATTCTTTAACAGCAGTTTTAGGTTCATAGCAAAATTAAGAGAAAGGTACAAAGATTTCCTGTATGTCTCTGTTCTCCAACTTGCACTGCCTCTCCTATTATCAACATCCCCTTAGCAGAATGGTACATTTGTTACAATTGATTGACCTACACTGATACATCATTATCACCCAAAGTCTATACAGTTCACCTTAGAGTTCACTCTTGGTCTATTCTGTGGTTTAGACACAGGTATAATGATATGTATCCACCATTAGTATCATACAGAATAGTTTCGCTGTCCTTGAATAACTGTGCTTCATCTATTCATCCTTTCTTTCCTCTCCTCCCTGCAACCACTAATCTTTTTACTATCTCTGTAATTTCACCTTTTCCAGAATGTGCATATAGTTGGGATCATATAGTACGTAGTCTTTTCAGATTGGCTTCTTAGTAATATGCATTTAAATTTCCTCCATGTAATATAATCTTTTATGAAATTATAGTAGATGATTTTTTTTAGTGTTCCTATTTGCCAAAAACAAAACAAAACAAATAGTAATCCTATATAACTCCTCCTAATATTTTTTGAAATGTCTTTGAAACCTAAAAATTTTGGAAACATCTATTTTATATACTGTTTTCTCACCTGTTAAATGGAGGTAATGATTCTATTTTGTTGGATTAGTATGATGATTAAATGAAATACAGAGGTAAATATACTTGGGATAGTACCTGACACTCTATGGATGGTTCTGTCTTTAGTCCAACTGAAATGCTGGTGTAAGCCCCAAGGTTTCATCCAGTTTTCCTTTCAGGATAGTGATAAGTTCATATTGGGACATTACTTGGCACTTACTAGATGCCAAATAAATAGTTTTTGAGTTTATGGGATACTAAAGTAGAAGTCTTATGGGTAGATGGGTATTAGGGTCAAGAGTTCTAGAATGAGTTCTAGAGGGGAAATCATTAGTATAGCATAGATGGTAACTGAAGTCAGGGAAGTATGAAGACAAGAGGATCTGGGACACAATGTAATGATTTAAAGCCCATGATGCTGTGTTGCCTCCCCATGATATAAGCAGAAGAGGCATAAAGGTTAGGACATCCTACGATGTCAATGTCCTCAAAGTGGTTGTTTGTTCTATGTCCTTAATTTTTTGGACTTCTCATTCTAGATGAAAGTGTGAAAGTTTTTGGATTCCCCTTATTGAATCTCTCATTCCAGAGCTAGAACCTCTTTTCCTATAAGGTCTTAGTCACTCTGGGTGCTGTTGGCACTAGAGATAATCCTTCAGGGTGACAAAAAAATTAGAACTAAGAGATTATTTAGGGGCTCTTGAACAATGAAGTTGGGTTATACTCTGATAATAAGTATATTCTTCCCTGAAGAATGATCCACCCTACTAGAGAAGCATAACCTCTTGACAGAGCATGCAGCTTGATAAGAGGTGCATGTGGAAAGGTAATAGAGAAAGGAAACCCTAGGCTAGCCAGCCAGAACTAATGAACCCAGCCTGGCAATCAATGGAATGACAGATGTAGCCAGATCACTCTCACACTCAACAGAGATGTATGGTTTTCTTACTACTGTGTAAAAAGGTGGCCAGAAAGACCTTTGTGCAGCCTGGCCTGTTACCGGCTGTCTGGCCATTGGTAGGACTTGTCTCTGTTTATAGTACCCTCCTTATCTCATCCCAAAGGACACATTTACTCTATATAAACCCCATTCTCATGGGCTGGGTCAGTCTATCCATTTGAATAGTTTTAAAGTTTTCTTGTCATAATTTTAATTCCTGGACTTTGTGGGAGTGGGCCTGAGCTAAGAAGTGAAGTTGGCAAAATTCATTGTCCACAACTCTGGGATTTTGCCTATGG
This sequence comes from Canis lupus familiaris, assembly GCF_011100685.1. NCBI lineage: Eukaryota > Metazoa > Chordata > Mammalia > Carnivora > Canidae > Canis > Canis lupus. The sequence goes on from NC_049226.1 coordinate 47,243,624, forward strand.
CCCTGTATTCATACCCATCCTTTTCTTCTAGTTTAAATGTAAGGGATATTCATCTTTTTTTTTTTTAAGATTTTACTTATTTATTCATGAGAATACACAGAGAGGAGAGAGAGGCAGAGTGTGGCAGAGGGAGAGGGAGAAGCAGGCTCCATGCAGGGAGCTTGACGTGGGACTCGATCCCGGGTCCCCAGGATCACACCCTGGGCTGCTAAACCGCTAAGCCACCAGGGCTACCCAGATATTCTTCTTTAAATCTAAGACTTACTCCTCTGTTTGTTCCCCAGGTCTCATTTCTTTCTCCTACCTTAGGTTCCTTGCTTTATCAGTGGTGCCCACTGTCTCCTGTACTTTCACTCTCTTCCTCTTTTTTATAAAATATCTGAGTTCTAACTTTGGTTTTGCCATCTGCTGCTTACTGTGTGAACTTGGGAAACGCTTTCACCTCTCTGGACCATGATATTCTCATCTGTAAAATGAAAGAGTTAGATTAGATGATTTCTAGCTCCTTTTTGTCTCTTACTTTCTGATCTGAAGGTAAAAACTCACAAGACCAGGTTTATCTTAATAAAATCATTATCTGAGTTAGAGGAAAAATTTTCTGGCCTATAGAAGTCAAGAAATGCTTGAAGTTCTCTCAGGTAGTTAGAACTTCATATTGTTCTAGTTCTTCTTAGAAAGCAAAATGATTTGGTAAGTAGCTCATTTTACACTAAGGTATCACTGATTTTTTTTTATACATATTTCCTCTTGTGTTAGAAGTCTTTTCTTTCTTTCTTTCTTTCTTTCTTTCTTTCTTTCTTTCTTTCTTTCTTTCTTTCTTTCTTTCTTTCTGATTTTATTTATTTATTCATGAGAGACACACAGAGAGACACAGGCAGAGGGAGAAGCAGGCTCCACACAGGAATCCCGACATAGGACTCGATCCTGGGTCTCCAGGATCGTGCCCTGGGCTGAAGGCGGCACTAGACCACTGAGCCACCAGGGCTGCCTGGAAGTCTTTTCATTACAAGAAACTGAAACCCAATTCAAACCAATAAGCAAAAAGATGTCCCAGAGGAGTAGCTAGCTTCAAGCCTACATGGCTCTATGGATTCAAACAAGGTCACTAGGGCTCTGTATTCCTCTTATTAATCAGGATAGGCTAAATCCTGTTATAAACAACACTCAAATCTCAATAGCTCAACAAAATAGAAGTTTATTTCTGTACACATAATAGTTTATTAAAAAAAGATTTTAGGGGATCCCTGGGTGGCGCAGCGGTTTGGCGCCTGCGTTTGGCCCAGGGCGCGATCCTGGAGACCCAGGATCGAATCCCACATCAGGCTCCCGGTGCATGGAGCCTGTTTCTCCCTCTGCCTGTGTCTCTGCCTCTCTCTCTCTCTCTCTGTGACTATAATAAATAAATAAAAATTAAAAAAAAAAGATTTTATTTATTTGAGACAGAGAGAGCATGCAAGTGGTGGTGGTGGGGTGGAATACAAGAAGAGGGAGAGTAAGAATCTCAAGGAGACTCTGCTAATCATGGAGCCTGATGCAGGGGCTCCATCTCATGACCCTGAGATCATGACCTGAGCTGAAATCAGGAATTGGATGCTTAACTGACTGAGCTACCCAGGTGCCCCTGTACGCATAATAGTTTAATGAGCATTTTCAATAGGTAGCCTTCCATGTGGTAATTTAAGGTTTCAAGCTCATTTCATTTTTTAGCCTGCTACTTCTAAGGCATCTGACCTCTAATGAATTCTACATCTAGCCAACAAATAGGGGTGGAAGTGGAGACAGCATGGAGGATTACTGTTTCTGGCCAGAGTTCAGTCACAGAACTATGTATTTCTCTGTCTGCAGAGAGACAGAGAAATACAATCTAACTGTGATCAGAGATAAGAAAAACAGGTTTTAGTAAATACAGAGTGGTCTCTATTTGCATTTTCTTTCCATTTCTTGTCTTGATTGTCTCTCCTGTGTCATCCTTCACCAAGTTCTCCCCATGTGGAAGGAAAATGGTAGCAGGCAGCCACACACTCAAATCCTCCTACCTTATCAACCTCATTGAAAATGACCATCTTCCTTAGTAGCTCCAACAGGAAGCCCACTCATGGACCAAATGAGGCCAGTAGAGTGGATCAGATTAGTTGGCCAGACTTTGATCCTTTACCCCTCCAGCATCATCTCTACCCAAAGTACATGAACGGGTTATCCCAGAAAAGAATTCTGTAACCAAAAAATATAAGAGGAAGGGTTGCTATACAGGCAGAAACTAAGAAAAGTATACTATCTCCCTGTTAGGAACAATTATTATCGCTGTTAGGAACAAATTATTTTAATTATTTTTCATTATTTTAATTTTGTTAAAAAAATTTCTCACTGCTCATGTCTTGATAATTTGTAAATTTACACTGATTTGTGAATTTATAGATCTTACCAAACAAATGAATACAGATAGGGACAATATATTTGAGTAGATGTGTGCCAACATCATTTTGAAAAATGTTCCCAGAGATACTGTCACCAAGATAAGTCTTTAGAATGTTTTCTATGTAAAGAGAAGAGGGCAATGATTATCCCACATGAATTAATCTTCAGTGGTAGAATTTTAGGTCCCTGATGGGGGAAGATGCTTTGGGCTATGTTGCTGCTCTGAAGCCTTCAAATCAGGCCACATAAGTGTCTGTGCAGGTGAAAGGGCAGTGAGTGAGATTTCAGTGCCTGTACACCAGCTTGGTGTACAGTGGCAGTGGCTGAACCCCATTGCTTGTATAGAGAAAGTTGATTTATGTAGGCTTATAAGACTTGTGAGCAGGGGTTGGGTTCTTAATGCCCACATAGGGGTAAGAGAGTTTGACTAACAGGCCTACACAAGGTAAGAAAGCTGGAATTGATACCCCTTCTTAGACCCTAGAAATCAGAAGTTCTTACATTCACAGGCCAGAGAAACTTTCTGGTCCAGAAATGTGGCAAAGCAGCTAGCCATCTGTCCAGGAAATTAAAATCCCAAGTTTGTATTATCTGTATGTGTGATACTCAGATTTATTCTGCTACCTGATGTAAGATTCATAATCCAATAAATAGTCCAGAGCCATTGATACCATTGGAAGAAACATGCTTGTAGAAACAAGCTTGAAAATATGTATCTTCTATATTCTCAGAACCCAGGGCAACTACCATGACTATACAATGAATAAACTCCTCTGAAAATGGAATAGAAAAACATTATAAACCACAAAAAGAAAAAAGTGTTTCTGAGGGGGAATCAACAGATGCAGTCAATAGAGTTATCACCCTAAGAACCTGAAATAATGGAACAATTTGAAAGAGATTGTAAAAGAAATTATGTTATAATGATTTAAAAAATAAAAGGGGGGCAGCCCGGGTGGCTCAGTGGTTTAGCGCCACCTTTGGCCCAGGGCTTGAGCCTGGAGACCTGGGATGGAGTTCCATGTCGGGATCCCTGCATGAAGCCTGTTTCTGCCTCTGTGTCTCTGCCTCTCTCTGTGTGTGTGTCTCTCATGAGTAAATAAAGTCTTTTTAAACATTTAAAATAAATAAATAAATAAATAAATAAATAAATAAATAAATAAATAAATGGAAGAATGGGGTGCCTGAGTGGCCAGTTGGTTAAGTGTTTGACTTCAGCTCAGGTTGTGATCTTGGGGTCCTGGGATCAAGCCCTGAGTTAACTCAGGCTCCACGTTCAGCAGGGAGTCTGCTTGTCCTTCTCCCTCATCCTTTCCCCTCCCCCCACTTGTGCACACACCCTCTCTCTCTCAAATAAATTACTAAAATCTTTTAAAAATGAATAAAAGTAAGAATAGAAGCAAAACTGAAGTAAGTTCATTGAACAAAAAATGATTAACAAAATAGATATAAGATCTGTGTAAGGGAAATTAAAAAACTCTGATGAAAGTAGAATACATTAATTCAGCAAAATTGTAGGAAACAAAATCGGAACATCAGTTGCATTTCTACACTAACAAATAAACAAAAGGGAAATTAAGAAAAATAATTCCATTTACAATAGGATCAAAAAGAATAATATACTTAGGAACAAACTTAACCAAGGTGGTGAAAGACTTGTACCTGAAAACTACAAAACATTGCTGGAAGAAATTAAAGACTAATAAATGGAAAAACATCCTATGTTTGTGGGTTGGGAGACTTACTATTGTTAAGATGTCCATACCATCCCAAACTATCTTCAGATTCAGTGCAATTCAAATCAAAATCCCCAAGGCATTTTTTGGAAGACATAGAAAAACTCACCCTAAAATTCATTTGGGAATCTCAAGAGACCCCAAATAGCCAAAGCAATTTTGAAAAGAAGAACAAAATCAGAGGACTCACATTTCCTGATTTAAAAACATATTATAAAGCCAAACAAAAGAAATCAAAACAGTGTCATACTAGCATAAAGACAGACAAATAGACCAATGGAATAGAAAGCCCAGAAAGAAATCCTTGTAATATGGTCAAATGATCTTCAACAAGAGTGCTAACACCACTCAATGGGGTAAAGGCAGTCTTTTCAACAAATGATACCTGAAAAACTGAATATCTACATGCAAAAGAATGAAGTTGGGCTTTTGTCTTACACCATATATAATTATTCATTCAAAATGGGTTAAAGACCTAAACATAAATCCCCAAATGACAAAACTCCTAAAAAAATAGAGGAAAACTTTATGACATTTTACTTGGCAATGATTTCTTGGGTAAGACACCAAAAACACAGGCAATAAAAACGAATATAAACAAATGGGACTTAAAACTTAAAACTTAAAACCTTTTGTGCATCAAAAGACACGTTCAACATAGTGAAAAGGCAACCTATGGAATAGGAGAAAATATTTGCAAATGATATATCTGATAAGAGGTTAATATCCAGAATCTATAAAGGATTTCTACAACTGAACAAAAATAAAAATCAAGTAACTTCATTAAAAAATGTCCAAAGGACTCGAATAGATATTTCTCCAAAGAAGATATACTAATGGCCAACTAGCATTTGAAGATACCCTGCGTCACTAATCATCAGAGAAATGCAAATCAAAATTCCATAAGTTTGGTATTAAAAGAAATAGATTCCACATACAAGTGGTATGATGCAGTATTTGTTTTCCTCCATCTGACTTATTTCACTTAGCCTAATGTCTTCAAAGTCCACTCATTTGTCACAAGTAGTAGTATGTCATTTTAAAATTTTTTTATTTTTAAAATATTTATTTATTCATGAGACACACACACACACACACACACACACACACAGAAAAGCAGAGACACAGGTAGAGCTCCATGCGGGGAGCCCAACGTGGGACCCGACTCTGGGACTTCAGGACCATGCCCTGAGTTGAAGGCAGATGCCCAACTGCTGGGCCACCCAAATATCCCAGTATGTCTTTTTTTTTTTTAAATGGCTGAATAATATTTCATTATATATGGTGTGTGTGTATGTGTGTGTGTATATATATATATATATGCATCCCTGATTTATTCGTAAAACAATCTCTGATGAGGGCAGCCCCAGTGGCTCAGCGGTTTAGCGCCGCCTTCAGCCCAGGGCCTGATCCTGGAGACCTGGGATCGAGTCCCACGTCGGGCTCCATTCATGGAGTCTGCTTCTCCCTCTGCCTATGTCTCTGCCTCTCTCTCTCACTCTGTGTGTGTGTCTCTCATAAATAAATAAATAAATAAATAAATAAATAAATAAATAAATAAATAAAATCTTAAAAAAAATCTCTGATGAAAAATATCAAAGAAGAGTTAATAGAGCAGTATTCTGTGTTCATGGATTAAAAGACTTGATCAATATTCCTACCTTAATTTATAAATTCAATGCAATCCCAATAAAAATCCCAGCAATTGGAGTACCTGGGTAGCTCAGTGGTTGAGCATCTGCTTTTGGCTCAGGTGGTGATCCCAGGGTCCCAGAATCAAGTCCTGCATTAGGATCCCTACAGAAAGCGTGCTTCTCCCTCTGCCTGTCTCTACCTCTGTTTCTCTCTCTGTCTCTCATAAAGAAATAAATAAAATCTTTAAAAAAAATCTCAGCAAAGTATTTTGTGGATATTGGAAAACTGATTTTACGGTTTGTATTGACAAAAGACCCAGAATAGCCAACACAATATTGAAGGAGAACAAAGTCAAATAACTAATACTACCCGACTTGAAGACTTGCTATAAAAGTACAATACTCTAGACAATGTGGTGCTGGTGAAAAAATAAAGAAATAGACCATTGAAACAGAATAGAAAGCCTGGGAATACACCCACATAAATATGTCAACTGGTCTATGGCAGAAGAGCAAAGGCAATACAATGGAGCAAAGATAGCCTTTTCAACAAATGATACTGGAAAAACTGGACATTTACATATAAAAAATTGATTTAGATGCAGACCTAATGCCCTTCACAAAATTAACTGAAAATAGATCGCAGACCTAAAGGGAATTCAAAACTATAAAACTAGAAGATAATAACAGGATAAAGTATAGATGACTTTGAGTATGGTGATGACTGGTTAGATACAACACTAAAGGCATGATCTATGAAAGAAATAATTGATGAGCTAGACTTCATTAAAATTTAAAAACCTCTGGTCTGCAAAAGAGACTGTCAAGAGAATGAGAAGACAAGCCATAGAAAGGGAGAAAATATTTACAAACAACATATATGATAAAGGACTGTTACTAAAATATACAAAAATTCTTAAAGCTTAATAATAAGAAAATGAACAATGCAATTAAAAAATGAGCAGAAGACACTTCACCAAAGAAGAGATACAGATGGCAAATAAGCATATGAAAAGATGCTCCACATAATGTGTCACCAGAGAAATGCAAATTAAGACAACGAAATACCGCTACATACCTATTAGAATGGCCAAAGATCCAAAACACTGACAATACCAAATCCTGACAGGGATATGGAGCAACAAGGATTTTTGATTACTGGTTTGCCCACAAAAATGGTAGAGCCACTTTGGAAGACAGTTTCTTACAAGTTTAAACATATTCTTTTTTTTTTATTTTTATTTATTTATGATAGTCACACAGAGAGAGAGGCAGAGACACAGGCAGAGGGAGAAGCAGGCTCCATGCACCGGGAGCCCGACGTGGGATTCAATCCCGGGTCTCCAGTATCGTGCCCGGGGCCAAAGGCAGGCGCCAAACCGCTGCGCCACCCAGGGATCCCGTTTAAACATATTCTAACTATATGATCCAGGAATATTACTCATTGATATTTACCCAGAGGAGTTGAAAACCCATGTTTACACAAAATCCTTCACATGAATGCTTGTTGCTTTATTCATAACTGTCAAAACCTAGAAGCAAACAGAATGTCCTTCACCACATGACTAGATAAACAAACTGTGGTACATCTAGACAATGGAATATTAGTCAATGCTAAAAACAAAATGAGATATCAAGCATAGGAAAAAGCTTTAATAAGTGAAAGAAACCGATCTGAAAAATTATACTCACTGTATGATTCCAACTATATGACATTCTGATAAAGGCAAAGCTAGGGGACAGTAGAAGAACCAGTAGTTGCTGGAAGCTAGGAGGTTAGGGGGCAGAACAAAGAGGACTTCTATGACAATGAAACTGTTCTGTATGATTCTATAATGGTGGACATATCCCTTTATAGATTTGCCCAAACATATAGAATGAACAAGAGCAAGAGTGAACCCTAATGTAAACTATGGACTATGGCTGACCATGATGTATCATTGTAGGTTCATCAACTGCAACAACATATCACTGGAGGGAGATGTTGATGGTTTTGGAAAGGCTATGAGTGTGGAAGGACAGCAGGTATATGGAAACTCTGCTTTCTTCTCAATTTTGCTGTGAACCCAAAAGTGCTCTAAAAAATATTTTTTAAAAAGCAGACATTCTGGAAAAGAATATGCTAAACTTAGAGAAGAGAAAAGCTGCATGGTTGGGGTAATAGCTATTACCACATTGACTGATACTGTTTTCTGAACACATCAAAAGCTACATTTCTCAGCTTCCTTATAATCAGTGCCATGGAACTAGTTCTGGCCAACCAGCTCTGAGAGGAGATCACTTTTAGGTTCAAAGTATTTTATTGTAGATATAAGAAATGCCAGTGCTTGTTGCATATCTGGAAACAGGACTAAGGAAGCCACTTGTTTGAGATTGTGAAATTTCTACCATGGTAGGGATGCATATTGCCTATCTCATATTCCATTTCTACATTCTTGCCTTCTAGTTGATATGAAGCTTGGTATGGCCATGAGACTCATTTTAACCAATGGGTTGTAAGGGAATGCCTGATTTTGGGAAAGTTCTTAGTTTAGATAAAATGAAAGGGCTTTATGAGAAACCCTTTATCCCTTTATTTTATGCTTGGAACAGTGGCAGGGAATGTTATATTTGGAACTGTGACATCTCTATAATGTGACTAAGCATGAGGACAAAGGAGAGTGTGGACCAGAAAAATAGAGTCTGTGTTTGATTTTTTGTTTAATTCTAGTGCAGTTAGCATATAACAATATATTAGTTTCAGATGTACAATATAGTGATTCAGCAATTCTATACATTACTCAGTGCTCACTGTGGTAAGTGTACTCTTTATCCCCTTCACCTACTTCACTCATCCTCCCACACACCTCCCCTCTGGTAACCACCAGTTTGTTCTCTATAGTTAAGAATGTGTTTTTTGTTTTGTTCCTTTGTTTTGTTTTTTAAATTCTGCACATGAGTGAACTCACATGGTATTTATCTTTCTCTGACTTATTTCACTTAGCATTATACTCTCTGGATCCATCCATGTTGTTGCAAATGGCAAGATTTCATTCTTTTTTATGGTTGAGTAATATTCCATTGTATGTATTTACCACTTCTTCTTTATCCATTCACCTATCAATGGACACTTAGGTTGCTTCCATATATGGCTATTGTAATATTGTAATAATACTGCAGGGATGCCTGGGTGGCTTAGCGGTTGGGTGTTACCTTTGGCTAAGGGCATGATCCCAGTTCCACAATCAAGTCCCACATCAGGCTCCCCATGAGGACCTGCTTCTCCATTTGCCTGCATCTCTGCCTCTCTCTGTGTCTCTCCTGAATAAATAAATAAAAAAAAATTTTTAATGCTGCAATAAGCATAGTGGTGCATGTATCCCTTTGAGTTAGTGTTTTTGTATTCTGGGTAAATACCTAGTAGTGCATGTGCTATCTTTAATTTCTTTCATCAGTGTTTTATAGTTTTCAGAGTAGAAGTCTTTCACCTCCTTGGTTAAGTGTATTCCTAGATATCTCATTATTTTTGGTGCAACTGTAAATAAAATTTTTTTCTTAATCTTTCTGCTATTTCATTATTTATGTATAGAAATGCAGTACAGTTCTATATATTGATTTTGTATCCTGTGACCTTACTGAATTCATTTATAAGTTCCAATCTTTTTTTGGTAGAATCTTTAAGGTTTTCTGTATATAGTATCATATTATCTGCAAGTAGTAAAGTTTTACTTCTTCCTTACCGATTTGGATGCCTTGTATTTTTTTTTTTCTTGTCTGATTGCTGTGGCTAGGACTTCCAGTGCTATGTTGAATAAAATTGATGAGAATAGACATCCTTGTCTTGTTCCTGATCTTAGGGGAAAAGCTCTCAGTTTTCCCCCATTGAATATGATGTTAGCCGTGGGTTTTTCATATATGGTCTTTATTATTACATTGAAGTTTGTTCCCTCTAAACATATTTTGTTGAGGGTTTTTATCATGAATGGATATTGTACTTGTCAAATGCTTTTTGTGCATCTAATGAAATGATCATATGGTTTTTATCCTTTCTCTTGTTGATGTGATGTATCACACTGATTGATTGCAAACATTGAACCATCCTTGCATCCCAGGAATAAATCCCACCTGACTGTGGTGAATGTTTTTTTTTTTTTTTAAATGATTTTATTTATTTATTCATGAGAGACACAGAGAGAGAGAGGCAGAGACATGCAGAGGGAGAAGCAGGCTCCATGAAGGGAGCCTGACATGGGACTTGATCCCGGATCTCCAGGATCACACCCTGGGCTGAAGGTGATACTAAACTGCTGAGCCACCTGGGCTGCCCTGACGTTTTTTTTAAGTACTCTTGGATTCAGTTTGGTAATATTTTGTTGAGGGTTTTTGCGTCTATGTTCATCAGAGATATTGGGCTGTAGTTCTCTTTTTTCGTAGTGTCTTTACCTGGTTTTTATAGAATCAATTTGGAACATTTTCTTCCTCTTTTATTTCTTGCTATAGTTTGAGAAGAATATGTATTTAGGGTTTGTGTTTTTGAATACAGCATTGAGCTACTTCTCTCAACTTTCAACTCTGGAGCATACTTCTAAGTATGTAAGAATTACCATACCTCCATATTTCTAATTATGTAATATAATTAAGGTCTTTATTGCTTAAGTTCAATGGGGTATTCTGATAGATTTCACATTGAAATCCCTTGTTTAATACCTGACATTCACTGAGCTTTCTGCATTTATGCTTAGAGGTTAATAGCATCTCAGTTAATTCTCACAATTACCTTAAAGTGAGTATTACTATCCCCACTGGAATAGATGAGGAACCCAAGACTCAGAGAGACTCAATAAATTTCTTAAGGTCACATAGCTATAAGTGACAGAGCCAGAATTCTAATGTACCACCAGACCTATTCCTTATATTTGAAGTTTCTTGAACAGCAGAGTTACTGTAGTATTGGTGTTATGGGTTTCCTGGTTGAATTTTATATAGAGACTGGCAGGTATAATGAATAGGCATTTCTCTTACAGTGAGAGTTTGCACAATACAAGTGAGATATATGGAGATAGAGTAATTAGAGAACATAATTTGTATAACATACAGCTGTTGGCTATATATCAGTTGCAGGAGAAAGATTGTTACTCACACAGCATTGGGAACACATGCATGTTTGTTTTGAATTGCTGGCTGTTCATTTGACAACTTATTCTTGTGGCTCTTTTTTGGCAGCTATATACTGTGATATTTATTTGATTCTGTACTTTAAAAATACCAAACTTTATTAAAAACGTTTGCCTTATTTATCATTTGATAATAATGGGTCTAAAATCTCTGTCATTTTTATCTAATCTTGTATGCTATTTAGGATTTGCTTAGGGATGCTTGGGTGCCTCAGCGGTTGAGTCTGCCTTCGGCTCAGGGTGTGATCCCACAGTCCTGGGATTGAGTCCCACATCGGGCTCCCTGCATGGAGCCTGCTTCTCCCCCCACCTCTGTCTGCCTCTCTCTCTCTTGTGTATCTCATGAATAAATAAATAAATAAATAAATAAATAAATAAATAAATAAATATTTTTAAAAAGAGGATTTGCTTAAAGATGATTTGATCACCTGATTTTCACCTCAAAACTGGAATATACTTATGTATTATAAATTCCTTTATTCTCTCTTGTTGCTAGGAAACTCTGCATACCTTTTTTCCCCATTATTTTTACAATCAACTTTATTTTTAAAATTAAAAATTTTATTAGGTTATAATTGATATTATATTAGTTTCAAGTGTACAATATAATGATTTGATATTTGTATGTGTTGCAAAAACAATCACATTATAAGTCCAACTTATGTATATCACCCTACATGGTTACAATTTTTTTTCTTGTGATGAGACATTTCAAGACTCACTCTCCCAGGGGTGTCTGGATGGCTCAATTGGGTAAACACCTGTGTTTGGTTCAGGTCATGATCCCAAGATCCTGGGATCAAGCCCCACATCAGGCTCCCTGCTCAGTGGGGAGCCTGCTTCTCCTTCTCCCTCTGCTGCTCTCCCTGCTTGTGCTCTCTCTTTCTCTGTCAAGTAAGTAAATAAAATCTTAAAAAAAAAAAAAAGAATTACTCCTCTAGCTCCTTCAATACCCAATTCACTATTACCAACAATGCTCATCATGCTATATATTACTTTCCTATGACTTATTCATTTTATAAGTGGAAATTTATACCTTTTGACTCCCTTTGAAATACGTGAAAATGGTCAAAAGGTACAATCACTTCTTAAATAACATTAGTTTCATAGAATGCAAGTATTGTATAATTATAGTAGGGAAGCTATACTTTAGCAAAAATAACATCAGCTCCAGGAGGAGAAAGACTTCCTTTTTGTGAAAACCATGAAAGAATACTTTCTGAAATCCTTCTGAAAGTCACCCAGATTCAGAGATATGGTGAAAACCTTACTCTAGTTTGAGTTTTTTTGGTAAAAAAGATTGCCATGGTTTGGGAGGCTCTTTAAAGTTAAATCTTGTTCTGGCTGGAAAACATTGAATACAATGCCTGTATTAATGGGCTATCTGGAGGACTTTGCTTTGGATCCCAGTGAGGACAGTAGTTATTAGTAGAGAGGGAGAAGGGATGATGGATAGTTGCCTGTGGATTGTGATGGGCATGGTGAAACAGGACTTCTTTTTTTCTGGGATAGGCACCATGAAATGTTATGATTACTGTCAGCATGTTGAGCTCACCATCATCCAACCTGAAAGTGTTTTGTGGAATAAAGAAAAGGGATGTATAGTGCCACTATTCACAACTCATATCCATGCTCTTTTCTACCGACCAATTAATGTCTCCTAGGTAATTTTGTTCAGGAAAAAAATGCTATTCATTCAACTTTCACTGTTGTTGACCCTTGAGCAACATGGATTAGAAGCATTGCCACCGGGACAGTTAGAAATATGTACATAACTTTTGACTCCAAAAATTTAACTATTAGAAGCCTACTATTGACTGAATGCCTCACTTATAAACAGTTGATGAACACATATTTTGTATGTTATGTTTGTTATATACTATATATAACAAGTGAGAAAAAAGAATGTTAGAAAATCATAAGAGAATACTGTATTTATTGAAAAAAATCCACATATAAGTCACCTACACAGTTCAAACCTGTGTTGTGCAAGGGAAAACTGCACTTATTTTTTACCCTAAGCATTCAATGGCATCCCTACCCAACCAGTTTTGTCCTCAGTACTTTAGCCTGGGAATAATGTGAAGTGCCTCACTGCGTGTCCCTCCTCAACATTTAGAATTTTGCTGAATCTCTTGTTCAAGGTCTAAATTCTACTTTATCCAGCTTTAGCCACTTCTTTCTGTGCCCCATATTTTCCAGTATTTCTGTATTTCATAGCACAAGAGAGTATGTGAATAATCAAAATGATGATTATAACAGAGAGATAAGAAAGAAATGGAAAGAGGAAAAAGCATGCGATTTTAGAGGGTTTTATGTGGTAACTAGCTCAGAGAGACTTACTGTCCTATCATTTCTTTTTTTTTTTTTTTTTTTTTTTTTTTTTAAGAGGACGCCTGGGTGGCTCAGTGGTTGACATCTGCCTTCAGCTCAGGTCCTCATGTCTTTTTTTTTTTTTTTTTTTTTTTTTCAATTTTTATTTATTTATGATAGTCACAGAGAGAGAGAGAGAGAGAGAGAGAGAGGCAGAGACACAGGCCGAGGGAGAAGCAGGCTCCATGCACCGGGAGCCCGATGTGGGACTCGATCCCGGGTCTCCAGGATCGCGCCCTGGGCCAAAGGCAGGCGCCAAACCGCTGCGCCACCCAGGGATCCCCTGTCCTATCATTTCTTAAGCACAATGCCTAGTCTACTGACTCTTATATGATAGATGTTCAAAAAATAATAGTTTGGGCCTATTCACTTACATAGCCCCTTATAGTTTACATAATCTCCTTTAATTATTTTTTTTAATTTTATTTACTTATGATAGTCATACAGAGAGAGAGAGAGGCAGAGACATAGGCAGAGGGAGAAGCAGGCTCCATGCACCAGGAGCCCGATGTGGGATTTGATCCAGGGTCTCGAGGATCGCGCCCTGGGCCAAAGGCAGGCGCCAAACCACTGCACCACCCAGGGATCCCGATCTCCTTTAATTCTTAACTAACCCTGTGAGGAGGCCAGAACATATGATATTATCTTCATTTTTTGGCTGAGGAAACAGAATCTCAGAGATTATGTCACTTCCCTAAATCACTCAGCAAGGAAGTTGTTATGTTTAGGATTTCATTGAATTCTCCCAATAAAATAGACATCAGATAAAAGAAATAAAGAACATGTAGTAAGCCAATAAGCATTACTATATGTTATCATTATTCCTTGAGCTTATCCATAGTTTATCTCTTCATTAATTCAAGAAAAATTCATGGAGTACCTAATATGTGCCAACCACTTTGCTGGGTACTGAATATACATCAGTGAATAAAATGGGCAAAAATCCCTGCTTTCTCAGAATTTCCGTGGTTGTTTAATGAGATATAATTGCCTACTGACTTGCTTTGTTACTAAAATGAGGTGGTTAATGTAATGTTAATAAAAATATGCAGCTACTATGTACAAGGTACTGTGATAGGTGCTGAGAAAATAATGATGAGCAAAAGCAGGCACAAACCTTGCTCTTATGGAGGTTACGGTTCATTGGAGGTGTTAGCTAATAATTAATGAGTGCTAAATACTGAGAAGATGTTCATGGTGCTGTGAGAATATATTAAGAGGAATTTGAAGTGATGATTGAGTTAAGATGAGTAAGAGTTGACTACATGAAAAGGTAAAGAGAACAGCATGTTAAAGGTGTTTTGGTTGTAGGAAGGATAGTGGTACTTACAAAGAAGACAAAAGGAGGTGATGTAGTTGAAGTACAGAGAGGGAAGGGATTGATAAGACTTGAGAAGTAGGTAGGGCCAAATTATGTGAGCTCTTGTAGGCCACATTAAGAATTTCACCTTTATTTTTAGAACATTTAGTAGTCATTAAAATGTTTTAAACATGAGGCGTAACAGGACCAGATTTGGGTTTGAAAAGATCACAGTTAACCAAGTGCCAAGAGTAGAATGTGGGTAACCTAGTTAGCAGGTTATGGTAGTAGTGTATACAAGAGATGATGAAATGATGCCATCTTGGACCAGGGAAGATAGAGACAATGGATGGATTCAAGGTAAAAATGATAGTATCCAGGTACACCTGATTGGCTCAGTTAGTGGAGTGTGCAACTCTTGATCTTGGCATTGTGGGTTCGAGCCCCACATTGGTTGTAGAGATTATTTAAAAATACAATCTTTTAAAAAATGACAGGATTCAGTGTTGGTTTGAATATGGGCAGTAATGGAGAGAGGATGTGCCAAGGATGACTTCCTTAAAGTTGAAGCTGAATCTTGTTCAGTGAAGTATCTCTGGTTCCTAATACAGTGTCTGGGGCATAGTAGGTACTGCTAGTAGAACTGGGACTAGAAGTCACATGACTTCTAATGTAATTTATTATTCTTTCCCTACTATTGAAGTATCACACTTTGTGGTTTTAGGTCGCTTAGGTGAAACAAGGTACTCATTATTGGATTGGTGGTTGGGCAGAAATAAGGACCAGAGTTGAGGATCACGGTGGGAAGAGAGAGGAAATAGAATTATGAAAGATACTTTCTGTTGGCCATTAGGTTGTTTTTCAGTAAAAGAGACCATTTTTTCAGTGTTTAGATGATAACATATATTTAAGTTAGAAAAATTATTATTGAGCACAGGAACTGATGTTTGTATTTTTAAATAGTTTTCATTTAAACTTCTAATTTGAGCATCATAAATATTTTAAGAGATGGATAGGGCAACAATTGTTGCCTATCATTTCCAAGGCTTGGAGAGACTTCGTGTCTAGTGCCAGTAAGTGGAACTTGAGTCTATGTCTTTGAATTCTAAGTTCACGTGTTTTTTGTTAGGCTGTACTTAGTGTGTACAGATTGTTATACTTTTGGTGGGATTGAATTTGGAGGTAAATTATTATAGGACTATTAAAAATAAGTGGTTGAAATTTTAATAAGTCTGTAAGATCTAGTGATTAGATCATATATTATGTGAAATCATGTATTTTGGCTTTTTTTAAAAAAAGATTTTATTTATTTATTCATGAGAGACACACACACACACACAGAGGCAGAGACACAGGCAGAGGGAGAAGCAGGCTCCATGCAGGGTGCCTGATGCAGGACTCAATCCCGGGACTCCAGAATCATTCCCTGGCCGAAGGCAGGTGCTAAACCGCTGACCCACCCAGGGATCCCCATATTTTGGCTTTTTAAAAAAGATGTATTTATTTATTTTTGAGAGAGAGAGGCCCGTGAGTGAGGGGAGGGGCAGAGGGAGAGGGAAAGGGAGAGAATCTCAATCAGATTCCCCACTGAGCATGGAGCCTAGTGTGGGGCTAATCCCATGACCCCAAGATCATGACCTGAGCCAAAATCAAGAGGTGGTTGATTTTGGCCAACTGAGCTACTGTAGGCACCCTGAAATCATATATTTGTATTCACCTTAGATTTGCTTTGGATTTTCAGAAATACCAGTTGATTCTCTCAAACAGAACATATTTAATGATATATTATGAGTAAATCAAATTTTCAAATAGCCTCTTACAGAACAGATTATTTGGTTATCATTCAAAGATTTTAGAATCAGAATTTCTCTTCTAAGCACATATAACTGTCAAGTGAAAGGACTAAGGAAGACAGTAGGAACAGGAGAGAAAGGATCTTTGGCAACTTTCATCTTCCCCAGACAGTACTCTATCCTGCCTTTTCCCCTACTCCAGATGAAGTTTCTATAGCAAACTGACCTTTCACCTGCTCAAGGCCGTCTGCGGTTCACCAGCATCTGCTGCCTTCCAGGACTGGTAGAGGTTGGAAGGCTATAGATATATTGTGATGAATTGGGCCTGTGTGTTAGCAACTCAATCTGCTGCCACCAAGAGATCCACACATTTTAATTATGGGCTTAGTTTTTTAGGCTTTGGAATTATAGCATCTGGATGTATCCCTGGTTTGCACATTTAGGGATGTATTCTCATCTCAGTTTGTGAGAATTTATGTGCACAATTCCTATTAGCATTAATGGGAGTTGCATATATAAATCGCTGAACGTCAAAATGAGAATATACCCTTTAGTCTGAAGGATGAATTAACCACATCTCTCTTTTTATCTCTTTTTACTAGGTGATCTTCAGAATTTCTTTGGCAAATTGTTGACCATCTGATTGGTTTGTGGGGTAAGTCCTGAATATAGCACAAAATCATTTTATTTTACCAGTTTTATGAAAATACTTTTCAGTATATATATTGTATATATATAATATTTATGTGCTTATTTTAGGAGATTCTACAAATACCTTATTAAAGCTAGTTGTTTTATTATTAAAATTGTTAAAAACATCATAAAAATATATTAAAACTATTAATAATTACCAATAAATGTGCTTTCATTCATTTAACTAACATTTACTGAATTGCTACTATGTATCAGATACTGTGCAAAGCTCTGGGAAAACTAAGAGACACAATGTCTTCTTTTTTTTTTTTAAATTTATTTATTTATTTATTTATTTTTTTTATTTATGATAGTCACACAGAGAGAGAGAGAGAGGCAGAGACACAGGCAGAGGGAGAAGCAGGCTCCATGCACCAGGAGCCCGATGTGGGATTCGATCCCGGGTCTCCAGGATCGCGCCCTGGGCCAAAGGCAGGCGCCAAACCGCTGCGCCACCCAGGGATCCCACACAATGTCTTCTTTAGTGGAGAAGACAGATATAAAATCAAACGCTGATTATAGTTAATTCTAATATATTGTATATTTGAAAGTTGTTAAGAGAGTAGATCCTAAAAGTTCTCATCACAAGAAAAAAATTTTGTAACTATATGTAATGACAATGTTAACTGGACTTATTGTTGTGATTGTTTTGTAATATGTACAAATGGGGAATCATATTGTACACCTGAAACTAATGTTTTATGTCAATTATGTTTCAATAACAAATTAAAAACAATAATAAGCTTTACAATAGAAAGCTATTAAAAATAAGTACAAAGGATCTTGATAACAATGAGGAGAGAGAGAATGTTTGGAGGAAATGGGAAAGGCTTCACATAGATAGGATATGCCATTTGAAATGGGTTTTGTGGAATGCCTGGGTGGCTCAAACGGTTGAGCATCTGCCTTCTGTTCAGGGCATGATCCCAGAATACAGGATCAAGTCCCGCATCGGGCTCCTTGCAGAGAGTCTGCTTCTCCCTCTGCCTATGTCTCTGCCTCTCTCTCTATGTCTTTCATGAATGAATAAATAAAATATTTAAAAGAAAGAAAAGAAATGGATCTTGAAGACCGAATAGAAATACTCCAGGCTGAGAAGTTGGGACCGGTCATAGAAGGGTTAGGACATGTGAATGTTCAAAGACTAAATGAGGAATGAATTGTAGCAGGTATAGAAAACCCTGAAGGGAACCAGAAAGAGATGAATGTAGAAAGGAGGATGATATTAGATTAAGAAAAGTTTCCTTAAGAACTGTATTTACTGAGAGAGTTGAAATTTTTAAGAAGAGTTATGGCAATATCATATGTTTTAAAAAGTTTATTCTGGGAGCAGAGGAAAGAATGGATTGGCATGGGAAGAGTTGGTTTAGCTGAAATATTGGGAGACCAAGCTCAATATCGAATGATATGTTCTTTGGCATATGTAGGTTATGTGTATGTGTATGTATATGTATATGTATGTATACACACATATTTGTATATATATGGCTTTTAAAGGTAAAATTGACATAAATAGCATATATTTATTTATTATTTTTAAATAGCATATATTTAAGATATAAACTTTGATAGTTTTTTAAAAAGATTTTATTTATTTATTCACGAGAAACAGAGAGAGAGGCAGAGACATATGCAGAGGGAGAAGCAGGCTCCATAAAGGGAGCCTGATGTGGGACTTGATCCCAGGACTCCAGGATCACGCCCTGGGCCAAAGGCAGATGCTCAACTCCTGAGCCACCCAGGCATCCTGATAAATTTTGTATACATATGTATGTACATGTGAAACCATCACTACAACCAACATTATGAATACATCTGTCACCCCAATAGTTTCCTTGTGTCTACTTATAATTCATCTTTTTGGGCCCCTTGTCTTGCTTCATCCCTGTCCGAGCAACCACTCATGTGCTTCCTGTCACTATAGATTAGTTAGCGTTTTCTGGGATTTAATAAATGGAGTCATACTATATGTATTTTTTAGGTCTGGTATTTTTCACTCAGCATAATTATTTCGAGATTAATCTATTCTGTTGTTTTATCAATAGTTCCTTTTTATTGCTGAGTAGTATTCTATTGTATGGATATACCATAATTTGTTTATCCATTCACATGCTGGTGAGCAGTTGTTTCCAGTTTTTGGCTGTTGTTAATAAAGCTACTATGGACATTAGTATACAAGTCCTTGTATGGACACATGCTGTCATTTCTCTTGGGTGAATACCTAGAAGTACAAAGCCTGAGTCATATGGTACATGTATGTTTAACTTTTTAGGAAATTGGAAAACTGTTTTCTAAAGGGTTTATACAATTTACATTCCTGCCAAGGTGTACGAGAATTGTTCCTATCTCACCAAAACCTGTTATGATCAGTCTTTTCATTTTACCCATTTTAATATGTATGTAGTGGTATTTCACTGTGATAGTAATTTATATTTTCCTAATTATCAATGATGTGGAGCATGTTTTCATGTGTCCTATGGGTTATGTTCTCTCAAAATTCATATGTTCAAGTCCTAACCCCCTAACATCTCAGAATATAACTGTATTTGGAGTTAAGATCTTTAATGAGGGGGAAATATCAGAGAGGGTGACAGAACATGAGAGAATCCTAACTCTGGGAAACGAACAAGGGGTATTGGAAAGGGATGTGGGCGGGGGTTTGGGGTGATTGGGTGACGGGCACAGAGGGGCCACTTGACGGGATGAGCACTGGGTGATATGCTATATGTTGGCAAATTGAACTCAAATAAAAAATAAAATAAAAGCAAAAACGAAAAAGATCTTTAAAGAGACAATTAAATTAGAATGTGGTCGTAATCCAACATGACTGGTGTCCTCATAAGAAGAGGAAGAGACACCAGACCTGTTGACAGGTTTGTTGACTTTGCACATTCAGCCTCTGGAACTGTAAGAAATAAATTTCTGTTCTTTAAGCCTCCCATTCCGAGGACTTTGTTATGGCAGTCCTATCAAACTAATACAATATGCTTATTTGCTATCTGTGTATCTTCTTTGGTAAAAGCATCTTCTCAACTATTTGCCCCTTTATTCTATGGGATTGTACAGTGTTATTACAGTTTTGAGTGTTCTTTATATGCTTATAACACAAATCCTTTATCAGATACGTGATTTGTAGTTTTTTTCTCCCAGTGTGTGGCTTGTGTGTTTTTATTCCCTTAATAATGTCTTTCAAAGAACACATTTGATGAAGTTGAATTTATCAATTTTTTCTTTTATTATTTGTGTCTTTGTGCCATATCTAAGAAATATTTAGCAAATGCAAAATAAATATTTTATCCTATGTTTTCTTCTAGAAATGTTATCATTTTTGGTTTTACATTTTGTTATATGATCCATTTTAAGCCAATTTTTGTATATGATATGAAATATGGATCGAGGTTCATTTTTTTGCATATGGATTTATAGCTGTTCCAGCACCATTATTGAGAAATCTTTGCATTTATTACATTTGCTGTAGTGGTCCATTTTGCTCTGCATACCCATATCTTTCCTTGCCCTCCTTCTGTAAGCAGCAGTTGAATTGATACTATGGCTGACTAGGATTTGGAGTGTGCTTTGTGGATAGATAGTATGATCTCTGCTGAGCAAATGAACATAGAATATATACTATGATTTCCACAGCTTAAGGAGGAAAAAGATTGGGGATATTTGGGGGTAATAGTTACTATTACTTTTTGCTTCTTTTCTTTTTTTAAAAAGATTTTATTTATGTGTTTATTTTAGAGCAAGAGCAAGTGAGAGAGATCGAGCAGAGGGAGGGGCAGAGAAAGAGGGAGGACTCTTTTCCCAACTCGGGGCTCGATCTTACAACCCTGAGATCAGGACCCTGAGATAACAACTACAGTTGAAACCAAGAGTCATACCCTCAACTGACTGAGCCACCCAGGCACCCCCCCTTTTTGCTTTTTTTTCTACAGTGTTTAAATATCTGCCCCCTTTGCAGTCATTCCGTACCACTGCCTTCTTTTCTTCCTTTATCAATGTAGCAGAGAAAACTAGCAAAAAAAGATAAAAGGACCATCTGGAGATGCTTTGAGGATTCTGTAAAGAGGCAGAATATGTGTTATATAATCTCTTATTCCTCTTAGTTGAAACACTCCTATTCCTAATCCTAATATTTGGTATATTTCTCTTTCTAATATAGATACTTTTGGGTTGTTGTCACATCTAACTCCAGTATTTGGGTTACTCCTCCTACCTGTATTAGTATTTTGCCTTTCCTCTATGAGGAAGCCAATGGAGCTGTTAGCAATATTTTCTTAGGACCAGGGACAATCTACCTTGAAAGTGGACTTCTGGTGTTTTAGGTACACTGCAACACACTTACTGTTTGTGTAACCTTGAGCATGTAAAACATGCCAGACACAGTTCTAGATGCTGGAGATACAGTAATAGGGTAAATAAAATAGACAAAGTTTCTATTTTCACGGAGCTTATATTGAAATGGGGCAGACAGATCATAAATAAGTAAATATATAATAAGGCGGTGGGGGGCAAAAATAGCTGAGAAAAATGAAATAGAGTAAGGGAGGTAGGAAGTGCTGGAAGTGGGAGTGGGTGAGTTGTTTCCATAGAGCTTATATAGAATGGTCTCTAAAAAGGGACTATTTAAGTAGAACTCTAAAGAGATGAGAGGTGGGGAACAATATTCCAGACAGGTGGAAGAGCAAGTTTTGAGAACCTGTGGCAGTAGTGTGCTTGAGGGCTTGAGAAATAGCAAGAAGGGCGGAACAAACCGAAGATGGGGAAAGTGGCAGGATATGAAACAAACCAGATTATAAAATACCTTTTAAACCAAGGTAAGAATTTTGGATATTTTAAGACAGTTTTATTGAGATACAGTTGCATACCATGCAATTCACTCTTTTAAAGTACATACTTCAGTGGTTGTTAGAATATATATTTTTTAAGATTTTATTTATTCATTCATGAGAGACACACAGAGAGACAGAAACAGAGACAGAGACACAGGGAGAGGGAGAAGCAGGGTCCATGCAGGGAGCCTGACATGGGATTCGATCCGGTGTCTCCAGGACCACACCCTGGGCTGAAGGTGACACTAAACCGCTGAGCCACTCGGGCTGACCCCACTGAGCCACCCAGGCTGCCCTGGTTGTAAGAATATTAACAGAGTTATGCAGACTCCATCACCATCTAATTCCAGAATATTTTCATCTCTTCATAAAGAAACTCCATGCCCTTTGACAGTCACTCCCCATTTCTCCCTCCTTCCAGCATCTGGCAACCACTTATCTACTTTTGGTGTCTATGGATTTGCCTATTCTAGACATTTCATATAAATGGAATCCTACACTATGCAGTCTTTTTGTTTCTCCCTTTTTTTCCTCTTAACATAATTTTTCAAGATTGTATCATGTATCAGAAGTTTATCCTTTTGTATGTCCAAATAACATTCCATTATATATACCACATTTATATATCCATTTATCAGTAGATTGACAGTTATTTTGTTTCCACTTTTTGGCAATTATGGATAATGTTACTATAAACATTCATGTCCAAGTTTTGTACGCACATATGTTTTCATTTTTCTTGGAATATACATAAGATTGGATTTTGGGGGTTATATGGTACCTCAGCATTTAACTTTTCAAAGAGCTGCCAACTGATTTTCCAAGTGGCTGCATCAGTTTAGATTCTCATCAACAGTGTATAACGATTCCAGTTTATTTATTTATTTATTTATTTATTTATTTATTTATTTATTATTCATTTATTTATTTATTAATAAAGATTTTATTTATTTATTCTTGAGAGACAGAGACACAGGCAGAGGGAGAAGCAGGCTCCATGCAGGGAGCCTGATGTGGGACTTGATCCCGGGTCTCCAGGATTACTCTCTGGGCCACCCAGTCTGCCCAGGATTCCAGTTTAGATTCTCACCAACAGTGTATAAGGATTCCAATTTCTCTATATCCTCAACAATTCTTGTTTTACTCTTTTTATTTTTTATGTATTTATTAATTTTTTTGAGAGGAAGAGACAGGGGAGGGAGGAGCAGAAGGAGAGAGAGACAGAGAATCTTTAAGCATGCTCCATATCCAGTGCAGAGCCCAACACAGGGTTCCATCTCACAAAATTGGGACACATGCCCTGAGCTGAAGTCAAGAGTCAGATGCTTAACCAACAGAACCATCAAGGAGCCACTCTTTTCTGTCTTTTTTTTTTTTTTAAATATTTTATTTGTATG
The DNA here is from genome assembly GCF_011100685.1 of Canis lupus familiaris. Classification (NCBI taxonomy): domain Eukaryota; kingdom Metazoa; phylum Chordata; class Mammalia; order Carnivora; family Canidae; genus Canis; species Canis lupus. Next base: position 47,266,953 of record NC_049226.1, read on the forward strand.
AGATAGAGAATGCGGCAGAGAGAGAGAGAGAGAGAGAGAGAAAGACTGAGAGAATGCGCAAGAGCCAGAGGGCAGAGGGTGATGGAGAAGCAGGCTCCCAATGAGCAGGGAGTCCAGACGCTGGGCTCCATCTCAGGAACCTGGGTTCACAATCTGAGCGGAAGGCAGACACTTAACCAGCTGAGCCACCCATTCGCCCCTTATTTGTCTTTTTAATCATAGACATTCCAGTGGTTGTGAAGTACTATCTCATTGTAGTTTTGATTTACATTTCCTTAAAGATTAATGATATTGTACATGCTTTCATGTGCTTTTTGGCCATTTGTGTATCTTCTTTGGAGAAATGTCTATTCAAATCCTTTGCCTGTTTTTAATTTTTTTTTATTGGTTGAATCAGAAGTATCTTTTACATATTTCGGAAGATATGCCTTTTGTCAGATTTGTAACTTACAAATATTTCTCCCATTCTGTGAGTTGTCTTTACTTTCTTGATGGTATGCTTGGAAGAACAAAACAAAATATTTTTCAACAGAGAAAGGACTCAAATAAACAAAATCAGAAATTAAAGAGGAGAAATAACAATGGACACCGAAATACAAAGGCTTATAAGAGAATATTATGAAAAACTATATGCCAATGAATGAAACAACTTAAAGAAAGGATAAATTCCTAGAAACATATAACATATTAAGACTGAATCAGAAAGAATAGAAAATTTGAACAAACATTACCAGCAATGAAACTGAATAGGTAATTAATTTTTTTAAATATTTTATTTATTCATGAGAGACACAGATTTTATTTATTCATGAGGCAGAGACACAGGCAGAGGAGGAAGCAGGCTCCATACAGGGAGCCCAATGTGGGACTCGATCCTGGGACTCTGGGATCATGCCCTGAGTCAAAGGCAGACCCTCAACCTGCTGAGCCACCCAGGTGTTCCTATATCAGTAATTAAAAAAAAAAATGCCCAACAAGTAGAAGTCAAGGACCAGATGGCAGCTGATTGGCCCAGGCTGCCCTAAAGATTTTATTTTTAAGTAATCTCTATTCCCAATGTGGAGCTTGAACCTACAACTCTGAGATCAAGAATCACACTCCACTGACTAAACCAGCCGAGTGGCCCTGATTTCTGCCAAACAATTAAAGAAGACTGAATATCTATTCTTTTTCAACAATGACAAAAAATAAAAGAGGAAGAAAATGTTCCAGATTGATTCTATAAAAACCAGGTAAAGACACTACGAAAAAAAGAGAACTACAGACCAATATCTCTGATGAACATAGATGCAAAAACCCTCAACAAAATATTACCAAACTGAATCCAACAGTACTTAAAAATCTATCAGGGCTGCCTGGGTGGCTCAGTGGTTTAGTGCCGCCGTCAGCCCAGGGTGTGATCCTGGAGATCCGGGATCAAGTCCCATGTCAGGCTCCCTTCATGGAGCCTGCTTCTCCTTCTGCCTGTGTCTCTGCCTCTCTCTTTCTGTGTCTTTCATGAATAAATAAATAAAATCTTAAAAAAATCATTTGCCACAATCAGGTGGGATTTATTCCTGGGATGCAAGGATGGTTCAATATTTGCAATCAACCAGTCTAATACATCACATCAACAAAAGAAAGTATAAAAACCATATGATCATTTCATTAGATGCACAAAAAGCATTTGACAAGTACAATATCCATTCATGATAAAAACCCTCAACAAAATATGTTTAGAGGGAACAAACTTCAATGTAATAATAAAGACCATATATGAAAAACCCATGGCTAACATCATATTCAGTGGGGAAAAACTGAGAGCTTTTCCCCTAAGATCAGGAACAAGACAAGGATGTCTATTCTCATCAATTTTATTCAACATAGCACTGGAAGTCCTAGCCACAGCAATCAGACAAGAAAAAAAAAATACAAGGCATCCAAATCGGTAAGGAAGAAGTAAAACTTCACCACTTGCAGATAATATGATACTATATACAGAAAACGTTAAAGATTCTACCAAAAGAAAAAGATTGGAACTGATAAATGAATTCAATAAGGTCATAGGATACAAAATCAATATATAGAACTGTACTGCATTTCTATACACAAATAATGAAGTAGGAGAAAGATTAATAAAAAATTTTATTTACAGTTGCACCAAAAATAATGAGATATCTAGGAATACACTTAACCAAGGAGGTGAAAGACTTCTACTCTGAAAACTATAAAACACTGATGAAAGAAGTTAAAGATAGCACATGCACTACTGGGTATTTATCCAGAATACAAAAACACTAACTCAAAGGGATACATGCATCACTATGATTTTTGCAGCATTTTTTTAAAAAAGATTTTATTATTATTATAATGCTAAGTGAAGTCAGAGAAAGACAAATACCATGTGATTTCACTCATATGTGGAATTTAAGAAACAACAAATGAGCAAAGGGGAAAAGAGGAGAGAGACAAACTGAGGAATAGATTCTGAACTATAGAGAAAAACTGATCATTGCCAGAGGGGAGGGGTGAAATAGGTGATGGGGATTAAGGAGTGCACTTGTGATGAGCATTGGGTGATGTATGGAAGTGCTGAATCACTATATCACACACCTGAAACTAATATAACACTATATGTTAACTAAATTGAATTAAAATAAAAACTTAACAGAAAAAGAAATTGAAGATGACTCAAACAAATGGGAAGATATTCCACGCTCATGGACTGGAAGAACAAATATTGTTAAAATGTTTATACTACCCAAAGCAATCCACAGATTTAATGCAATCCCTGTCAAAATACCAACAGCATTTTTTACAGAACTAGAACAAATACTCTTAAAATTTGTTTGGAACCACAAAAGACCCCAAAAAGAAGAATAAAGCTAAAGGTATCACAATCCCAGACTTCAAGATATACTAAAAGCTGTAGTGATCAAAAGAGTATGGTACTGACACAAAAAGAGTCACATCGATCAACGAAACAGAATAGAGAGGCCAGAAATAAACCTATGATTACATGGTCAATCAGTCTTTAATGGAGGAGGCAAGAATATGCAGTGGGAAAAAGTGTCTTCAACAAATGGTGTTGGGAAAACTGGGCAGCCACAGGCAAAAGAATAAAATTGGACCCTTCTTACACCATAGACAAAAATAAACTCAAAATGGATTAAGGACCCGAGACCATAGAAATCCTAGAAGAGAGCACAGGCAACAATTTCTCTGAATCAGCCATGGCAACATTTTTCTAGAGCTGTCTCCCAAAGCAAGTGAAACAAAAGCAAAAATAAACTATTGGGACTACATCAAAATTAAAAGCTTTTGCACAGCACAGGAAACAATAAAACTAAGAGCCTACCAAATGGGAGAAGATATTTGCAAATGACTTATACAATAAAAGGTTAGTGTCCAAAAAAACCATGTAATCCACTTTAAAAATGGGCAGAAGACATGAACAGACATTTCTCCAACAAAGACACATAGACAGCCAACTGACACGTGAAATGATGCTCAACATCACTCATCATCAGGGAAATCAAACCCACGATGAGATATCATCTCACACTTGCCAGAATGGCTAAAATCAAAAGCACAAGAAACAAGTGTTGGAAGGGATGTGGAGAAAAAGGAACCCTCATGCACTGGTGGTGGGAATGCAAACTGGTGCAGGCACTGTGGAAAACAGTATGGAAGGTCTCAAAAAATTAAAAACAGAACTCCCATGTGATCCAGTAATTGCACTACAGGGCACTTATCCAAAGAATACAAAGACACTAATTTCAAAAGATAATGTGCTCCCTTATGTTTATTGCAGCATTATTTACAATAGGCAAATTATGGAAGCAGCGCAAGTGTCCATTGATAGATGAATGGATAAAGAAGAAGTGGTAAATACATATGATGGAATATTACTCAACCATAAAAAAGAATGAAATCTTGCTATTTGCAACAACATGGATGGATCCAGAGAGTATAATGAAATAAGTCAGTCAGAGAAAGACAAATACCACGTGAGTTCACTTATGCGTGGAATTTAAAAAACAAAACAAAGGAACAAAACAAAAAACACATTCTTAACTATAGAGAACAAACTGGTGGTTACCAGAGGGGAGGTGTGGGGGAGGATGAGTGAAGTAGGTGAAGGGGATTAAGAGTACACTTACCACAGTGAGCATTGAGTAATGTATAGAATTGTTGAATCACTATGTTGTACATCTGAAACTAATATAGTGTTATATGTTACCTGCACTGGAATTAAAATTAAAAATTAAAAAAATATAATTTTGATGAAGTAAAATATTATATATATAAATATAATATATATAAAATTATATTTATATATATAATATATATATAAAATGACTTGGCATTTTGGCATTATCTCTAAGAATCCAAGACCTAATCCAAAGTCATGAAAATTCATGCCTATATTTTCTTCAATAAGTTTTAGTTCTTACAATTAGGTCTATGGTTCATTTTAGTTCATTTGTGTGTGTGGTGTAAGGTAAGGTTCCAACTTTATTCTTTTTTTTTTAAAGATTTTATTTATTTATTCATTAGAATACACAGAGAGGAGAGAGAGAGAGAGAGAGGCAGAGACAAAGGCAGAGGGAGGAGCAGGCTCCATGCAGGGAGCCTGACCTGGGACTCGATCCTGCATCTCCAGGATCACCCCTGGGCTGTATGTAGGTGGCGCTAAACCGCTGAGCCACTGGGGCTGCCCCCAACTTTATTCTTATGTATATGGATATCCAGTTATTCTAGGACTGTTGAAAAGACTGTTCTTCTGCATCAAATTATTTAATGATCCTCACAAAAAGTCAATTGACCAATGATTTATTTCTAGAATCTAATTTGTATTCTATTCATCTAGATGTTTATCCTTTTGCCAGTACAATCCTAACTTGATTACCATAGCTCTATTGTAGTTTTGAAATTGGGAGTATGATTTCTCCACCTTTATTCTTTTCTTCTCAAGATTGTTTCCTTTTTTTTTGTTTTTTAAGATTTTATTTATTTATTCATGAGAGACACTGAGAGAGGCAGACGTAGGCAGAGGGAGAAGTAAACTCCATGCAGGGAGTCGGACGTGGGACTTGATCCTGGGACCAGCAGATACCCCTGAGCCAAAGGCAGGTGCTCAACCTCTGAGCCACCCAGGCGTCCCTCTCAAATTGTTTTGACAATTCTGATTTCCTTGAAACTTCATTTTCTTCTGAATATTATTGATAGATTGATTTAAAGATTTTCATTTATTGAGTTCGTGAAGAGAGAGGGAGAGTGAGAGAGAATCTCAAGCAGTCTCCAAACTAAGCATGGAGCCTGAGTCAGTGCTCCATCTGACAACCTTGAGATCATTACCTGATCCAAAACCAAGAGTCAGATGTTTAACTGACTGCACCACCCTGGTACCCCCTTTTGAATTTTAGATTAGCTTGTCAATTTTGATAGGACTGAATTAAATTGATAGATCAATTTAGGGAGAATTGACATCTCAGTAAAGGAAGGAGATCTTTCCATTTATTTAAATTTTCTTTAATTTTTTTCAATAGGAATGGTGTATATTTGGAAGCCAATGGAACATTTTGAGCAGAGTAATTATAGGATGTGATTTATGTCATAATCAAAAGATGGACTTTGGTTGCTTTTTGTAGGATAAATATAGGATGCAAATTAGGCCGTTTAGAAGGCTACTGCAATTGGCCAAATAAGTGGAGGCTTAGACTCTGCTCATTATAGTAGTGATAGTGAGTAGTGCAAGATCCAAGGTTAATTTTTGAATAGAGCTGACAAGATTTGTTGAAGAATTGGTTATGGGAGAAAAAGAGATGAGTCAAATGGTGAGTCCAAAGTTTTGGCTTGAGCAGCTGGAAAAGTGGAATTGCCATTTACTGAGATAAGGAAGACTTGTAGGAGAAACATGTTCAAGGTGATTAGGGCAGGGATCTTTCGGAAGGTCAATTAAGTATGAATGTTAGTGTTAAGTTGGGAATGCCTATTAGACATTCAAGCTGAAATGTCAAATAGACACTTAGTATAAGAATATTGGGATTCAGGGTAGAAGTCCAAATAGTGTATATAGATGGTGTTTAAACATCAGAGGTTGGGTGGCATGATCTAGAAAAGGAGTCTAGACAAGGAAGAGATCTCAGGTCTGAACCTTGGGAGACTGCAGTGTTAGAGATTAGGGAGATGAGGTGGATCTACCAAAGGAAACAAGAAGGGCCAGTCAGTACAAAGGAGAAAAATCAAGAAAGCATGGTGTCTTAGAATTAAGTTAAAAAAATGTTTTAAGAGAAGAACTAATCAAGTTTTTCAAACACTACTGGTAGGTTGAATAGGATGAGAACTGAAAATGGATCATTGGATTTGTCTGTGTGAAAGTCATCGGTGACTTTCTAAGATTATTTTTGGTGAGAAGGTGGGGAATTAGCCTATTTAGGGAGTTAGCTTCATTCCATTCAAGAAAGAATGGAAAGAGGAGAAACAAAAATTTTGATTATATAACTCTTTCCAAGGAATTTCCAAGGGGGATAGAGAAATGAAACATTAGTTATTTTGAAAGAGATATGCTATCAACAGAGGCTTTTAAATTATATATATATATATATAATATATATATATATATTTAAGATTTTATTTATTTATTCATGAGAGACAGAGAGAGAGAGAGAGAGAGAGGCAGAGACAGAGACACAGGCAAAGGGAGAAGCAGGCTCCATGCAGGGAGCCCAACACCAGACTCGATCTTGGTCTCCAGGATAAGGCCCTGGGCTGAAGACGGCGCTAAACTGCTGAGCCACCCGGGCTGCCCAACAGAAGCTTTTATTTTTTAATTTTAATTTTTAATTTTAATTTTAAATTTTTTTCCAACAGAGGCTTTTAAAAAATCTTTACTTAAAAAATTCAAACATACAGAAAGTTTGAAAGAATAAATAATGAACAACTGTATGTTCTTCACCTAGATTCACCAATTTTTATCTTTCTCTGTCTGGTTTCTCTCTCTGAGTGGCTTATAGAAGCATTTGAAAGCCGGTTGCAGATATCAAGACATTTTACCTATAAATACTTCAGCTTTCACATCACAAGAAAATTAATAATAATTCCACATGATCTAATATCCGGTCATATTCACATTCTCCCAATATTTTCTCTCAAATTCACATTCTCCCAATATTTTCTCTCAAAAAAATTTTTAGATATTTTTAAAATCTGGAAGCCAATTGAAGTTCACATGCTGCATATTATTATGTCTCCTTAGTATTGATTAATAGAAAAATCCTCATGCATTTTAAAAAATATTTTATTTATTTCTTCATTAGAGACACACAGAGAGAGGCAGAGACATAAGTAGAGGGAGAACCAGGCTTCCTGTGAGAGCCTCATGTGGACTTGATCCCAGGACCCTGGGATCACAACCTGAGCCAAAGGCAGAGGCTCAACCACTGAGCCACCCAGGTGCCCCTTCTCCTGCATTTTTAAAAAATGAATTTAATTTTTTGAAAGTGCAGGGAATATCCCATATTTTTTTTCCCTAATTGTTCATGGTATAGTTTAGCTTGTTTCTTTTTCACCTATGTATCCTGTTAACTGGAAATAAAGTCTAAAGGCTTGATGAAATTCATGTTAAACATTTTTGGCAAGAATATCCTAAGTTGGGCGGCCCCGGTGGTGCAGCGGTTTAGTGCCGCCTGCAGCCCAGGGCGTGATCCTGGGGACCCTGGATCAAGTCCCACGTCAGGCTCTCAGCATGATGCCTGCTTCTCCCTCTGCCTGTGTCTTTGCCTCTCTGTGTGTATGTGTGTCTCTAGGAATGAATAAATAAAATCTTTTTTAAAAAATTGTCTCATCCTCCATCTTAAAAAAAAAAAAAGAATATCCTAAGTTCCATTATGTGCTTCACATAATATTCCATCAGGAGGCACATAATGGTAGTTGTCCAGTGTAGTGATGCTACGTTTGATCTCATAGTTAAAATGGTGACTGCCAGGTTTCTCCATTATAAAGCACTCTCTCTTTTGTAATTCTTTTGTAATTAGTAAAAAAAAAAAAAAAAAAAAAAAAAAAAAAAGCTACTGCCTAATGTTATAGTGCTATGCACATATTTCATTCATAGAGAGGACTTCTTAAAGACAAAAGTCAGTGTAGCAGATTTATTTGCTGATGAAAATGACCTTGAAAAGAATGAAAAATTGATGATACAGGACAAAAGAAGAGACTGTTGCTAGGGCATCTGGGTGGCTCAGTCTGCAAAGTGTGGGACTCTTGGTTTCAGCTTATGGGACTCCACTCTCAGGTTGGAGTCTGCTTGAGATTCTTTTTCTCTCCCTCCCTCTCTACTTTTCCCCTGTGCACACTCTCTCCCTCCCTTTCTATCTCTAAATAAATAAAACCTTTTTTTTTTTTTAAAAAAGGGCATTGTTCTTGAATAGATGAGAGAGGATAGAATCCAGAGAACTAGACTTTAGAGAGAAGCATGCACGTTCTCTGCAGTAGTTGGAGGGGAAACCCATAGTTTATATGGGTATGGATGTAGGTAGCATGGTGTACATGATGGTGGGAGCTTTGGAAGTTCTTTTCTAATGGTTTCTTTTTGCCACTAATTATATAGCAATTATTTTAAATATAAACTCAACCAAATTTGGGGTTCCACCCTTCTCTATGGAGACATCTAAGCTCTTCAGGGTTTAAGTTTGCCATGATCTGAGGAGAAGGACGAATTTGGTCTATGATAATTTTTTGTCTCTGCTAGTTATTAGTCAATCTTGCATCTGCTTCAATAGCTATGGTCCTATTTTGATTTCTAGCTTATACAGTTCATACCTCTGGTACCTTCTTATCCTTCAGGTCAACTAGCCTTCTTGCAGCCACTTCTGAGGTCAAGGAAGACCTGGAGAACAGTTACAAGTTCTTCTTTCTACGCTTTGTTAAATTTCTGCTGAATTATTGCTATATGTTTGGGTACTTTTTTTTTTTATGACACTTGCTGTGTTTCTGGACTTTACCCAGGAAGCAAAGCCACATCTCTGTTCTTAGAATCTCCCAAACCTATGTGAGATTTTATTGTCATTTCATGAGGGACAGAGCCTAGGGGAGCCAGAGTGCCAGCTCCCTCTCAGAGACTTACATCCGTAGGTAACTTCATTGCTCCCCTTTACATCTTCAGATTTTTCTTCCGCCTGACTTTCAAGCATAAATCTCCTATTATTATGTCTTTTCCCAATTCTATTGTTGCAATATGGGGTTTATGCTTTAAGAAATTCATACTCTTACTTTTCAAAAGAAAACCTCTTCTCTTTTTCAAAAGCCAAATAAACAAACAACCATACCAGCAAAAACCCCCAAAACATTTGCAGGCTTTTCCAGATAAATGTTTCTGTCAGAGATTTAAGAGATTTTTGTTTTTTCCAAAGAGAATTTTACTTTGGATACATAAGCTTTATTATCAAGGTTTCATTTGAATGGTAGAAGAATAAAGCAGTTCTCAAGGACAAAAAAATCATTGAGTAATCTTTAAAATGTTATTCTATACATATACTATTTTCTAAAGTTTTTATTTAAATTCTAATTAGTTAATATAAAATGTAATATCAGTTTCAGGTGTGCAATATAGTGACTCAACACTTTCATACAATACCTGATGCTCATCACAACAAGTGCACTCCTTAATTCCCATCACCTCATTCACCCATTCCCATAAGCCCCTACCCTGTGGTAACCACCACTTTGTTCTCCATAGTTAAGAGTCTGTTTCTTTGTTTGCCAGTCTCCTCTTTTTTTCTCTTTACTCATTTATTTTGTTTCTTAAATTCCATATATGAGTGAAATTATATGGTATTTGTCTTTCTTTGACTTATTTTATTTATTTTTTTAAAGATTTTATTTATTTATTCATAGAGACAGAGAGAGAGAGAGAGAGAGAGAGGCAGAGAGGCAGAGACACATGCAGAGGGAGAAGCAGGCTCCATGCAGAGAGCCTGACATGGGACTCGATCTAGGGTCTCCAGGATCATGCCCTGGGCTGCAGGAGGTGCTAAACCTCTGCGCCATCGGGGCTGCCCTCTGACTTATTTTACTGGCATAATAGTCTTTAGTGCCATCCATGTCATCACAAATGGCAAGATTTCATTCTTATTTATGGCTGAGTAATATTGCATTGTGTATATATACTACATTTTCTTTATCCATTCATCAGTTGATGGATACTTGGGCTGTTTCCATAATTTGGCTATTGTAGATAATGCTGCTATAAACATCAGGATGCACGTATCCCCTTGAGTTAGTATTTTTGTATTCTTTGGGCAAATATCCAGTAGTGCAATTGCTGGATTATAGGATAGTTCTATTTTTAACTTTTTGAGGAACCTCCATACTGTTTTCCAGAGTGGCTGCACCAGTTTGCATTCCCTATACATATAGTATAAAGACATATATTATCTTCTGCCGTTGGTGTATTAATCAGAATATTGAATATTTGCTTTAAAAGATGAGAAGAAATGTTCGGAGTGTCCTAGGGAATGAATTCAGAACCAGAAAAGATAGGCTCCATAAAGAATATAGATTGAGATTTAAGGTGGAAAGGAAGATACTCTGGCTTCATGCATGTTACTGATGTGCAATCACTATTGGTCTTTGGAGTCCAATGTGAAGGGATTGATCTGAAATGTCATGAACTGGGATGTCTGGGTGGCTCAGTTGATTAAGCATCTGCCTTTGGCTCATGTCATGATCTCGGGGTCCTAGGATTGAGCCCTGAATCGGGCTTTCCATACAGTAGTGAGTCTGCTTCTCCCTTTTCCTCTCCCTCTGTGATCACTCTTGCTCTCAGTCTCTCTCAAATAAATAAATAAAATCTTGGGACACCTGGGTGGCTCAGTTGCTGAGTGTCTGCCTTACTCAGGGTGTAATCCCGGAGTCCCGGGATTGAGTCCCGCATTGGGCTTCCTGCATGGAGCCTGCTTCTCCCTCTGCCTATGTCTCTGCCTCTGTGTGTGTGTGTGTCTCTCATGAATAAATAAATAAAATCTTTAAAGCAAATAAATAAAATCTTAAAAAAAAAGAAATGTCATGAACTTATCAAGAAATGGACTGGATTCCTTTGGAACCACATCCTATTTTGGCCCTCCTAAAGCAGAGAAAGCAGAATTATTATTACCCTTCTGATAATCTGAGGACAACTACTAAGTTTGCCATTTGATTCTGCTGATCGTTTTAATACGTACCCAAGTGGTGTGACTCATCATATTAATTTCAAAATATGTATCATTCTATTTATACAGGATTTTTTGCAGGCAAAAAGAAATAATTTCTGGGCTTAAAGTCATTTTAGCAATTTATTAGAAATGAATGATGTCAGAGATTTGAGAGCTTGTTTTAGAGAATGTACTGAAAAGTGACAATTTGCTTTTAAATTTAGGATGAAATCTTGGTATCGCTTCTCTTCATACATAAATATTAGCTCTATCAGCATATTTATACATGCATATGATGTTACTGGTTATATTATACTTATGCAGTAGTATGTATTTGTCACAAGACATATTTATGTAGATGCCCTAAAGTTATGGAATCTTAGAGGACACTGGAAACATAAATCAATCCAGTGCTTCAAGATATGTTACTGAATAGTGGAGGAGGTAGTCTCTACTAGAGAGTTCACTTGAATATTCTGTCCTAGAGGCAGCTTTTGTTTCTTAGGTACCTGATTGATTTTAGGGCTGATTCTTTTACTGCAGAAGCGCTTAGAATACTACCTGGTTGAAAATGATCAAAGCAACTTTTCTTAGGGTGTGTAAAACTGCTTATATGAGGGTCCTTTATAATGTATGTATACTGAAAGACACATTTGAGAGTGTCTACTATTTGTTCTTATACATGCATCCATTTAAGAATAAAGTCTCTAAAAATAATTTGCATATGCTGACTGTAAATGTAACCTTTTACTAGATGATATATATGTGTGGGTCACAGCCTATACCTGAAATGCCACCCCTTTTTCTCTATATCTATATAAATCCTTCCCATCCCTTGAGGCCCAGCTTCATCTTTTCCATGAAGCCTTCCCTGATTCCACTAGCCCATAGTGATTTCTCTTTCTCTGATCTCTAGTGGTGTGTATTGTTTGTCTCACATTTGTGGTTTTTCTCATTTAGGCTTTGTATCTAGTCCTGTTTGTATGACTATTTAACTCTTTCTGTTTTTATGTCTTATCTCTTCAGTTGGATTGCAGATTCTTTGAGATCATCAACTATATACAGTAAATCTGGGCTCAAGTCCAGTACTCCTTATTATCTCTTTGGCGGCCTTGGACAAGTTGTTGTTGTTGTTGTTTTTTGAGATTTTATTTTTTAGGGGCGCCTGGAAAAGTCTGATAAAATCTGATTTTATTTATTTATTCATGAGAGACACAGAGAGAGGCAGACACAGGCAGAGGGAGAAGCAGGCTCCCCATGGGGAGCCCCACGCGGGACTTGATCCCAGGACCCCAGGATCAGGACCTGAGCCAAAGGCAGACACTCAACCACTAAGCCAACCAGGTGCCCCTAAATAAAATCTTTTTTTTTTTTTTTTTAAAGATTTTATTTATTTATTCATGATAGTCACAGAGAGAGAGAGAGAGAGAGAGAGAGAGGCAGAGGGAGAAGCAGGCTCCATGCACCGGGAGCCCGACGTGGGATCCGATCCTGGGTCTCCAGGATCGCGCCCTGGGCCAAAGGCAGGCACCAAACCGCTGCGCCACCCAGGGATCCCAAATTTATTTTTAAGTAATGTCTACACCCAACGTGGGGTACAAATCTACAGCTCCAAGATCAAGAGTCACCTGCTCTACCTACTGAGCCAGCCAGGCACCCTGCCTTAGACAAGTTCTTTAGTTTTTGTTTTCTTTACTTATAAATCTGGGATGATTATACAAACTTCCAATTTCTTGTTTGCAAATCTAAAATCCCAAATATCTGAAAATCAAAAGCTTTTGTAATTCATTTTCTAAGGAAAACCTGCCCTGATGTGAACTCAGGAAGAATCTACCATGGACATGAGGTTACTTATAGTTCTTGTGTACCCACTAAATGCTGAATATTAATATGCTTCTCAGCCGAATTATTAGTATTTTTGACTATGGGATGCTGACCTAGATTCTGGTAGGGGTGCTACCTGTAGCATAAGTACTCTACTAATTTTTGGAGAAGTTCTGAATGCCAAAACATATTTCGCCCTCAAGTGGTTAAAAGAGGGACTGTTGGCCTTTATTACATACTCATAGGATTATTATGAGGATTAAATGAGATAGTATATGGGAACCATTTAGCACAGTGCCTGGCATATAGTAAGCCTTTAATAAATGCCAGTTAATGTTATTGGTATTTATATTTTAAATTAACCACATCAACGTTTTTTTTTCACGTCAACTTTTTGTGAAAGCTAAGTTTCTTTCAATATTTTCTGTTTAGTTCTATGGGAATACTGCTATTTTTCTTATTTCCTAATGAACAAATTATTTCCCCGGGAAGCTAGGTTTTGAAACATTTTTTAAAAATGAAATTATATTCATGATTAAATTTTTATTATTGACTATTATTTCAGAAGCAATACTACTTTGAGAATGTATTCATTCTTTTTTAAAAGAGAATATATTTTTTAATGTGTAAGCTCTATTCCCAATGTGGGGCTTAAACTCATGACCCCAAAATCAAGAGTCACATGCTCTACTGACTGAGCCAGCCAGGCACCTTGAGAATGCATTCATCCTTATACATTTATTTGTCAGTAGATGCATTTGTTTTACAAAAAGGTATGGAGAAGTTAGTTCCTGGTGATGTGACAATAAACAAACAGATGTTATCTCTGCCTTTTTCCAGCTTATAGTCTAGTGGAAACTAATTAGTTTTATTTTTTGTTGATTCATTCTTTCATCTATCCCACTAATAATTGAGTACTTATCATATATACCAGAGGCACCCTTCTAGGCACAGGGCATACAATAGTTTCAAGACAGATAAGGTCCCTGCCTCCACAAAATTAATATTTTGGTGAGGAAAGAGGAAGTAAAAAATTAAACACAGTATTTTCAGGTGATGATAAATTCATTGAAGGAAATAAAGCTCATGTGTTAGGGAATGGCTTGGTATATATGAGGGGGAGCTTTTTTTTTTATTTTTAAAAAAGATTTTATTTATTTATTCACGAGACACAAAAAGAGACAGAGACACAGACAAGGAGAAGCAGACTCCTCCCAGGGAGCCTGATGTGGGACTTGATCCCCAGACTGGGATCATACCATGAACTGAAGGCAGATGCTTGTCTGCTGAGCCACCCAGGCATCCCGAGGGAGAAGAAGCTACTTTAGATGCGGTAGTCAGAGAAAGCTTGGTGAGGAAATGATATTTGAACCAAGACCATGTATTGGATATAGATTTGTCTGAATGTGACAGAGACTCAAACATAACATAGATTTAAAATATGATAGTTATTTTTTTTTTCTTATTAAGGTTTTTTGGTAGTTCTGCTTCATGAAGTTGTCTTGGGCCTATGGTCTTCCTATTCTGTTGCTTTACCATCTCTTTTGTTGTTGTTGTTAAAGATTTTATTTTACATAATTTCTGTTCCCAACATGGGGCTTGAAATTCACAACCCTGAGATCAAGAGTTGTATGTATGCTCTGCCTGCCAACTGAACCAGCCAGGTGCCCCTCTACCATCTCTTGAGTGTCATCCATATGGTCCATGTTGGCTAACTCATAGGTCCACACCCTAGCCAATGGGAAAGGAAGAGAGAGAGGAAAAAGGAAATCTCTAAGTATGTGTCCCCTTGAAATCACCCCCAAATTGAGCACATCATTTTTCTCACATCTCACATCGCATTGGTCAGAACATAGTCTCAGGGCCACAACTAGTTGCCTACTATAAAATGTAGGTTTTACTTGGGTAATCATGTACTTAGCCAAAAATTCTATTACTATGGCACAAGAGGAGAATGGATATTAGAGGACTAGCTGTCTTTGCCCCAGACCTGAATAATTAAATGGAGCCTGATGAAGAACACATCTTGGGCAAACACATTTTGAGCAGAAAGAAAGAATTTCAGAGACCTTGAGCAGAGGTCGATTTTCCATGAAGATAAATGACACTTAAGTATCAGAACATCTCACCTGCCTCCATCCCTTTCAATGCCTTGCACTTAATTTTATATCATTGTACCTACTTCGAATAAACGTCAGGCCCTACAAAACCTTGCTCATCCCCTGGCCATAAGGGAAGAAAAGTGTCTGGCATATTATGAATGGAAAAAAAGGCCAGTATGTATGGAACAGAATGAATAAGAGGGAAAGTAGAACCAGATAGGATTGGGGAAGTTAGTAGGGACCGGCTCATATAGGATGTTATATGGAAAGAAGGTTAAATTTATTTCAATATAATAGGAAACCACTGGAGAATTTTAAAAAGGAAGAAGTGAAATTTAATTTATGTTTACCCTTAAGGAGACATATAAGAGAATATGCATTGAAAAACTTAAAACAACCTCACTTAACATCAACAGAAAATGAGTTAAATTGTGGTGTATTCATTAAGAGAATATTTTAGAATAATGGGAATGAATTTAAAAAATGGTAATGAATGAATTAGTTGTTATATTAATACAGTTGAATTCCAGAAATATGATGTCAAGCAAAAAAAGCAAATTGTATTAAGTAACACAGTATGATTTCACTTATAAAAATTATAAGCCTTCAAATCAGTATATTATTAAGCATACATATTGTAGAAAAGACAACTAGTTGCCTACTCAATACTTAGTCTCCCTTCCTTTCATAATAGCAGCATCGTGCTTTTATTGTTGTGAGAATGTATCCATTTGAAAAACTACATTTTTGAGCTTCTCTTGCAGCTAAATGGATTGTGACATGGTTCTGAAATAAAGGGAAGTTGGGTAGGGCTCTTGGGAAAGATTCTTAAAAGGAGAAAAAAATTCAGCTGATGTGCTCTTTTGTCATTGGCTCTTTCTTCTTTTCCCTTGCTTAGAAATGAATCACAATGATTGAATCTGGAGCAACTATGTTGTAGCCATTAGGGGAAAACCAAGAGAATTCCAAAGAATTTAGCCTTGACACTAAACCAAGTTCACTGTCCCAGGTGCTCACTCCAAGTCTTTCAGTTATGTGAGAAAAATTAATTCCCATTTCTCTTTAAACCTCTGTTATTTGGGTTTTCTGTTACCTTCAGTTGCTCAACCCTCAAGAGGGTTATGCATGAATTTAAACATTTAATAAAAATAAAATCTCATCCATGGAAATGAAATCACTAAATTCACAAAATTCCAGGACAGTTATTATCTCTGCAGTGGGAGTAATGAAGAGGCAACTGGGGATGAGTACATAGGTCTTTCAATTATATTTTATTTCTTGAAAAAGAGCTGAGTCAAATGTGACAAAATGTTAATGTTTTTAAAAGTTGGGTGATTGTGGGACACCTGGGTGGGTGCACCCAGTTAAGCGTCTGACTCTTGGTTTCTGCTTAGGTCGTGATCTAAGCCCACAATGAGCTCTGTGCTCAGTGCAGAGTCCACTTGAGATTCTCTCTCCCTCTCCTTTTGCCCCTCCTGCTTGTGCTCTCTTTCCTTCTCTCTCAAATAATAAATCTTTTTTTTTTTTTAAAGTTGGGTGATTGATATATGGGTATTCATTACTTTTTTGCTTTTTTATATGTATGGATGATTTCATTAAAAAGAAATCTGTGTGGAGAAATGATAAAAACATGGAAGTTGAGGTTCCTTGTAGTAATATAGCTGAGAAATGATGTTGGCTTGGGTGAGATTAGAGGAGAGAATATATTTGGAATATAGTTGGGGTAAAGCCTGCAGAATTTCATGTTGAACTGGAAGGGAATTGTGAGAGAAGGAAGAAAATCCAGGATGACTTCCATTTTTTTTGGTTTGGGTAACTGAGTAGGTGGTGGTACCACTTACTGGTATGAGGATGACTGGAACAGAAGCAAGTTTAGGAAGGGCAACCATAAAGAGTTTGATTTGGGATAGTTAAGACTGATACATCTAAGTAGAAATGTTAGAGAGGCAAGCCAGTGTAGGACACTGTGAATCTAGGGTTTGTTCAAGGACTTCCAGGAAATGAAAATCTGGTTTTTATCTGTGCATCCATGTGAAGTCTTGTTTATTATCTCCCCTTTAATTCCTTTGATAGGAATTTGGAACTTGCATAAAGAAATGGCTCTGGTAGGAAGAGTCAGTTGTGGTAGAGCTGGGAATTCTCTTTAAGGCCTGCCATACTCTTTTTCAAGTGGCTTCTTAGAAGTGCATATAATTCAATAACGCAGACTTTAATAATCAGTGATTGTTAATATGAATTTCACTTTTTTTTTCATTCAGGCAAGGATCTGGACTTTAAACTTTCGAAGTATGAAGGAAGGGCCATCAGCCTAATGTTCAATCTGTTGTGCCTAACTAACATTATGCTTAGTTGGTATCTTTTCTGAGGAGGTGAAGAGTCTAATATTTTATAATTATTATTTTTTTTTAATTTAAAAAAAATTTTTTTTTAATTTTTATTTATTTATGATAGTCACAGAGAGAGAGAGAGGCACAGAGACACAGGCAGAGGGAGAAGCAGGCTCCATGCACCGGGAGCCCGATGTGGGATTCGATCCCAGGTCTCCAGGATCGCGCCCTGGGCCAAAGGCAGGCGCCAAACCGCTGCGCCACCCAGGGATCCCTAATATTTTATAATTATTAGAGTCAAAATTGTGTACAAATCTTCAAAGATATTAACGTAAAACTTTCACTAAATGAATCTCAAATCTTTTAGGAGAGCTCTCTCTGCAAAACATAAAAACAAATGTAACCATTTATTGACAGCCTAGTATATATATGCCAGATACCTTATATACATTAACTAATATTAATTCTTGTAAACTTTTATGAAGTAACTTCTATTATTCTATGTCACTGAACTGTTTGGGGACTCAGTTTTCTTATTTTAAAATCAAGGATTATAATTGCATATATACCAAAGATTTTTTTCTACAAGTAAATTTTGATCAGATGAGTACCTGTGGAATATTTTAATGCCATAAGTAGGAGCTAACCAAGAAATGAATTGTATATTGTCTGAGAATAGTGATGGATGTAAAAAAATTTAGGTTTGAGTGAAGGGCTCTAGCACTTCTCTAGAAAGGGCACTTTTATTGAAATGCAGACATATATAGTGGCACATTCTTAAATAAATGGCTTTAATGTGTAAAAATCTAGTGTAGAGAAACCAAACTGTGATTAAAATTTAAAAGATTTGATAAATAGCTTTTAAATTAATTGTGTGTGTGTGTGTGCGCGCGCACGTGCACGCGTGTGTGTGTATTATTTCTGGGTAGAAGTTTTCTGGCTTATGGTAGAATCTTTTTTCCAAATAGTCATCGATTTTCATGGTCTTCTGAATATTTTCCAATTTTAAATTAATTCAGCTTTTAGCTGTAGAAAAACAAATTACACAGAAATGTCAACATAAAAGACTGCAGCTAAATATAAAAATTTAAGCGCTCAGGATCAAAAATAATAAGATCACTGCTATGAAATTAGAAAAGACTCATCAAAGTAAAAGTAGCTGTGACTAAAGACTATGAAAATATAAAGGGATTAACATATGTGATATAGGCTAATTAAACCTCAGCTTTTCACTGTGATGATTTTATAGCATCTTCTCCTTGTTGCCAGTTTGGAAGCTGCCAGCAAATATTTTCTTAATTGCAAAAGGAGACAATATGTGTGCTACTGTCTCTTTCATAGCATTCAATGCAAACGTTATTAAGATACTGCATGGAGACTCAGAAAGACTATATTATTTGGAAAGCCTGCAGGATGGTAGGGAAAGGGGAGAGAGGATGTGTTTTAAAACAAAAACCAGCACAAATCCTCAGAAGAAATATTTAACTAGAATTTGTACAGAAAAAGTCTACTTGTCTTGATAGACTAGCCTGCCCCTGTAATAAAACCTCCCAAAGTCAACAGTTCATAAAGTCTTTTGTTCTAGTAAAAGGGTCTTTAATTTTTAACACAAACTCATACTTTGGTATGCATGGGCTTAAGTAAAATTAGAAGACATGTATATAATAGGATTTAATGGATTATCATCTGCATTTTCCAAAGATGTCAGCTTCTCTCAGCTCTGATGGAGTAGCACTTAATGTAAATTTAATTTGAAGTGATGTATGGAAGGCTTGAGGTGGTACTCCGTGATTCCCTAACTGCCTGGAGAGCCTCTGTGGGTAGCATCTGGATTTGGCGGCTCCACATGCCCGGCAGCATCTACTAACTAGGATTAATGAGGTAGCCTGTTCACCAGTGATCCAAAGGAGGTATGCTACATTTACTCCCAACAATATGAATAGGAGGGCTAGTTTCCTTTGGGGGCACATCGTATGATGAAACTTAATGATGGACTTGATATTAGGTGTAATAAATATACTGTATTGGAAGCACTTTTGCTTTGTCAAATTTAAATGTTATTTAATCATAAAATTGTGTTTGGTGGATAGGGTTGACTTGACGATTTTAACGTACGTGTATGTGACTGTGTATGATGACACTTTTATGGCTAATACATGTTTTATTTATTTTTTAAAGAGATTAAATAGTAAATTGTCTCTCCATTATATTAAAAAATGTTCAGGATTGTTTAAAATAAAGCTCTATTTTTAGAAGTTATTAAATTGTTAAAATAGTTTTGCTGCTGTGTGTGTGCGTGTGTGTGCGTGAGAGATTGTGTGTCTGTGGATCTTGTGTGTGTGTATTTGATGTGAGTAAATCAGAGACTGCTGAGTTAGGCAAAACTTCTTAATCCATTCTCAACTCATTTAGGCATCAAAATTTTATTTTGTCTTTGTGTCTAACTGAGCATTGAATAAAATCACAGCTAATTTCAAATTCCCTTTGTCATCATGGTTCTCAGCCAAAAGTCTATAATAAATGGTCAGAAGATGAGCTGAGACTGAATGAATAGTGAGTGGTATTCATCAGCCAAACATAGAGTCCAGATCCAATTATATGTATTCATTAAGTGATAATGATATCATGGTCTTTAACTAGGAAGAAAAGAGTGTAATTGAATAATAACAGTTGTACAATCCCAACGGAACACACTTTCCATCCTAGCCCAGCGACCCTCGGGGATGATGCAGGATTGATGGAATTCTATTACTCTTTGATAGATTTATTATGAAGGGCTGAGTGGACTTGCAGCACCACTTTGTCACTCACACTAATCAGTATCGTAAGGGCCCCGAGCGGGCAGGCTTTTGTATCCCTTTGACAAAGACAAGGTTAGGGGAGGATGACAGACACCCAGACCTTTACAAACCCATACTGCAAGATAAAATGGGCCAGCTGAGCTCTGAGCTGGGACAGAATTTTAATTTGTTTATCAATGGCTCTCACATGTGCAAGACCATAAGGATATTTGTCAGAGGAGTAACACTGAGGCTAAACTCTTTTGTTTGGCAAGTGGAGCTTGGAAAAATATTTATTGAACTGTAAAAAACAGGCTAAATGGGGGGAAAAGGTAAATGTCTAAAGAGATGGGAAATAACTCACATTGCTATACATATGATTTGAGCCTAATGGTCTATTTTGATTTTTTACTTAAAAAAAAACCTTTTATTTATTACTTTAAAAAAAGAGTGCTTTTAAGAGCAACAGAACAGTAATGAAAATTTTTTCCACTTCAATTTCTTTGATTTCTAAAAAGGATCTAAAAATTATGAAAGGACCAGTAGAGCATTTTTTAATGCAGAGATGAATGTTAATTTTTGTTGTTGTTGTTTGTAAACAACATTGTATAACTTAGCCGCTGAAAACAGCCGAATTTGCCAAACATGCTTTTTATATGTAAAAAGTACTTTTTGTGCCTGCCAGCAGGGTTCTATCAGTAACAGCTTTTCAAATTTAAATGGAGCTTGCTCTCCAGTGTCTGCGGTCAGAGCCCACTGGATTTAGGAAACTAGATAATTTGTTGTGCTTCTGATCAGAGCAGGAACTGAGAAGGCAAGACTGGCATCCACCAGGCCTGCTTAGCATGGTGGCTGCCAGGGTTTATTTTTTGGTTATTGTTGTTGAATGATCGTTATTTGTAATCTCCTTTTCTGCTTGAGATCCCCTTTTATTTTTCAGAATTGTGGTTTGCATCCTAAGAGAAGCCTGTGAATTCAGAGGCTGGGCCACGGAGGGCCTGATGTTTCTGTCCATAAAAAAATAGCCTGGCCTGGGCCTCTCTCTTGTGTGAATCTGCAATGCCAGTTCCTCTCTATCAGTTTGGTTTTGTTTCTTGTATCTCTGGGAAGGCAGGCAGACAGCACAGTCACCTGTGAATGCAGCCACAATTGGCTTAGCTGCCTCACTGATAAATGTGCCCTGGGTAAGCTACAAAGGGATTATCAGCGTTCCCAGCAGCTAAAGGTGATTTTCAAGAACAGGAAGGATTGCTTCAAACTGTTCTCTTTGAATTTCATTTTAATATTTTGCGTGACAGAGCACAAAGCTGATGGATATGAACGAATTTAACTCCAATGACCAATGTGGTGCAATCTCTGAAAACATGGAGCCCGATTCTCTATCTTCTTTTGGATTCCATTTTCTCACGGTTGGACATTCTCCGAAAGGTCAGCCAGGAAAAGTCTTTTTGGATGCCACATACTGGGCAGTGGCTCTCAGGCCAGACCACTGGTGTTCATTCATTCCTTCTAGCAATGGGCACAAAGTAAAGGTTAATTCACACCATTTGGCAAGCGCTTGCTTGTCCAGTGAAGTTATACAAACCAATCCATGCTGATTGACTGCAAAACTACATCTATTTTATTTGGTCTTTCTCAAATAACCCATCTGAACAAAATCAGATATTGATTAAAGAAAATTAGAGTTTATGGGAAATTATACTGAGAATAACTGAGAGTTGGAATTAAAATTATTAACATACTTTAGGGCATTAATACACATTATGAAGACATTTTATTTTCATTGGGAAGAACTGAAAGTTCATATGCTAGAAAATATTGTGAAACCTACCTATTTTTATTTTTTTATATTTTTTTATATTTTTTTATTTTTTATTTTTTTAATTTTTGTTTATCCACGATAGCCACACACACACACAGAGAGAGAGAGGCAGAGGGAGAAGCAGGCTCCACTCACCAGGAGCCCGACGCGGGACTCGATCCTGGATCCCCAGGATCGCGCCCCGGGCCAAAGGCAGGCGCCAAACCACTGTGCCACCCAGGGATCCCAAACCTACCTACTTTTAATAGCTTCTTTTAAACAGAGATTCTGAATCCTTCTGTGTTAAAATGTAAAGCTGACTTAAAAACTATGATTTCAGTCTCATCTAGGTTCAGTGTTACTGAAAGGGGGTGGGATTCATAATAATAGCTACTGTTTATTTATTGCTCTGTGCTAAGTACTTTCTTCACTAGCATTATCTTACTCAATCCTCACAAAAATCTATGAGACAGGAACAATTATTAGCCTTATTTTAGAGAAAAGGGAAATGAAATTTAGGGAAGTGAGATAACATGGTTAGTCACATAGCCAGTTAAGGGCAGAGTTAATATTAGGACTCAGGTCAGTTTCCAAAGCGATTTGTACTTACCCCTGCATTATACCACCTCCACGCAGTATCTGGCTCTGTTCTGTCATGTGTTAGCTCTATGTATAATCTTCTCAGTAAGTCATTTAACCTCTCCAAATTCAGTTTGCTCATCTTTATAATGGAAATAACAGTACCCACCAGACAGGCTTATATGTGAAAGTATGTATAACAATGAAACCCTATATACAACTGGTTATTATTATTATGTTAAAAAAAGATGATTTCAGCTGAAGCCAACAACAACAGTTGCCACATAAATTTTTAAAAGCATCATTTTCTTAATGACTTTACATTTTTAACACTCTAAATGACTGCCTGTTCCTAATAGAACAAGTCCAGATCTCTCAGCCTAGAAGGAAGTGTGGCCACTCTTTATCTATTCAACTTATGGCCTGATAGGGACATAACTTTCATAGAACCCAGACGGTTTTTTCACTGTTACCTTTTGTGGTAGGTTGGATAATGGCTGTCCAAAGATGTCTTTATCCTAATCTCCAGAGCTCAGGGAACCTGTGAATATTACTTTACATGATGTAAATACACTTTACATAAGAAAAGGGACTTTGCAGATATGATTAAGTTAAGGTTCTCGCTCTCTCTCTCTTTTTTTTTAAAGATTTTATTTATTTATCTGACAGAGAGAGAAAGGGAGAAAGAGCACAGCACAGAGGGGAGCAGCAGAGAGAGAGGGAGAAGCAGGCTCCTACACATGGCTCAATCCCAGGACCCTGGGATCATGACCTGAGCTGAAGGCAGACGCTTAACCAACTGAACCACCCAGGCACTTCTCAGTTAAGGTTCTTGAGATGAATGGATAATCCTGGATTTTCTGCACTGGCCTAGTGATGTAATCATAAGGGTTGTTATAGGAGGGAGGCAGGTGGATCACTGCCAGTGGCAGGAGATTCAGACAGCAGAATCAAGAAGGTGGAGTGATGCAAGGAAGGGGCCAAGAGACAAGGAATTCAGGTGGCCTCAGGAGCTGAAAAAGGCAAGAAAATACGTTCTTCCCTGAAGCTTGTAGAAGCAACACAGCTTTGCTGGCACCTTGATTTTATGGACTTTTGACCTTGACAACTATAAGAATAAACTTGTTACTGTTTTACACTGCTAGGTTTGTGGTAACTTATTATAGAAACAATAGGAAATTAACTCACTTTTTACACCACGATTATTCCTTCTGCTGCCCAGGGTTTTACCCTCACCTGAAATATCCTTTTCTTTCTCCCTCTACTTTTCTAAAACTTATTTCATGCTTAAGTCCCATCTAAAACCTATGGCAGATAAATTGTTTACCACAGAATCAACTGACCACCTGACTACAGTTTGAATGTATTGTGCATTAATTCATTGATTCCTCAAATATTTAGTCAACACCTACCAGGTGCTAAAGACATACGCCTTCAAGAAGCTCTTGGTCTAGAAAAGGAGGCAAAAGTAACTCACTGATCCAGAAATGAGAAAGGTGGCTAGGGGAGACTATGTATGTGGAGGGGGACCTGACCTCTATCGAGTGGGCACAGAAGGCTTCATGGATAAGATGGCAATTGGGAGGAGTTTAGAAGCTTTAGATCTCGAATTGTTCAGGTTTCCAAGATTAGCATTTCTAAAAGGATTGGAGAAGAATAGTAGAATGGTTAAGAGTATGGTCAAAGGTTAGCACATCTGATTTCAGAACTGAACTCTGACACTTTTCTGGTCAGTTTCTCCATTCATAAAATAGAAATGGTGGTAATATTACTACCTACTCCAGCAGATGTAACCCATTTATTATAATGCCAGTTACATATTAAGCATTAAGTGTTTATTAATTGTTTATTATTATTTAAATTCCTCAAGGGTGGGTAGTGCTGTCATATTGGTCTCCTTTTGCATTTATACAGTGTTAGAAACGTAAACATGATCTTTGAGAGCAGGTCTATCTATCTATCTAACATTGTCTATCATCTATCTATAATTTTAAATGCAGTTTTATATACTTGCATGGTAACACGATGCTTGGCACATAGCAGATACTTTATGAATCCAAACTGACTTGAAATGAAGCACCAGAAAAATCTCATTTGTAGTTTCACAGTTAAATAGTAATGCTTATTTTCTTGCTCCCTTCATGTAATCACCTTCTAGGTGTTTGGATTGGGACAGTCATCATTTTTATAACGAACTTCATGCTTAAGGTATTGCATAGTGGAAGAGATGGGATTACCTTAAAGCTAAAGGCAGATTTATTGTGAAGCTAATAAAGTGCAAGTCCTGGATGGGCCCCTTCACCAGCCTTGTACCTAATTTTGTATTTGTAGTATTGTAGACTTTTTCTTCTCAAACATAGTCCCTAGTCCCTATATTATATGTGCTTCATGCCCCACAAAATGTAAATTTTTCCCTGTGTAGGAGCTAAGCATGTGAACTCTGAAGCTAGACTGCCTGAATTCAGAACTGGCTCTGCCATTGACTAGCTGTATGGTCTTTTTGGCTTTCTTATTTGGAAAATGGAGTTGATAATAATGTAATGTTTCCTACTTCATAAGATTGTTGAAAGGATCAAGTAAATTAATTTTAGTAAGCATCTAGTAAAAGTTAGCAATATTATCAGTTATGGAGAACTTTAGGAAGTTTCCAAGGCTGTTAAGGTAAGAATAGCAGTTTTGAGAGTAGATTACAGTAGAAGCTTCATAAGGGCAGGAACCATCTTGTCTTGTTCACCTGTCTATTCCCAGAACCTTAAAAAGTCAATGCATATTGAATTATTAATCACTATGCCAGGTTGCTTCACTTATTACACAGTACTTCATGGTCTTTTATTTTTTTCTGTCATATCTCTCCAAGTAGATTGTGATAATCATAGCTTACAATTATATAATACTATGTAGAATTATTCATTCTTCCAATAAATACTTATGGCATGTGGTAGGTACACAATAAAATATTTATTGAATTGAATCATGACTAACCTGTTCAAATGCAAAGAATTCAGATCTAGTCTTTTCTAACTTTTTTTTTTTTTTTTTGTAAAATCTACACGGCAAGTTTAAGGCGCATTTTCGCATGGTGAAATATACGCTAACTGTACAAATAGATGAATCAATACATTGAATACAGAGAGACAGCATTGTTGTCCTCTCTGTCACTGGGTTATTGATCATCTACTTTGCATAAGCACCTGCTCTCTAGGGTATAGCGCAGGTGGGCTCAGAAGGGAAAGACAGGACACATAGTAGTACAGTAGAAAGGCATTGATTTAGGAATCAGGGAACCTTGACTGTACTCAGTTTGTCCTCTGTATCCAGTTCCATGACCTTGGGCAAATCACTTAACCTCTCTGAGACTCACTTTGCTCATCTATAAAAAGGCATAAGTTATATTAGCATGAGCTACTTTATAAGATTGTTGTATTTAATCATGTATTTTGTGTAAAAGTACTTTGTATTTTGTGTCTAAGACTACTGTATAAAATAAGGAATATTTGAAAAAGGAATGAAAAGAGCCAAAGAACATATACAAAACGGGTGAGAGGAAGAGAAAGTTATTCAAAAGGAAAATTCTAGATATAGAAAATAGGCAAAGCAAATCGTGTGTGTGTATAAATACAATATATGTGGCAAGAAGAAAAACAATCATAAAATAAAATAAATATTTTAAAAAAAGAACTACCCTGGGGTGCCTGGCTGGCTCAGGTTGTAAAGCATGCGACTCTCTTTTTTTTTTTTTTTTTTTTTTTCAGTTTTATACCTTTATTTGACAATCAGTGATTCGTTCTCATCCACATTAACAGTCCGTAGATTTTTGAAAGTGATGACAAGTACGCAGGTAACCAGCGTGTAGAGCTTGTTTGGTGACTCTTCATCCTTGTTACGTTTTCTGGACAATTGTGCACGGATACGGTATGGAACATCCCTTATTCCTTTGGCCCAGACAGCTTTGTTGAGCCTAGTGTCAATGCGCACATCTGGAGTTCCCATCTCCTTCATGGCAAATTTCCGGTCTCTTTGAGTGCCCGAGGGGCATGCTTCTTGAAACCCACTCCATGGATACGCTTGTGAATGTTGATGGTGTATTCTCTGGTCACTACCTCCTTGGTGGCAGAACGGCCCTTCTTGCTACCCTTCTTTGCGGGAGCCATTCTGTCGGGCCCTAGTTGGAAGAAGTAAGGCAATCGGAGAAGGACAAACATTATATGTTCTCATTCCTTTGGGGAATATAAATAATAGTGAAAGGGAATATAAGGGAAGGGAGAAGAAATGTGTGGGAAATATCAGAAAGGGAGACGGAACATAAAGACTCCTAACTCTGGGAAACGAACTAGGGGTGGTAGAAGGGGAGGAGGGCGGGGGTGGGGGGTGGGAGTGAATGGTTGACCGGCACTGGGGGTTATTCTGTATGTTGGTAAATTGAACACCAATAAAAAATAAATTAAAAAAAAAAAAAAACTACCACAGTTGGAGCGGTGGTGGTATAGGGAGCGTTGGTGGTATAGTGGTTAGCATAGTTGCCTTCCAAAAAACTACCACAGGTTTACTAAATGAATTAGTAATTCTTTTTTTTTTTTAATTTTTATTTATTCATGAGAGACACACACAGAGAGAGACAGAGAGACACAGAGAGAGAGGCAGAGACAGAGGCAGAGGGAGAAGCAGGCTCTTCTCAGGGAGCCCAATGTGAGACTCCATCCCTGGACCCGGAGATCATGCTCTGAGCCAAAGGCAGGCACTCAACCACTGAGCCACCTAGGTATCCCTAAATGAATTAATAATTCTATGTAGAATTCTGTAAATAAGTTAAAATTACTATAACCTAAGGAGATAAGGCAGAAAAATAAAAGCATAATGAGGAGTTTAAAATAATGTGTCATAAGTAAAAAGTTTGGCATGATGGTTAAAGATACAAAATATATTTCTTCAAAATATATTCTAAATTTGACCATTTTTCACCACCGTCCACTATCTTTTACTTGTACTATTGTAAAGTATTTCTAACAGATCTCTTTGTTTCTACTCGTACCCACCCCCTACAGTTTTATTTTTCACACAATGAATAGCATGATCTTTCAAAAATGCATATTTACATCACTCCCTTACTTCAAATCATCTGTTGGCTTCTCATTTTATATATAATAAAACTCAAGCATCTTATGATGGTTTATGAAGGCCTGTGTAATCTGGCCCCTGCCTACTTCTTTCCAACCTAGTCTTTTACCACACTCCCCCTTGGTCACTATGTTCCAACCACATTGGCCTTGCTGTTCTCAATGGATGAAACCTTTTCCTGCCTCAGGGCCTTTATACTTTCTCTTTTTTTCTGCCTATTCTGCTCTTTCCCTAAATATTTGCATGGCTTTCTTCTTGTCATTCAGGGCACAGCTCAAATGTCCCCTCTATATTGAGCAATTCCCTGGCCATCTAAGATTGCCTCCTCAAACCCTTATTTTACCTCTCTCTGAAAATTGTAGAATTCATTTGTTAATTTACATGTCTATTATAATTGTTTCCTGTTTCCCCTTGAAAAATAAAACCATCAGAAGGGTGATAACTTTATTTTGTCTTTATTCCAGATTCTGTTTTTCTAGTCTTCCTTATAAAGTTCTCTTTTCTCTTTCTTTTAGGATTTTTACTTACCACTTTCTTCATTCCCATTTTCATATACCTTATCATACCCAACTTCTCCCATTTAGGAAGGTTAAATCAGTTTTGGAATTCATAGGGCCCTGCTGTCCTAGTCATTTTAAAAGAACAGTGTGTTTTCATACAGAGGATTCACATTCCAAAGTTCCCTGGCTCATTCAAAAAACCATTGAAATAACAAATATTTTTGCCAAAATTACATGCCATAATAATTGGCTCATTCACTTCTTAGAATTCTGTGAAACATTGCCCCATAACAGACAGTGTTGCTTTGCCATGTGGGGTGTGTGTGTGTGTGTGCATGTGTGTGTTTGTGTGTATACTTATTTAGGAATGTATGTACGAATTGACACTATTCTTGGAAAGAGGCATATGCACTTACAGCACACTCACCTTTCATCATGCCCCACATTGTCATATTTATTTTATCCTAAATAACTGGAATGAAAATGTTTATTTTTATCTTAAACGAAAGAGGCTGCATCTCCTTGGCATAGCCCTTACTAAGTCCTGCCCATTTGCCTGCTTGCCACTGATTGGCAAGGCTACATCTTGGGTTCTGGGTTTAGCTATTCTCTCTCTGTTGCAATCCATTTTTCTCCTCTGTTGCCTAATATAACACAATGTGCAGAAAATCCCTGGCACTATTTCCTGGGTATATATTTTGAATTTTTCGGACTTTTCAGGTCTATTGAGCATTCTCATCCCTTCTCTATGCTCCTGTAACTTCATGTATATGCCATACTTAACACATTGCTTTTCCTCAGTTTTGCAGGTCTCATATCTCTAGCCCTTACCTACCACTGCCCAGCTAAGAATGGGCTGTCAGTTATGTTTGTCAAATACGTTGTGACTATTTTTTTATTTTCCTTTTGAGATTTTGATCATTTGGTTTGAGCATCCACATTTCTACAGGTATAATCAAGTGTAAAGGGGATATGTGTTAGTCTGACTTTCGGAGAGAAGACTCTCCCCACAAGACAGATGTCTCTGACTATGCAGTGCAGCTTGCCCATGTAAACCTCTTGCATTGTTTGGAGATTCTATTCCATGCCAAGAATCTAACCACCCACAAGCAGGCACATTGCTGTCCAAACAGATGGACAAGGGAGATAGGCAGGCCAAAGCCCATGGATGAATATGAAATAAATCAGTGCAGAGAAGCCAAGAGTGTTGGAAATGAATGCTAGTCCTTGCCATGCAGTTTCCAACGTAGGGATGGACCAGTGTGGTTGAGGTTTTGACATGAGCTGCAAACAAAGGAAAAGGTAAAAGTGTGACAGAGAGAATAATGAGGTGAATATTTTAGCAGGTGTATGAAAGGCCCCAAGAACATGGGTTGTCTGAAATGTTCAAGTCGCCTTAGCAGGGGGAGTTCATATTATCTTCAGCTAGGTCAGTTCTGAGAATCCAAATTTGTCCAATCACCCACCAACAGTCACTTAGTCATTCAGTCAACAGATATTTATTGAGCATCTAACATGTTCCAGACTCTGGTAGGTAGTAGGTAGGTAGGTAAACATCCAGGAACAAAATTCACATAGTGTCTTTCCAGTAAGAATGTACATTCCATAATTAATTACATAATTAGTTATTAATTACAGTTTTAAGTGCTATGAAGGAGAAGTACAAGGAACTAAGATGATATATAATGGAGGCTCTTAGTGTGGAGGATCTGGAAAGATGTCTCTGAGGAAGTGATACTTAGGTTGAAATCTGAAGAATGTATGGAAGTTGAAGTGGGAGTGGGGTGTGGTGGGGCAGAGAACAGAACATTCTTGAGATAATAATATCCATCTTATAATGTGTCTTTGAAGTGGTAATTAGCTGTTCAAACTCTTTAGAAGGAGAATTCATTCCCTCCAGAGGCAACGTTTGGATCGCTCTGTCAGTAAGGTCTTTATTTTGAACCAAAATCTGTCTTCTGAAGTACCTGACATTTGGTCTTATATTTATTTCTTGGGACCTTGTAGAACAAGCCAACTGCTTCTTGGAATAGCGTGTTTTTTGTTTGTTTGTTTTTTTAGATTTTATTTATTTATTCATGAGAGACACACAGGGAGAGGCAGTGACATAGGCAGAAATAGAAGCAGGCTCGCTGCAGGGGCCCTGATATGGGACTGGATCCCAGGACCCCGGGTATCATGACCTGAGCCAAAGGCAGATGCTCAACCACTGAGCCACCCAGACAACTCCAAGCAGTGGTGTTCTTTAAGCCTTCTCTCCTACAGAAAAGTTATGTAACTTCTATAAGCTTCAGATATTTATTTCATCTATAATTTGAGCTGGTTAATAGTATCTACCTCACAGAATTGGTGTGAAGATTACACAAAAGAATCTGTATGAAGTGCTTGGTTTGATGCCTGGAACATACCGTTAGCCAAGTGCTCAATAAATGTCAACTATCGTCATGATTGTTATTATACAAAAGTCTTGTGTACTTGTCTTTATCATTGGGTTGTAATCTTCTTAAGGGTTTGAACTATGGAGAGAGCATGGGTTTTAGAATCAGGTAAATTTCAAAGTCTGCCTCTAATATGTACTACCCATAGGTATGTAACCAATTATTGTAAAAATGTATTTTTTTGAAGATTGTAAAAATGGTATCTGTCATTATTGCTCAAAATTATTGCAAGGAATAAAACAGATAATCTGAGTAAAGATACCAGCACAATACTTTGCATTTAGTAATTAGTGCGCAATTAATATGTACTTCCTTTCCTCTTTATGGTCCCACAGTGATTTCCTTAGAACATAGTTGCTTACTTGTGCATTTATAATTCAACACCCACTGACTTCCAAAAAGCATTGGGCCTATTATGTAGTAGCTAATAAATATTTGTGAATGAATGAATGAAATGGACAAATGAATGAAATTTGCCTTCTTAACAGCCTTTCTCATATGGGAACAAATGAAGATTTCCCCAGCAAAAAGCAGAAGCTCAGTGTCTTATAGATAAAGACTGGGAAGATTGCAGAAGACCCATCCAGGTACTGAGGCTGGTCTTCTGGGGCCAGGAACCCTGCTCATGCCTCAAGCTACCTGTAATGAAAAGTCCTATGTCCGCCACCTGTCTCAGAGATCTGTCCTGAGGATTAATGAGATAACTTCTGAAGAGCCTTGCGAAGCCTTTGGAAGGAAATTACAGGTTAAAATCTCATTCCACAGAATTTGGCTACTGAGAATATTACTGAATAATAAATCTGTGTTCGGGTTGTAGTAGATAGCTTTAAAAATTATTATTTTGAGGGACGCCTGCATGGCTCAGAGGTTTAGCGCCTGCCTTTGGCCTAGGGTCTGATCCTGGAGTCCCGGGATCAAGTCCTGCATCAGACTCCCTGCATGGATCCTGCTTCTTTCTCTGTGTCTCTGCTTCTCCTTCTCTCTCTCTCTCTCTGTCTCCCATAAATAAAATTAAAAAAAAATTATTATCTTGTTATGGGGCACCTGGCTTGCTCAGTCGGTAGAGCATGTGACTCTTGATCTCAGGGTTGTGGGTTTGAGCCCCACATTGCATGTAGAGATCACTAAAAATAATAAAATCTTAAAATAGTTATTTTTGGATATTCTTTACAGCCGCTTTTAGACACTGAATTAGCCTGCGGGACACATTCTTTCTCAGGTCCTCACACTTTTAACAGTCACTCTAGAACAGTCTCAAAGACCCTTGAGGATTGTCTGTTATCACCTTGGTCTTTGTTAAAAATACAATTTCCTGGGCTACAACTTCAGAACTACAGATTTGCAAGACTCCAGGAAGCACCATTTATATGCAATACAATGTGAATGGTGCCCCCTGGTGTTGTTCAATGTGGTAGCAATGCTTACCTGAGACTAATTGAATGGGGATTTTTACATTTTTAACAAGCAGTTCAGGCACATTAGCATTGAGAACCACTGTCAACATTCAAAAAAGTGTGATTGTTGTTTCCTTTATAGGTTGGAGGGATGGGAGGTTCCTACAGGAGAAGGGAACAGCTGAGTGATAATGAGCTCTTCACACTTTCACCCTATCTCTGAGTAGTAATAAACAAATTAGGAAAATAATAGCTAACATTTATTAAGTAAATTTACTGATGTCAGGCAAGGGAAAGGCACTTTACAGGCATCTCATTTCACCCTTACAATAACATCTTGAGGTTCTTATTATCTCCACATTATAAATGAGTAAAATGAAGTTCAGAGAAAATAGTTCTGGTATATAATAAGTTTTCAAGAATGTTAACTATTTTTTTAAGGTTTTATTTTTAAGTAATCTATACACCCAACACAGAGCTCAAATTTACAACCTCGAGGTCAAGAGTCGCATGCTCTAATGACTGAGCCCGCTGAGCACCCTACGAAATGTTAACTATTATTATAAATGTATCTGTGAAAATACTTCTTAAAATGTAAACCCACTGCTTTAACATCCAGATAAGAGCAGCAGCATTGATGATAAATGCTGCTGGGAAATGGGCAGTAGGATAGACTTAGGTGGGCAGGGTCTGAGGGTGACAGTTACCTATGGAAAGGAGAGTAATGAGGTGAGGAGGAGTTGAATAAAAACTTGTTTTATCCAGTCGACCTTTTCTTTTTTCGCAAGAGTAGAAGAGGAAACTTCATTCTTATTATCTCATGCAAAACTGCAGGTTTTATAGTGTTTGTCTATATGGGATAAGTAGTAAATTTTGGGTTAGCCTATTATTGTACTTCTTTCAGAAAATCTATTCTAGTAAACTCACAAGTGAACTCTTGGAACATAATCTATTCATAAATGTGAACTATGACAGGGAATATCCTATATGAGCCCTTTGCATTGTGCACATTTAAGCAGAGGCTAGGGCGGCCTGGGTGGCTCAGCGGTTTAGCGCAGCCTGATCCTGGAGACCCGGGATCGAGTCCCACGTCAGGCTCCCTGCATGGAGCCTGCTTCTCCCTCTGCCTGTGTCTCTGCCTCTGTCTCTCTTTCTGTGTGTCTCATAAACAAACAAACAAACAAACAAACAAATAAATAAAATCTTCAAAAACAAAAACCAAAACCGGAGGCTTTGAATACTCAGAGTGGGCAGGAGTGGGGTGGGGGTGGGGGGAAGAATATTTAGAGAATTAGAGTTTCATTTAGAATTCCACTATGGCAGAGATCACCAGCAGTCTTTTAAAATATTATCCTCTTCTTTCTGGATCCAGAGCTTGGTTATATTTTTGGGTTTCTCTTGCAGTTAGATATGGATGGCTATGTGATGTGGAATTTGAGGGGAGGTGACATAATCACTTTCAAATTTGGCCTACAAACCCTTCCACTCATGCCCCTTATGCCCTTCCGACTTCTGGCTGACTGGAGCGATGATGCCCAGGGCAACCTTGGAAGCCAGGTGTTGAAGTTGGCAAAGCTGTTATCCTTGAAAGGTTATGGAGCAAGTCACCTCTGACCTGAATTCCTTCCCTGGGCTGTTATGTGAGAAAGGATAAACTTTCTTTAAAAAAAACAAAAAAAAACAAACATCCTCTGTATTTAAGGGATCTATCTGTTACTGCAACTTAGTTTTATCTAATAAATACATCGGTGGAGACATTATCTTTAATCTTTGTCTAACCCTATGCTTTTGTTTGTAGAAAAGATTCTATGAATATATTGTGATTTTTCCCCCTTAATTAAGTAAAAGATTTTTTTAAAAATGTTTTATTTATTTATTCATGAGAGACAGAGAGAGAGAGAGAGGCAGAGACACAGGCAGAGGGAGAAGCAGGCTCCATGCAGGGAGCCTGATGCAGGACTTGATCCCAGGACTCCAGGATCATGCCCTCGGCTGAAGGCAGGCACTAAACCCCTGAGCCACCCAGGGATCCCCAGTAAAAGATCTTTTAAGTAGATCTTTAACCAATGGGAATGCTTACTGGGAATAAATAGCTTAAAAAAAAAGAAGTGGAATTTTATGAATAAAGAAAGATTGGTCTTCTTTTTCACAGTTTCACTACAAGTAAAATACTCAGTTTAAATCAATGCCATTGCCTCAGGTTGATGTTTAATATGGGGAAAAAAAGAACCAAATTAATTGTAAATACATTTTCAATTTGTGATTGTCATTTGTAACTAAGTATGCCTTACTTTTCTATCAACAAAATAATTGAGTACTAAATGCCAGGCTAGGGGCTGAAGAAATATCGTGAATATGGAGTTTATTCAAGATTGTATATATAAGGGGTGCTTGGGTTGCTCAGTCTGTTAAGTGTCTAACTCTTGGTTTAGCTCAGGTCTTGATGTCAGCTTCTAGAGATTCAAATATGAATAAGATATTCTCTTAAGAAGTTGAGGAACGCATGCTCTGGTAAATAAGCATAATGACTTTATAAATGTTTCACTTTTAAAAAGGGAGAGGTTTTCTTGTTTTTAACCAGCAATGACTATTTGCCCATCCAGTAGCTTTATAGCAACTATTAGGGTGCTGACAGGTAATTAATTCAGAGAAGCAAGGATTCTGGTCTTGTTCATTGCTAAGTAATGTTTGTTGTCTATTGAGTGATGGAAGGGAGGACTAAATGGGTCATCTAGTCCAGTAAAGCATCTGATACTTATAACTCCTTCAGAACATCCCTGAGAATGATACTTCAGTCTGTTTGAATATATCTGGAGAAGGAAACATTTTCACCTCTGAAACACACCCAACTTTGAACACATCTTATGTTAAAAGGTTATTTGTAAAAAATGATATACAAAATGATAATGGATTATTTTTAAGGAAAAGATGATAGAGTCCAATCATTTTTAGTCCTTGCAATATTATCACTAATAAATGCTTCCTAAGTACTATTCTAGGTATTGTGATTTGGACTATGGCAGAAGAAGCAGGTGATTACATATTTCTTTCAAAGAGATTGTAGTCAAGTTAGAGAGACAAGCAAAATATGTACCTCAGGCATGCTTCTGCCATAAGATATTTGCGTTTGCTGTTTCCTCTGCCTGAAATCCTCTTCGCTCAGATATAGCATGGTCTACCTCCTCACCTCTTCGGATGATATCCTTAAGTGTAGGCCTTTGCTAGCTACCCTATTTAAAATTGCACCATCTCCCCTAACAACCCAGTATTCTTTATTTCCTGTGCCTTATTTTTTTCCATAGCACTTATTATTTGGTGTATCATAAATATTTAAAAATTTTTCTTCATTATCTGTCTTCTTCCATTATTAGAATGTAAGCTTCATGAAGATAAGAATTTTTGCTTGCTTTGGTAATTGTTGGCAAATAGTAGTACTCAATAAATATTTTTTGAGTATTGTAGAAATAATATGTACATGGACATACAAACATAATCTAAAGATGTATGTAATTACTGTCAAATGAATAGTATAAATAATATATGCTCCGCTGAGTAAGTGTAATTCCCCTCTATCTCATCAAGTATTAGTTTATTCCCAAGATGATTCTCAGACCTTAAAAAAAAGTCTTAATTTTATTGTATAACAGTATGTTATTTTTATTTTTTATTTTTTTTTTAATTTTTATTTATTTATGATAGTCACACACACACAGAGAGAGAGAGAGAGGCAGAGACACAGGCAGAGGGAGAAGCAGGCTCCATGCACCGGGAGCCCGACGTGGGATTCGATCCCGGATCTCCAGGATCGCGCCCTGGGCCAAAGGCAGGCGCCGAACCGCTGCGCCCCCCAGGGATCCCAGTATGTTATTTTTATTATCATTTTGACAAAAATACTTTGTTTTTATTAAAAATAGTTTCATATTATGACATGGTACATATGCATTGCTGATAATTTGGAAGCATGGAAAGTTACAAAGAAGAAAATACATATGATCTATAACTTCAGTATTCAGATACAACTACCCTTAACATTTTAATGTAGTTACTTTTAGTCTTTTTTCTAGGCATATATTTAGTTTTTACAAAAAATAATTATACTATATGTATTTTGTATCTAGCTTTTTAAAAAGATTATTCTTTTGAATAGTTGCATCATATTCTACTACTTAAAAGTCTCATAACATTATATGATTTTTAAAATTTTTGGATATTTGGGTTTCTAACAGTTTATAGTATAAATAATGCTGTGATGAAGATCTTTATAAGTAGGTACTTTCTGACTCTGAATATTTCTTTAAGGTAAATTTCCAAAATGGAAATTATTGGCTAAAAGGTCTGAGCTTTTTGTTTGCTTTTGCTTTTTACTATGAAAAGTTTCAAACCAAAAAAGAGTAGTATAACAAACTTCTATTTTTAATTACTTAGGTTATATAATTATTAACATTTGACATATTTGCTTCATCTGTTTTTTAAAATAATTTTTAGTTTCTAATGGATTAAGGACCTTTTAAGGGTTGTTTAAAAATCATAACCATATTACAATGATCACATTATAAAAATAAGTAATAACTCCTTATTATCATGTTTGGCCTTTTTAAAAAAATATTTTATTTTTAAGCAATCTATACATGCAACGTGGGGCTCAAACTCACAACCCTGAGATCAAGAGTCTCACACTTCACTGACTGAGCCAGCCAGGTGCCCCCTGTTTGTACATTCAAGTGTCTTAACTTTTAATACTTTCTCTCTTTTTTTCCCCTTTTGCCATTTATTTGTTGAAGAAATGGAGAACTGGTCACATAGACTTTGCTATACTCTTGTTTTGTCTGATTGCATTCTCATGGAATTATTTAATATATTCTCCAATTCACTGTATTTTCTATAACTTCAGAGCAATGGTTCTCAGACTTAAGCATGCATCAGAAATATCTGGAGGGCTTGTTAAACCATTGCTGGGTCCTACTCCCAGAATTTCTCAATCAGTAAATCTGGGGGCACATGAGAATTTGCAATTCTATCATGTTTCCAGATGCTGTTGCTGCTGCTGCTGCTGCTGCTGATCCAGATAATACATTTTGAGACTCACAGCTTTAGAGAGATTAGATCTCTTTAAAAAAATCATTGAATTCATAACTTAAAAATATGCATATGTATATATTCAGTAATGTATAACAGGGTGACTATACTTAATAATATTTTATAGTACATTTGTTTTGGAGAGGGAGAGTGTTTACACACGTGAGTAGGCGGAGGTGGGTGGGGTGGAAACAGAGGGAAAGGGAGAGAATCTTAAGTAGGCTCCACACCCAACAGAGTCCCATGTGAAGGTCAATCTCACGACCCTGAGGTCATGACCTGAGCCAAGATCAAAAGTTGGACACTTAACCAACTGAGCTATCCAGGTGCCCCATTATTTTATTGTATATTTGAAAATTGCTAAGGGAATACATTTTAAAGTTTTCATTTGAAATAAAAAATGTAGCTATGTGTAGTGATGGATGTTAACTAGACTCATTGTGATAATCATTTCAGAATATATATAAATATCAAATTGTTATGTTGTACGCCTGAAATGAATCTAATGATATATGTCAATTATAGATCCAAAAATATATATAGTAAAATATTTTCTTAAGGAAATATGTATTTGTTTTGCTATTAAGATTCATTCTTTTCCTCCTTCAAATTTTAATCTTATAGAAAAGTTGAAAGATCTTGGAACTTTTTATTTTTTAAAAATATTTTATTTATTTATTCATGAGAGACACAGGGAGACAGAGAGAGAGAGAGAGAGAGAGAGAGAGAGAGAGAGAGAAGCAGGCTCCATGCAGGGAGCCTGATGTGGGACTCAATCCCTGGTCTCCAGGATCAGGCCCTGGGCGGAAGGCGGCGCCGAACCACTGAACCACCCGGGCTGCCCGATCTTGGAACTTTTTTTAAAAAGATTTTATTTATTTGAGAGAGAGCTAACAAGAGAGAGAGCACAGGCAGGGGAGAAGCAGGTTCATGAGCTGGGAGCCATGTATGGGGCTTTATCTCAGGACCCTGGGATCATGACCTGAGCTGAAGGCAGACACTTAACCAACTGAGCCACCCAGGCACCCCAGATCTTGGAACTTTTAAAAGGTTTTGCTTTCCATAAAGGCATTAATGTAAGCAATGTGTAAGTTTGTTCATTTTACCTCATTCTGTTCCAAAATGAGTGTTAACAATGAAACAAATATCGATTCATCTGATGGATAAGGAAAAAAAGATTTCTTACTGTATTTTATTTATTAAAGATTTTATTTATTTTTTCATGAGAAACACACAGAGAAAGAGGCAGAGACACAGGCAGAGGGAGAAGCAGGCTCCATGCAGGGAGCCCAACGTGGGACTCGATCCCGGCTCCCCAGGATCACGCCCTGGGCTGAAGGTGATGCTAAACCACTGAGCCACCTGGGCTGCCCCCTTATTACATTTTAAACATAGCTCTTCTTTCTCATATTTGAAACAGATTTTTTTCTAATTTATTGATTTGTTTTTCTCCAGATTATTAAGTTTTTCCTTTTTAAAAATTTGTCATCAAATCTTTGGACTTGTTTCTTCCATTAATCTGAAGAATTCTTCCCAATTTATTCACTTATACTTTTTTCTAATTTTTACCAGTCTCTTTGTTTATTGTTGTAGCTAACCGTGGTATTCAAATGGAATTTATGTGTGTGTTCTAGGAGAATTCTTCTTTGAAGAACTTGTGGAATTCTTCTTTGAAGAACTTTGAATAACTTGTGGATTACACTAGAATTTTGGGAGGAGCCCTTTCTTCAATTCCTGATTTACTACTGGAGAGACAGGACAATATACATCAGATAACTTATCTATGAACCATAGAAACATTTGAAAAAGTAATGCAGACAATACACTGAAGAATAATTTGTCACAAGTAATTTCAGGCAGTCAAAAAACTAGGAGAGTATATGAATCATTACCTAAGAACTGTGAGGGGCAGGCATTTGAATCTAGTCGGTGGCTATTATTGAACAAGGTGTTCAATGAGATACAAATTTTATGCCAAGAGAGGCAAGTCTACAGAACAAATCACTCTGGTTTGTATCCTGGCTTCTGAATATAGGTAACTTTTTCCATTGATCTTTGTGCTCTCAGTTTTTGCATCCTTTTCATACTGTCTTTAATCCTTAACTCTTGGTTGTACTAAATCATAGTATCTATAGGTGTGAAAAGTTTGGCTTCTGCAATTTACATGAACTGCTGGGATTGTAAATAAAGCTGTAACATGGCACCGGTTGAAATAAAAGTCTGCCATTGTTTGGGCTTCAGTGTTTTGAAAGCTTGCACAGATTTTAAATATCTGAAGTCTTGGGGTACCAGGCTGGCTCAGTCCAGAGAGCATGAGACTCTTGATGTTGGGGGTTGTAAGTCCAAGCGCCACACAGGGGGTAAAGTTTACTTCAAAAAACCCTGAGGTCTTGATTTCTAGTTGACAAATACAAATGGAACTTTATTTAAAAAACTGCTTTTAACTATCAGGTAGTCTCTAGGAAAAATGTTGAAAGATCTCTTTCCCAAGATCTTTGCGTTCAGGGAAAGAGCATTTGTACTTTGTGTTTTTAGCACTATGGAAACTACTAAGGACCTAGTTACACCTTTCTTATCAATACCCCCAATTCCCAAATAAATATTGAGTCAGCTAAAGGAGAGAAGTAATAACATAATTCATTACACAATTTTTATGATGCAACTACTGAATATGTTTTACTTTAATTATTACAAATTTCTGAAATATAGTTATTATTTCCATTTTCTTGAGGAAATCAGAGGTTCAGAGAAACTTATAACTTATTCAAAGTCCTATGGCCATTTAGATGGGTAACTGGAATTTAAACTGGGATTTGTTGACCAAAATCCAGAGCATATGGTTTCTCTTCCACTCCATTCCACATTTGAACTTTTCTCAATAGGCAAACATCAAAATTCAAATACCTATGAAAACCAGGCAAAGGAGGTAGAACAGACCAATTAGGGACTAACATGAACTAGAAAGCTCATGCTTTGGTCAAAGACGGAAGCTGCTAATCAATTTCTGCAAGTCGTTGCTATGTTAGAATGTAGGTTTAATGTTTCTGGATCTTCTGACTTTTTATTTTTTTATTTTATTTTTTTTAATTAAGAATTTTAATTATGTACATAAATAGCAACATGAGAACCAGGAGTTCGAATGCTGGACATTATCTGTAGGTGAAAGGATTTCCGATTAGTCCACTGGTAGTATGGCATCACCCAAGATAACAAAGAAGCCTGGTATAGTTTTTCCTGAAGAAGGAAGCCAATTTACTACATTCAGTACTGACTTCTCTGCCATTTTTCTGTAGAAAATGCATGGAGTTCCCAATGTTTACTTATAACTGATTAAAATGGGCAGAGCATGGAGCATTCTACTTATTTCCAGGTGAATTCTTCACATTTCCTGGCTTTTGAAAGTTCTCCTTCCACAAATCTTCTACGACTATGTATCCTCGTAAACCCCAGTCATATAATTTCTCCCCACTGACCTGGACAAATACAGTGGCTTGTTGTGGATAATCAAGAGAGGCAGCTAGTCCCATGAACCCAGGTGGATACACCAGCTTCTTTATTTTTGACCCTCTAGCCAAAAGAAGTCCAACAATGCCAGCAAAACCAATAACACCAAGTCTTGGAAAAAATCCAGGAGGAGCATTTTGGAGATATTCATAGCTGTCTAACCCCCATTTGTTTGTGAGTACATTTCCTGACACCAACTTGTATATGGCTCGCAATAATGTCGGAGATGTGAAATGCTTTCTTCAAGCTGGGTCCTTGGCTCCTCCACATATTTAGATTGACCCTCAGGAACTGAGTAGAGTGAAAGCTCATTAACCTTCACAGAAGTTTTGTGAGGTGAGTCCCTTTTAGGTGACGCATAGACTTTAAAGGTGAGCAGACTCAGGCTGGCTGACCCCACAGACCTCTGAATTACCTTGAACATGTTGCTGGCAGAGGTGGCTCCGGCCCTTCTGACTTTTTAAAAGAAGGCAAAAGCAGCGTTTTTTTAAAGCATTTTTTTGCACAATTTATTTATTTATTTTATAGGGAGGGAGAACATGAGCCAGGAGAGGTAGGGGGAGAGGGAAAGAGTCTTGAGCAGACTCTGCACT
This sequence comes from Canis lupus familiaris, assembly GCF_011100685.1. Lineage (NCBI taxonomy): Eukaryota > Metazoa > Chordata > Mammalia > Carnivora > Canidae > Canis > Canis lupus. The sequence continues at coordinate 47,308,157 of NC_049226.1, forward strand.
GAGTGCAGGGGCTTCAGGACATGGGGCTCTATCTCATAACCCTGAGATCACAATCTGAGCCCAAACCAAGAGTCCGCTGCTTAACTGACTTGTGCCACTCAGGTACCCTGGAAGCATCATTTTGACTTGTAATCTGTCAATGTTTAGATATCGCAAATTAATAAATTGTTTAATTGTGTGCCCAAATAAGACATATCTGTTGGCCGTATTTAATCCTTGATTCATACTTTGCTTTAATTAAGTACTTTCAAGTGTGACAAGGAATTAATTAGAACAGTGCTGTCCACTAGAAATATAATGCCATCTGCATATATAAATTTAAATTTTCTAGTAGCCACATTTAAAAAATAAAAGGTGAAATTAATTTTAATGATATATTATTTATATTATGTATCCCAAATCTTATTATTTTAATATATAATGAATATAAATGAATATCTTATCCTAAATCGTATTATTTTAATATGTAATGAATATAAATATAAATATCTTATTAATGAGATATTTTACTTATGGCACATTTCAATTTTGTCTACCCATATTTCCAGTGCTCTATAGCCACATGTGGCTAATAGCTACCATACTGAGCAATGTATAAGTATCTATAAATGTTTCCCAGGTAAGACCTGTTTATTTAGGAATTTCTTCTCCACCAAGAAACAATGTGCAACCCTAGCTGTTTTAGAGTTTGTTAAAGGCATTGTTTTTCTTCACCAAATGAAGGGGAATTTCCCATTCTTTCTAGAGTTGACAGAGTTGATTTGTTAGGATAAATTGGTGAACAAATTTACTTTAATATCTTAGGGATTTTGCACTGAGTAATTTATTAACAAACATGAAATTTGCTCAATAAATGTCAAGTAAACAAGAGAGTAAAGGATATGAGCTTTTCAAACCGGTAATTAACATTCTGAAGCATAGTATGAAAGTGTTTATAAATTCAATCCAATTAGTAGTTTATCAGGATTATCAATTTGCTGTTGTAATATAGCAATTCCATTTAAGGAGCCTCTGAATATCAAATTTATGAGTTTGGAATCGAAAGCAGTGTGGAGATTAAAAATTATATTCTTAGAGAACTCTGAATGTAGGGTTGGATATTTCTTTTTTTTTTAATTTGAGATTTTATTTATTTGTTTGAGAGAAAAAAAGAGAGTGTACCAGTTGGGGGTGAGGAGCAGAGGGGGAGGGACAAGCAGAAGAAGCAGTGAGCCGGATGCAGGGCTCAATTCCAAGACCCTGCAATCATGACCTGCACAAAAGGAGCTGTTTAACTGACTGAACAACCCATTCACCCCAAGGGTTGGATATTTCTAATAGATACAGCATATAACAGGTGTCTTAGCTCAGGCTGCCATAACAAAATAGCATAAATTGCATGGCTTAAAGAACAGAATTTTATTTTCTCAGACTTCTGGAGACTGGGGAGTCCAGATCAAGGTGCTGGCCAATTTAGTTTCTGGTGAGAGCTCTCTTCCTGGCTTACCGATGGGCCACCTTCTCCCTGTATCCTCACATGGTAGAGAGAGCAAACTCTGTGCTGTCTCTTCTTAAAAGGGACACTATTAGATTAGGGCCTACCCTTATGATCTAATTTAACTTTAATCACTTTTATAAAAGCCCTGTTTCTTCATATAGTCACACTGGGGGTTTAGGGCTTCAATATATGAATTTTCAAGGGACACAATTCAGTCTATAGCAGCAGGTCTCAGTGATAGGTTAAGAATTTCCTTTTCTTTTATCATGTATATTTTGTACCTTTGCAGATAATGTCAGAATTGGGGCACCTAGGTGGCTCAGTCAGGTAAGCATCTGACTTTGGCTCAGGTCCTGATCTTAGGGTCATGGGATGGAGCCCCATGTCAGGCTCCACACTCACTGGGGAGTCTGCTTCTTCTCCTTCTCTGGCTGCCTTTCTGCCACTCATGCTCTCTCTCTCAAATAAATAAATGAAATCTTGAAAAAAATAAATGGAAAACAATTTGTCAGAATCAAACAATGCCAAAGCCAAAAGCTTGAACTTAGAAGTCCAAAAAGTCTAATATCTATTATCTAGGTTTTCAATTATTTAATTAGTGGTGGAAATAAGTGAAACATCTAGGGCTCCTGACTTCAGTTGTAGTGTTCTTTTTATCATTATGTTGTTCTTTCATTTGTTCATTCATTCATTCACTCATACAACAAATATACTGTACTACTGGAGAAGAAAAGACCCAGATCTAGCATTCAAGGAAAATAGACCAGGTCTCTTTCATCCCAGTACCCATCTCAGTAGAGAATATATTAGACCATATCTATATTAATATTAATAATAATAGCTATTAGCTCTTAAGTACCAAAAGTATATCAGGCTATGTCAAGCACTTTACATACATTATCTATTTTAATCCTTACAACAAGTTTGTGAATATTTATTGCATACTTGTTTTATAGATGAAGGGAAGTAACTTAACCAAGGTCATGAAAAAAGCCTGGAAACTGGCTGCACCAACTGATTCAGGCCTATATGACTCCAAAGCCCAGGTTTTTCTAGGTGTAATGGAAATATTTCCTTTGGAACTTGTCAATACATCATCTAAATATTGTTAGCTTTTTGAGACTGAGCTAGTGTATATGACACAGAGCCAAAATTTAAAGGTCAAGTTAAATTTGTCTACCTCTAGAGATAGGGGAAAGAGGCTGTGTGCACAATAACCTTGTGAAGGGGGTTTGCTTATTTTGAATAGGAAACTTGGGTTCAGAGAATCAAGCTTTTCTGAGACCAGTTGACTGTAGGTGGTAGAAGTAGTTTTAAACCCATCTTTACTGACTGTACTGCTTTGGGTACTCTGAGAGTAATTTCTGAGGTTGTGGCAAGACTGTTTTTCAAACATTTCTGAAGGTGGCAGTCTGCAAGCCATGCGTTTTACTTATTTTTTAAAGATTTTATTTATTTATTCATGAGAGAGAAGCAGAGACACAGAGGGTGAAGCAGGCTCCATTCAGGGAGCCTGATGTGGGACTTGATCCCAGGACCCCCAGGATCATGCCCTGGGCCAAAGGCAGGCACTAAACCGCTGAGCTACCCAGGGATCCCCAAGCCATACCTTTTAAAAGCTATGTAGACTTCTGTCTTAGACTTCTCTCTTTCTCTCTAAGGGACTCTGGTGGAGCCATAGGAGATCCAAAGACAATTAGTTTGCAAACCAAAAAGACCTACTGATTGGATGCTTCATCAGAAGACACAGGGCAGGGGATAACAACTGGGTTGGAGGCAGAGAGCTTACACCAACTCAGCCAACTGGAGTAGAAATTTGAGACTTGCCTAGAGAGATTTCCTGAGACAGCAAGTCCCCTTTTATAGGTACTTTGTGGCTTTCACTGTGAGTGGGGAGGGAGTAGTTAAGGCCTCTGAGCCAGATTGGCCACCTGTCAGTCCTTATCACCATTTCATTTGGTTAACACTTAGCCCCTCAGGGGGCCTGTGGTGAAGTCCAGACTTGCCATATCCTCTGTAAAGTTCTGCTTGATTCTTTATACTGGCAGTTTTTCATGGTGTTTAATCTAGTTGGGATCTAAATCGCCATTTTTTGGGTGGTTGATAATGCTGCTATGTAGCATTAACAAGGGAGCAGCTTTTCCATTGATCACTGTGACTCTGTTGTGGGTATTTGTGAAAATTCCAGAGCTTATTTATGACATTTGCAGAAAGCTTTATTCATTCAGTGAGCTTACTATCTATCTACTCTGTGTCAGATACTGCTTCAAGGGCTGGAGTTAAATTAGGGAACAAAATAGAGAAAGATTTCTTCCATCATAGAGCTTACTTGGAGTTGAGTAGGGTTGAAGAGACAATAATAAAACATACATAATTAGTAAGTAAATTATTTAGTATGTTAAAGGTAATAAGTATATAAAAAAGAGAGGGTGCCTGGCTGGCTCAGTCAGGGGAACATGTGACTCTTGATCTTGGGATTGTGAGTTTGAGCCCCATGTAGGGTATAGAGATTACTTAAAAATAAAATCTTTTTAAAAAGAGGTTAACTTAAAAAAAATAAGTATATAAAAAAAGACGAAGTAAAGGAGTGTAAGGGAGGAGATGAGGGTTGCAGTTTTAAACAGAATGTTCATTAGATTTAAAATTAGAAATATAAAATTAGAAAAAAAATAGAGCATGGAACAGGGATGGCAACTCCATGTCATTATTTTCATTGTCCATATCAGAAAATAGACTCTCAGAGATTTATCTTCTTTTTTTTTTTGAGATTTATCTTCTGCTTTTCTTCTTGTTTTTGTTTCTTCTCCATTTCCCCTTTTATTCCCCTTTTTCTTTCTTCTTCCTTCTTTTTATTATTTCTTCTTCCTATCTTCCATTTTCTTGAAACAAAAAAATTAGAAGCCATAGTGTTTACCTTCAAGAAACTTATAGTCAAGGAATAAAGATAGCCTCAGGAAAACAACTTGAGAGCAATATGTCAGTGGTGATATGAATGAGCTATGTTCTTTAAAATAACTAATGCATGAATGATCAAAACGAGTGGGATTATTTAGGCAACATTGGCGAAGGAGGCAGGTCCATTTTGATTTGGGTAGGAGGAACTAATGGTAGAAAGGGGCAAACATTGGAGGAGTTATATGGCAAGTACTTGGAGACAGAATTTAGGAAGGTGTGTTCAAGGATTTGTAAAGATGCTGTCTTAGATAGATTGGACAGATTTAGTTGGATGAATGATCTTGGAGGAATAATGGAATGGAGGAGTGTTAAGTGTAAATTAAGGAAGTAAATGCTAGTTTGAGAGGGTTGGAATTTTTTCAATACTTTACGAAAAGAGCTGAGAAAATAGAACATGGAACTCTGAATCTTAGTTAAGGCACTGAACCATATTGAGTAAAGAAATGACCTCCTCGGGATCCCTGGGTGATGCAGCGGTTTGGCGCCTGCCTTTGGCCCAGGGCGCGATCCCGGAGACCCGGGATCGAATCCCACGTCGGGCTCCCGGTGCATGGAGCCTGCTTCTCCCTCTGCCTGTGTCTCTGCCCCTCTCTCTCTCTCTCTCTCTCTGTGTGTGTGTGTGTGACTATCATAAATAAATAAAAATTTTTAAAAAATGACCTCCTCAACCTTACTAAAAATTAGAAAGTACTAACTGCTCCCAGACTTCTGATTTATTACATAGATTATCAGAGAGAATACAGTTATATATATTTTTAAGTTATTCAACAAATTTATTTTACATAAAACAATTTTCAAAGAATGCATTTAAAAACCATCTAGATACTGATTTTATTGCATTATAAAAAATTGAGGGACACAGTTGAAGTATTCAAATAAATTATGAGGGGTGGAGATAGGGCTTAAGATCATTATCCATAGTGTTCCTTAGTCACTTAAAGGATCTGGGTACTAAAGTCTTTACCATGAAGCAGTTCACTTCATTTAATAGAAATCAGTCACAGAAAATATATACATGTATATAGAAAGTGTTATTATATTATCATTTCCAATAATTTATAAAAATTTAATTTTGAATCGCACAAAAGTTCTTTAAAATTGATAACTCCCAGAAGGCAGGGCTTAGAACTAAATATCTGTCTAAATAATTTATTACAAATAATTAGGTTTCCATTTCTCCACAGATAAAAAAAATCTAGATATAGTTTTCTTAATGTATAAATAAACTATATTTTTAATATATAAAATAATGATAATATATGAAATATGGTTTATTTTATAATATATATTGATATAGTTTTCTTTGAGGATATCCAGTTCCATTGTTTTTTCAGTTCCATTTTTTCTCCTGCTTATTTACAATCTCACTGTGTTGCTTGTTGACTTTCTCTCTTTGGTAGTATTCTTAGTTTGAAGTTTCTTTTATATTCAATTGACTATACTAGCTATCTCTGAAGTTAAGGAGAAAATTCAAGATTGATAATATATTTTTCAAAACACTGAAACAGAATCTAGAATAGAGTACCCTTGACTTCTACGTAAATGTCCCTTTTACCAATGCAGTAATAGAGTTCTTCTTATTTCAACTCCTACTTATTTTAGTCTTTATATTTCTGCCCATTCATTTCATGCAGCTTCTGGGTTGACTTACCAATGGACAAGCTGAACAGTTTACCACACATCCCATCATTGAGCATTTTTTCAGTGTGGCTTCCCAAGAGGGTAATTCTGTCTTCTTGGCTACATGATCCAGGTGTATTTCTCTCTAGATACATCTTAAAATGTCTTACTTGTGGGTGTTCTAAATTTTTATTTCTTTCCTGTTTTCAGGACTATTTCTGCTGTAGGTGTGTTATTCATTGCCATGGTGCTTGTGACAATGACAGAAAGGTAAAAATGCTCGGTGGATACTTTGAGTTTACTTATTGTTTCATTCTATGTTACTGCTGATTCTAGTTTCTCTGGCTAATGATGAGATGGGACAGAAATAACATGGAAAAAAATCAAAACAAAACTCTGCTTAACCAATTATTTCTGAAGCACATCCAAATAATATGTAATATTATTTGGAAATTATTTGATATTATTTAATATATGATATTATTTGAAAATTATGTTAGAGAAGGATATATGGTAATATAGGAGGACAGTCATTATATAGCGTTAGATGAAAAAGGAGGTAACAAAACAGGAGGTAAAAAATTATGTACCTGCATAGAAAAAAAAAAACAAGATCCCAAAATTTTTTAAAAATTTATTTCTAGATGATAGAATTCCTACTAATTTCTTCTCTTTCTTTTTTTGGTCTGTATTTCCTGTAATTAACATGTGTTATCTTTTTAATAAGGAAAAAAGTTAATGTTCACTTAGTGTTATAGACATATGGGGCACCTGGCTAGCTTAGTTGGTAAAGCATGTGACTCTTGATCTCAGGGTCATGAATTTAAGCCCCACACTGGGCGTGGAGCCTCCTTAAAAAAAGTTTTAAGTATAATGTTATTTATAAAGTGTAACCTTGGTTGATTATGATACAAATTTGATTTTCTTTTTTTTTTAAGATTATTTATTTATTTATTCATAAGAATACACAGAAAGGAGTGAGAGAGAGGCAGACACAAGGGAGAGGGAGAAGCAGGCTCCCAGGATCACGCCCTGCGCTGAAGGCAGCACTAAACCGCTGAGCTGGGCTGCCCCACAAATTTGATTTGCTAATAGTTGAAATGTCTATCTTAAAAGCAAACAAACAAAAATAAACTATCTACCACTTTAACCTCTCTCCTTCCACCAGTTACTAGGAAGTCTAGAATGGATTGATTTGCATTTGTTCATTTGTTCATTTATTGAACAGGTATTTTACTAAGCACTCGTTCTGTGTAAAGCTGGTAGTGGGTAATGCTGAGTAGCAGGCCTAAGTAAAGTCTTATTGTTGTCCTGGGGGCCTTAATGTCTGGATGGTGGATATAATTATAGTATAAGACAAAATGAAAAAAGAACAAAAATGATATGGGGGGGAGGGGGACAGTCTCCATTTCTCTAATTCTTCACATGTAGACCATGTGAAATATTATATTCCAAAGTTTTAATTAGAAAAAACAGTCTTTATAGCTAGTGATAACAATAATTAACATTTATAAAGCACATACTGTGATGTAGTTAAGCAGCTCTCAAAGTGTGGCTGATAGTTCCTTGGGATTCCTGAGACTTTTTTCAGTAGGTATACAGGGTCAAAACAATTTTCATAATAATACTAAGGCATTATTATTATTATTATTATTATTATTATTATTATTATTGTTTTTTTTTTTTTTTTACTGTGTTGGCATTTGCACTAATGGTGTGAAAGCAATGATGGGTAAAACTGTTGGTGCCTCAATATGAATCAAATTAGTGGCACCAAAATGTTCCACTGACGTATTATTATGTTCATTATTTCTATGGAAAAACAATGCCAATTTCACTTAAGAATGTCTAGATGAAGCAATAAAAAATTATTAATTTTATTAAATCTAGACCTTTGATACATACCTACTCAGTACTCTATGTGACATAGTGGAAAATACATTTAAAGCACTTTTGATACACAGCATTGCATGATGGCTGAGGAAAAATACTTGTGTAAGAGAATAGCCACCTTTTTTTTCATGGAACACCATTTTTACTTGAAAGAATAACTGACAGGCAAACAAAATTTATTCAGACATGGGTATTTGGCAGACGTTTTTTCAAAAATGAATGAAGTGAGCCTGTCACTTCAAGGAAAAACAACTGACAGTATTTGTTGCGAATGATAAAATTTGAACTTTCATGTGAAAATTAGAATTTTGGAAGATTTGTGTTCAGCATTGTGAACTTGTCAGCTTCCTAAAATCAAAAGACTTTTCCAGTGAGATTTTAGTGCTATTAACGAATGTGATTTTTTTTCTTATTGTGTAGTGAAATGTATCAATGTTTTGAAGATCTGCATAATTCAGTGAACCAATGCTTTGCAAATGACCAGTGCCTGATATTATAAAATCATATGTGAATAAAAGATCCATTCAGTGTGCAAGATAGAGCAGCGTATTTTAATGCAACAGTGTATAAAAGTTTATTGATATCATTTCAGATTCCATATCTCAACTAACCTAACTACTACTTGTCATATTGGGAGAGTATCTGAGAAAAATACCCACAGGTATTGGAAAAGAATATTAAAATACTCCTCTCTTCTTGAATTAGATGATTGTGTGAGGCCAAATTTTCTTTATATTCTTAAATCAAAACCAAAGGGTCCCGAAACCAAAAAGTATGAGAATTGTTACTCTAGACGTTACACAAAGCATTTAATATGCATAATCTTGCTTAATCTTCACAGCCATTCTTAGTATTACATACACTACTATTATTTCCAAGTAATTGGAATTCCAATTACATGTACTACTACTGTTTTACAAGTGAGGAAAATGAGTTTGAGAAAGTTTAATTACTTGTCCAAGATCATATAGCTAGTAAAAGAGAGGTACAAATTTAGCAATTAAGTGCAATAATTTGTTTTCAGTGGTGGAGAGAGGAAGGTTTCACTGAGGGCAAATTTCGGCTGAGGGATCAATCAGTAGGCAAATGGAAGGGTGTTTGAGGCAGATGGGAGAGCATGAATAAAAGCTTTGTAAGTGAATGGCTAGGGCAGAAGTTCCTAGCCTTTTCTGAGCTATGGACCTCTTTAGGTGTCTGATGATGCCTACTGAATCTTTCTCAGCATTATGTTTTTATATGAACAAAACAAAATGCATAAGATTACAAATAAAGTCAATTATATATTATATATGCAATTCCAAAATATTTGAAAACCCGAATTATGATGCAGCAATATATATATGCTTTTACATTTTATTTATTTTTAAAAAGATTTATTTATTTTAGAGAGAGAAAGAGAGCACAGTAGGGGAGGGGCAGGGACAGAGTGAGAGCAAGAGAGAGGAGGAGAGAGAAGCAGACTTTCTGTTGAGTAGGGAGTCCGACTAGGTGTTTGATCTCATGACCCTGAGATCATAACCTGAGCCGAAGAGTGGGACACTTAACCAACCCAGGCACCTCATATGCTTTTTTATTAATGAGTTAAATAATAAGCACTAGTGGTGAGAAGTATTGATGAACATAAACAATATTTCTACAATTGATATATCACTGTAAAGTGATATAAAAACACCTGCAATTTCTACTGGTGACAAAAGCACAGGTACTGTTAATATTATTACGGCTTGTTGTCTACATTTATAGTGGAAAGAAATGCTAAATTTCAGTTAGAGGTTAGTGAAAATGAATATGTAAATTTTTACCATCCAAATTCACATATTTGAGGGTATTTGAATTCTAAGTAAAGAGGGTACTTGAGGGTATTTGGACTCTAAGTAAAGAACTCCTGGTCTAGAGTAAGTTTCATGTCCCTTCATTCACCCTTTCTTTCAAAAGATTTAATTAATTAATTAGTTAATTAATTTATTTGAGAGAGTGCACACATGTGGGAACATGGAGAAGGGGGATGGGGAGAGAGAATCCTAATCAGACTCCCCACTGAGCAAGGAGCTAGATGCAGGGATTGATCCCATGACCCCAAAATGATGACCTGAGCTGAAATCAAGGGCCAGATGCTCAACTTACTGAGTCACCCAGGTGCCTCTCATGTCCTTTAATTTATGCTGCCAGTCCACTATGAGGTCAGGGGGGCTAGTCAACAATGAACAAATAGTAGCAGCCATACTAATAGTAGTAACAGTAATAGCAACAGTGGAAGCCGCAGTGTAGTAGTAAAAGTAATAACAATAGCAGTAGCAGCAGCAATAGCTACTGAGCACTTAACTACATGCAAGAAGCTCTTCTAGGTGCTTTACATGTTAAGACCAGAAGTCTGGTAACTCTCCATTAGGAAGGAAGGAAGCTGGATAATCCACAAACTAGGTGAATGAAGAACTAAAACATTAATCATATTTTTAATGTTTTAGGTTTTTCTTAACTTTCTGGAAAAGGAAATCAAGAAATCTGGCTCTGAGTTCAAAAATGATTAGAATCAGCTCTAAAATTCTATCATTTTTTTAAAGCTATAGGTGTTGAAATTTTGAATTACAGCTTTGTAACTCATGTGAATATGTATTTTTTAATAGTATTCATAAGAATATAGGATATAGCATAGCTAAATTATCCCACAGCCCACATGAAATATGTATAAAATTATAAATTTGGGGGGAAAGTTATTATCCTAGTTAAAGAGAATTTTACAGTATTTTTGTACTTTGAGAACTCCAACTTTTTATTATGTACTTTTTAATTCTAGCTCAAACTAATTATTCATTTCTCAGAAACAGAGGGCTTTCTCAATAGCAGCAATTTAGCTTGAAATATTCTGAACCCTCTCATATATTTTTTTTTACACAACTGCATTATAAGCCCACTGAGGACAAAAGAAAGATCTAACATATATTTTGTATTCCTCACGGCATCTGGAAAGGTAAGCGCTTTGGTGTAAAAGCCCATTTTGCATCAAGCCTCACTGTTCAGTGTTATTCTAATATCCAGATAATGCTATTCCTCTCTAATGATCAGTGCCAGGAGATCTGTTCATGGCAGATCTATTGTATCTTTTGTATCTATTTACATGGTAACCTGGAACTATTTGTCATATATTTTAAAATTGTCTAAGAGACATGCTGCTGCTTCTCTAATTGAGGCTACAAGCAGAAATGATGAAAGAGTACATAATTGCAGTGAGCCCAAGTCTGAACAGCATTTGGTTTCCTTGGCATGTAGATTATTTTGCAGTTTAAAGTCCTTTGTTCAACCAGCAAACACGTACTGAATGTCTCCTATGGGCTAGGATGGATCAGGTCAGGTACAGAGAGAAGCCAAAGCAATGTTAGTGAACCTGAGAGAAGGCATGGTGAAGGGGGAGCTTTATAAGTTGTTTTGCTGAATCTTAATGTATACTGGAAGGAGTAATAGGCAAAGAACTGAACAGATAGGAAAGAAACAGAGAGGATTGGGGTTGTCAGAAATAAAGAGAAGACAACCCTGTCCCCCAATCCCTGCTTGGAGGCAGTTAGGCATTGACTTAGTATTTTATGACAGTTTATGGGGATAAGGGCAAAGAAAGAAGTGAGGAATTGCTATACTTGGAAATTCTGCCTAATGGCCTGATATCAGAACATTTGTCCAATTCACTATTGAAGCTCTGAAAGAGATTTAGTATAAAGGAAGCAAGAGATTTGTTATCTTCTGATTCAATAATCTATAAAATAAAGTCAGAGTGGATGTTCGTATATTTCTGCTTGACATAGAGGCAGCTCCTATATGAAATAAACTTGATGAAAGAGAATACTTTTTAAAATCATATTTTACTTTTATTATCTAAGTAATAACAGGAAGCATTTATTGAGCATCTGTTATGTGCCACCTTTAATATTAAGGGCTTTTAAATATTATTATTGTTACTCTTATTCTTACTGTAGTTGTTGACAGCTATTAACATTGTTGAATACTTACTATGTGCCAGGCACTGTTCTAAGAGTTTTACATGTATGAACTCATCTTTTGCCTTGTGAGTTCAGTGCTATTATTTTCCTAATAGTTGAAACTAAGGCACAGAAAAGTCAAGTAACTTGCCCAAGGTCACACAACAGAAATGAGACTGGGTAAAGTAAATCTCGTAGCTCTGGGCAATAGCATGTGAGTCCAGTGATGGGGGGCTAGTTTATTCATCATAGTAGCCCTTGATCAGAACTGAGATTTGATGTCATAGAGATACCAAGATGCTGCTGTATTTATTAAATGAGGTAATGTATATAATATGCAGATTATCTATCACATAGTACATACGCCAAATTTTTGTCTCCTCCATCTTCCTCTTTGACTCCTCATGGATCTGCTATAAAACAATGACTTTTTAACATGGGGAATATTTGTGGGGACAAATGTTGACCTTGCTTTTCATTTTTTTAGACCTTTTGGTAAAGGTACTTATAAGTCATGACACAACAAAAAAAGAAAATTTCCTTTTTCTGAAAAGAATGAATACTTAAGTTACTTACCTTAAACTGTTAGTGGCTAAAAAAGTGAAGCTTTTATAAAGTCCTAGAAGACAAGGGACGGAGAGAGAGGAGCAAACATTGATTGAAAACCTTTTAGTTCCCAAATACTGTACTAGATATTTTAGGTGTGGTTGCTCTGTTATTGCTCACCCTAACCCCTGTAAGGTATCATCCCTATTTTGTGGATAGGACATCTGAGGCTAAGAGAATACAGGCAGCTTCCTGGAGCCCAGAATTATCTCTGATGTCTAGTGGCAGTTGCCTTCCTCATAAACATAGGAGCCATGTCTTTGGAATATTTGATCCTAGGAAGTTTCCAGTTTGGGAGTTCAAATAAGAAAAAGATGGTGCTAAATAATTTACTAAGGCTAGATTTTACTGGCAGAAATCACTCTTATATTCCAAACAACTTCTTGAACAACATAACTATTCTTTCTGTGTCCTTGGTGGCTAAGTTAAGCAGCATTTACCTTAATGCTAATCCTTATGTTATACGTCTTTTAATCAGTTTGGTCATAATTAGGTTGAGCTTACAAATTGTCATCTGAGGAATAATGATTGTCTTTAAGAGGCAGAAAGAAAAGCATCAATCTCATTCTTTGCTATCTTATATCCCTGCAACAATATCGGCAAGGGGCATGGCTCTGATTTCATTTCTACGTGCAGGTAACCCGTGGGCATATAGTAACATTGCTGTGGGCATGGGACTTGGTTTAAGGTTAGCTTCTGTTTTCATGTTTTCTTCTCTGACTTGTCACCTTAGTTGAGGCAAAGGAATAACATCGATATCATCTGCATCCTGCTGGCATAACATTGGCCCCTTGAAAGATTAATATACCCAATGATTTCCTCAGTTAAGTCATTTATATGACTTATTTTATATGAGGAGCTTAAGGTATTTTGTAAGTATTGCCTCAGTCTTACATAAATGAGACTGGGTAAAGTAATTCTCGTTAGCTCTGGGCAATAGCATGTGAGTCCAGTGATGGGGGTCTAGTTTATTCATCATTGTAGCCCTTATATTTAGCACAGGGTGCTTGATAAATACCTATTGTTGAGTCTCTTCTTCCCACCTCAGCTGAGGATTGGAAATCAGCTCTTACACTAGTGAAGGTCAGTTTTCTCCAGACTCATCCCTACCCTTCTTCCCTTTCTTGGCATGCATGACAGTTTAAAAAGGAGCAGAGTAAACAGAATCAGTCCTTAGCTCATTTCCTACCAACTCTATAAGCAATTGAGTTCTCACTGACAGAAATTTCTAACATTTGTGACTTTTTTTTTAACTTACCTGCCTAAATCTGTAATCTCTGTCTACAACTCCTTGTCTATTTGATAATTAATTCCCCACCTTCTGGACCATCTATGCTTAATGCTCAGTTTTGCTTTGTTACCACCCCTGCCCCAGTATGTCAGGGAATTTGAAACTTTTCTTCCCCAGTGATTTTATGGATATGGATGCTGAAACCCACACAGATAGAGAGAAAGATGCAGATGTTGGGACGCCTGGGTGGCTCAGCGGTTTAGCCCCTGCCTTGGGCCCAGGGTGTGATTCTGGGGTCCCGGGATCGAGCCCCATGTCAGGCCTCCTGCATGGAGCCTGCTTCTCCTCTGCCTGGGTCTCTGCCTCTCTCTCTCTGAATAAATAAATAAAATAAATAAGTAATAATGAATAAATAAATAAATAATGAATAAATGAATATGAATAAATAAAATGAAATAAATAAATAAATAAATGAATAAATATTGGATAAATAATAATAAATGAATAAATAAATAAAATCTTTTTAAAAATGAATAAATAAATAAAATCTTAAAAAAAAAAAGAGAGAGAAAGATGCACTGTTGATTTCACACTTTCAGAGTTGCTATGGGGTGTCTTCTTCCCCGATCTCAGAATAATTTATTCAAATAGCAGGCATTGTAGGCCTCTTTTTAAAGCGTGTGAGGTGTTTTCTCGGTGTGAGGGATACAGAAATGTATTTTAAAATCCCCATCTTCAAGGAACCCACTGTCAGGAAGAACATAAGCCTGAGACATGAATAACTACAATATAGTAGAAGTACTAATAAGAGCTCTTGAAGGGAGCAACTGCTTGAAGGATACAGGAAGAACTACACAGAGGAGGTTACAGTTGAGGAATAAGTAGGAGTTACTATGCCATTGGGGCATCCTCTTGGTTTATGGCAGACATAACCCTGGCATTCTGGCCCAGCCCCAATCCCTCTTCCCACAACATGTGAAAAGTTCCAAGGATTTAGTGATATGTTTTATTGTGGTAGGCCACTTTGATGAATTGGTTTGGAACTATGAAATATGAGTAACAGTATCTAATGGACAGCTATTGTCTTTTTATTATGCAACCTTTACTGAATAAATATTCCATCCCTAAAATCTCTCTGTTGAAGACGACCTCTCTAGTCTATATGTTTTCAGAGATAGACATGTGACTTAAGCTCTGCTAATCAAAGTATTTAATACCATTTGCCATAGTAATAGTTGGAAGATTGAGCACTGGTCTAA
Source organism: Canis lupus familiaris (assembly GCF_011100685.1). Taxonomy (NCBI): domain Eukaryota; kingdom Metazoa; phylum Chordata; class Mammalia; order Carnivora; family Canidae; genus Canis; species Canis lupus. The sequence goes on from NC_049226.1 coordinate 47,323,166, forward strand.
TCAGAGCCAATGGGATGGAAGAGAAGTTTTGCTGAATTTTCTGGAAAGAAATTCACATTTTCCTGCTGGACTTTATGCATGAGAAGATACAAAGTCTGGGGCTGTTCAGCCATATTATAAGGAGGACTGGAACCACTATGGAGGAGGGCAGTACTGAGAGAAATGGAAAGTCTATCCTGGTGATATTACTTTCGCCCCAGATCAAGCCATGCCAGAAGCTAGAACAATCCTTGGCCTTTTCTTTTTTCTTTTTTTTCAATTTTTATTTATTCATGAGAGACACAGTGAGAGAGAGAGAGAGAGAGAGGCAGAGACATAGGTAGAGGGAGAGGGAGAGGGAGAAGCAGGCTTCCTGCAAGGAGACTGATGTGGGACTAAATACTGGATTCTGGGATCACACCCTGGGCCAAAGGCAGATGCTCAACCACTGAGCCACCCAGGCGTCACATCCTTGGCCTTTTCTAGTGTATGAGCGAATGAAGCCTCCTTTTGCTTACACCAGTTTGGGTTGGATTTTATGTCTTCATTTGTACATGGTTGAAGGATCTAGAAATGTTTATTATTATTTTTTAAGATTTTATTTATTTATTCATGAGACACACACTGAGAGAGAGAGAGACAGAGACCCAGGCAGAAGGAGAAGCCGGCTCCACGCAGGGAGCCAGACTTGGGACTCGATCCCGGGTCTCCAGGATCCTGCCCTGGACTGAAGGCGGCGCTAAACTGCTGAGCCACCCAGACTGCCCTAGAAATGTTTATTCTAAGGAGGAAAACACTTAGGAGGGACATGAATGCATTCCAAATATTTGAAGGGTGTTGGGCAGAAGAATTACTTGAATATTCTGTGTGTCTCCAAGGGGTAAAACTAGAATCAGTGGGTAGATGTTTCAGGTGGTCGGATTTCAGAGCAGTGTAAGTAATACTCTTGGGGCTCTACCCAATGAGAGCAGCTGGAAGATTTGATTCAACATTGTATTTAGAGAAAAAAACGTAAGAGAAGGAGTGGAAGAAATGGGCCTTCCCCCTGTGTTAAAAGCATCTTGCAATGGTACAAGACAATTTAAAAGTCGTCTGATTTACCCTTTTTAATGTATTGAGATTTTAATAGTAGAGCTTTCATTTAGCTTTAGAATTCCTCAGAGTCAAAGAGAATATGGCTATTTACTGATTTACTCCTATTTATCTAAACAAACTGTGACTGTGAGCCATTGGTGGACTATGAAATTAGTTTGGGCATTTGGGACCATCATTCTTTCAATGAAAGAGAAGAGAATTGTATGTAACAAGGGCAAGAGTTGTTTTGTGAAAATTTCAACTCCCTTTATAAATAAAACATACACATAGAGAGACAGTAGAGAGTAATGGCTAAAAGCTTGAACTTTGGAATTAGACTGCAAAGATTAAGATTTTAGGTCTATCACATCTTAACAGTTATGATAATTAAATGAGAATGAGGTAATAGGTAAAGAACTGAGCAAGATCCTGGTGCTCCATACATTTTAGCTACCTCTGAGTACCTCAGAGATTGGATCCTATGAGAGAGAAGCAAAAGTCAATACGTGCATTTTAGGCCTCCAGATTTTACCAAACAACCCAAACCTACAATTTTGTAAGGAAGAAAAGAATCACCAGATATTGCTTGTGTCCTCTGGTAGTGCTTAAAGATGCTACATTGCCTGCTAGATGCCTTCCAAAGCCAATAGCAGGACCATGAATATAGCTGAAGTTACAAGGCTATAAGCCTTCTTTTTAGATGGAAGGCATGTTCATTAATCTTTCTATCCCTAGCATCTCCCAGAGTACCTGGAAAATAACCACTTAACTGCTTAAATGTTATTAAGTGTCTTTAAAATTTAGTCTCTTGTCTTTTGATATTCTTTTCACAAACTAAAACTCCTCTATCCTTTGTTTTTTCAAGAAATCTTTCTTCGCTCTTAAAAAAAAAGAAAACCTCCTTCATCCCTCCCACCCCTCAGAGGCCCAGAACATGCAAGAAGCTCTCTCTCTCTCTCTCTCTCTCTCACACACACGCACACACACACACACACACACACACACACACACTCACTCCACACCACACCACACATATGTGATACCATATTAATGACTTCACAATCTTCAGGGATATTGGCTGTTTTTAAGTATCTATTATATATCCTTGTCACTGAACTCATGATTTCCCACTTTATCTCATTCAGAACCCATGGATGAATACCATCTGGTCCTGGTGATTTACTGCACAGAGTTCCTCAAGTTGCTCCATACCTTCTCCTCAGAGACTGAAGAATCTCTGTCAGGGCCATTCTCTGCTTTGCCATAAAATGTGTCCTTGGAACAGGAATTTCCCCATTGTCTTCTCCAATAAATACTGATTCAGAGTATTCATTTAACTGTTCATCTCCTTCATCATTCCATTTAATATTCTCCTTCTCCTAATGAAAGCTCTTGCAATAACAGATATAGTTGCACATAAAGAATGCCATGCACTCTTTATTACTATTATTATTTATCCTGATGCTTCTACATGTTTTGTCCATTCTCTCTTTGACCTCTGTTAGTTCTCAGCGGATACAGTTTGAATTCCCATCAGAGCGTGTGGTCTACAAAGAATGTTTATTTTTTAGTAGAGGAGGCCTTTAAAGTAGTTTTTGTTTGTTTTTCTACTACAAAATGAGAATATGTTTTCCCTGAAAATTTAGAAAAGTAGAAGAGGGTACATCTTTCTTTCTTTCTTTCTTTCTTTCTTTCTTTCTTTCTTTCTTTCTTTCTTTCTTTCTCTTTCTTTCTTTTCTTTCTTTCTCTCTTTCTTTTCTTTCTTCTTTCTTCTTTCTTTCTTTCTTATATGTATTTTTTATTGGAGTTCGATTTGCCAACATATAATATAACACCCAGTGCTCATCCTGTCAAGTGTCCCTCTCAGTGCCCGTCACCCAGTCACCCCATACCCCTGTCCACCTCCCCTTCCACTACCCCTTGTTCCTTTCCCAAAGTTAGGAGTCTCTCATGTTTTGTCAGTGTACATCTTTATAAACAACAAGCACTGATAACCTTATTTCACCTAAATGGCACATGATTCAGGGGCCTACATTTTGCATTTCTTTTTCTTTCCTTTTTTTTTTTTTAAGTTATTTAACATACAGTGCAATATTGGCTTCTGGAGTAGAATTCAGTTTCATCATATATATACAACACTCAGTGCTCATCGTAACAAATGCCCTCTTTAATACCCATCCCCCACCCAGCTCCCTGCATTTCTTTCTGAAACATACCTGATTTCCTTCTCTCCTGTTCTCTTGTTCTTCCGTGCTGGGCTATGGGGGTTATGAGAAATAACACCTCTGCTGTACCTCAGCCATGGTTGGGGTGTCCCTTTACTCAGCCTTTATGAAGAATATGTTATCATGTATGTCTTGCAGGGAGGGCTGGCCCTTGAAGAACTCAGCTACTGGGTGACATGAAGCATTTACCTCTCCTCACAACGACTCACTACATACCCTATTTTCATCTAATTCCATTTCCCAAAAACTGCCAGTTAGTTTCTCTGTTTTGCGTATAATCCCTTTTTTATTCCATCAGTCCTCAATTTACTTATATTTTCTCACAGACTTTCATGTTTCTTCTGCCTTAGCAAATTTCAGACCATTTTGTTGGTAACTAACCTCTGACTTGGCCCCAGAATATTCTCTGGTACCACAACTTCCCTTCTCCGGTGGATCAACCCTGACCAAGGTTCAGGGTCATTGTGAGCAAAATCATGGTAATATTCAGCCTGCTTTCCCCCAGTTTGACTGAGGACACCCTGGTGCAGTGGAAGAACATAGGCTTTGGAGTCAGACAATATGACCTCTCACTATTTGGGCTAGAAACTGAACCTTAGCTCATTCATCTGAAAAATAGGACAATAGTACAGTCTTCTGCTCTTTGATAACATACATTAATTTTATTATTTATCTAACTCATATAATGCATTTTGTGTGAGGTATTTTGAGTGCTTTACAAAAGTTAACTCATTTATACAATCAATTACAATCCTAAGAAAGCTTGGATTTAAAAAAATTTTATATGAATTTATTTGTTCATTTATAATGAAGCTTTCATTACAAAACGATTGTTTCAGTGAGAAAAAAAGGGTTAGGAGCTAGAGAATTTCAGACTTATAATACCAATTATTTTTTTTTTCTTGTGGGATTTTTCAGTATTTAAATTTACATTAAAAAAGAATTTAGTGTAAGTGTTGTAGTGAGTAGAATGGTGGCCACCCCATCTCCACCCCAAAAGATATGCCCACCCAAACCTGTGAATGTGACCTTACTTGGAAAAAAGGATTTTTTTGCAGATGTAATTATATTAAGGATCTGAAGAGATCATCCTGGATGAACTTGCTGAGCCCTAAATCCAATGACACGTTTCTATAGCAGACAGATGAGGAAAAGACAAATAGATATAGAAGAAGGCCATGTGAAGATAGAGACTGAGATTGGAGTGATGCATTTATAAGCCAAGGGGTCCCAAAGATTGCTGAGAGCCACCAGAAACTAGGAGAGAGGTATATGAAATGGATTCTCCTCAGAGTCTCCAGGAAGCACCAATCCTACCAACACTTTTATTTTGGACTTGGTCTCCAGAACTGTAAGAAAATTAATTTCAGTTGTTTTAAGCCACCAAATTTGTGGCAATTTATTATGGCAGCCTTAGGAAACTAATCTAAATAAAGTTTGTTATTGAAAGCTAAAAATCGGGATCCCTGGGTGGCGCAGCGGTTTGGCGCCTGCCTTTGGCCCAGGGCGCGATCCTGGAGACCCGGGATCGAATCCCACATCGGGCTCCCGGTGCATGGAGCCTGCTTCTCCCTCTGCCTATGTCTCTGCCTCTCTCTCTCTCTCTCTCTCTCTCTGTGACTATCATAAATAAATAAATAAATTAATTAATTAAAAAAAAAAAGAAAGCTAAAAATCATAAATTGAGGGATCAAAAGAACAGAAACAAACCTACAAGTTAGAAAATTATGAAGAAAACATAAAAGTTGATTGAAAGCCAAAGACTTCTAGGTCTGTAAAATAAACAACAGTGAGCTCATAACCACAGTTAACAGAGAATGTAAGGCCGAGCAAATTAAGCCAGCCACTCAAACAAAGCTGCTGAATGCTACTTTACTCCTGAGATACTAGTTTTTTGAAAGGTGAGGTGCTAATTCCCTATCACAATTGTGCAATGACCAATTGCAGTCCGCATGATGCAAAACATATTCCCTGTTCTATTAAATCAAGTTATATCCAGAAGTGAAGTAAACATTTGAGCATTAGAAGAAATCCATGCATATTCCCTGTGGTCTTCATAAAGCTTAAAAATGAAATAATGCAAATACTACTTCTCACACATTTATGGGCATATAGAAATGTTAAATGCATGTTTCCTTTTGCTTGTAGAAAATAGATGGTCATCAGCAAAGCTTGATGGTCAAAGCTTGTTCACACACTAAATATTTTGTGAATAGTGAGGGTACAAATCTATTTCTCTCTCTAATTGCCTTGCACTTTTACAACACTGACCACCATGGTATTTATAATCCAAGCCACGGGCCTTCCTTAGGCAAGAATCAAGAATGACTGAGGATGATATTATAGTATTTACAGGGCTGAAAATTTTTGTAAGTTTAAATGTGTATGTAACTCTTGTCTTCAGGGAATAATGGGGGAATGGAACTCAGGATAAAATGTAATATAGCAGCAAACATTCAAAGAATGGCCTCATGCAATCCTATCCATTTGTTGATTCATCCAGTCACTCAGCCCTCTTAGCTAAACATTTGTTGTGTGTCCAGACTGCATTAGGCACCCCAGAACTTAAAAACAATGCAGGTGAAAGTCTTGAAGAACACTTGAGAGACAAGACATGTGTCAGTGAATGATTCTGAAATAATAGCAGCAAGGCTGTGTGATTTCATTGGAACAGACTAAGTGGCTATGCTAATTCAAATTTGAAGTAGCATTGGAAGAGCAGAGACAGGGAAAGCTTTTGGGATGGGGTCTTTCAAATGGAGTCTTAAAGGAATATTAGACTATGGGCTTTAAAAATTTGTTTGCAACTCAGCTAATGTCACATGTGCTTCCTATTTCCAGGCCTAAAACTATTGCATAATGCTTAACGTATAATAGGTACTTGACAAATATTTATTGAATGAAAAAAAGAATGGGGTGAGTTATTGTTGCCTACTCCATGCAGCTCCAGGTGAATCTTTCTAATGCATATATCAATTGATGTCACTTACCTGCTCTAAAGCTTCTAGAACACCCTGCTACCTCCTGAGAAAAAGTAGAAAGTGATTTTCAAATCACATCGTGTTGGGTTTGAGTTGTATTGCCTTCAGACTGGTCCCCATCCTATCCAATATAATTTAGCTCTCTTTTACATCCTTACTGTTCTTTTGACACCAAAATTTAACCATGTCACTCTTCCTGTCCTTCCCACGTCTTGCTTAAAATCTTTTGCTAGATGCCCCTCTATCCTCAGAATCTGATATCTGCCACTCTCTCCAGCTTCTCCTTTCTTGACTCTATCCTTTAAACTTCTCACTGTCTGGAGGATGTCACATTTCTGTTTCCTCTGAGCTTCATACGTATGTGGAATGTTCTGCTTGTAATATTCTTCTCTACTATATGCCCTCCCCACACCATCCCCAGTATCAGGCTAACTCCTGTGCATCTTTCTGATCTAGGCTTAAATGACACTTCATTGTTGACGCCTTTCCTACTTCCAGGTAGGTTTCTAGGATATTAGGGTTACAAAGCACCTTACAATTTTTCCATTGTGGCACACACCATAGTTGATTATAAGGACTTGCTTTATAATGGTTGTCTTTCCTTCCTAGATTGGCAGTGCTGTGAAGACAACGCCTGTGTCTGGTTCATGGCTGTCTTTAGTACCTGGCACAGTCCCTGGACTAATGAATATCTTTTGAATAAATTAATGAGATCTAAAACTTGCTGGCTACATGACCCTAGGCCAGAAATGTCACTCTGGACCTCAATTTTCTCTTTTGTAAAATGAAAATAATAGCTGCCTCATAGAATCTTGTATACTCTAAAGCATCATATAAATGTCTACTTTTAATGGCCTTCTATGAAAGGATCCTCACTTGTCTTTTTATCTTATTTCCTGCTTCACGCATTAATGTGTACTTGGCACCAAACTAGATTTATCTGCTTTTTCTTAAACTTTACTTTATGTTTCCTATCTTTGTACCACTGCTCATGCTGTTTCCACTGCCTAGAATTTCCTTCTCCCAATTTCAGAATTTCCTCCATCCCACCTCCATGGAGTGTCTCTTGATTGTCCTAGTTAAAAGTTACCTGTACGTTCAATTTTTGTGGCATTTTATCTGTCCCTCTTCTAGAAGATGTTCTACTTTCAACATTGTATTAAGGTTATTTATGTATAACTTCTAGTTTAGCAGAGTCAGTCTTCCTGGGTTCATATCCTAGATCTACCTACTTACTAGCTATGTCATCATTGGCTAGTCAGTGAGCTTCAGTTTTTTGATCTGTAAGGTAAGAATAATAATAACATCCATCTTATAAGTTATTTGGGTGGAGGGTTATATTACATGAAATTGGATAAGTAGATAATTTAGCACAGTGTCCCATTCATAATCAGTGATTGTGTGCTTAACATAATCAACATTATCATCATCATTATCATCTCCCTAATTAAAATGTGAATTCCTTGAAGACAAAGATTATGTTTTTATAGGCTCTCCTATTACACTTAGCATAATGCCTGTCTCCATATTTGGTTCTCAATAAATGTTTGTTGAATGCAGGCATAAATAGTATAGACAAATAGGACAAAATAATGACTTTTTCTTTTGCTATAAAATGATGCAAGTTTACCACATTTGGGGGCTTTTTAGTAACGACTGTCCCTGTGAATTTCTCCAAGGAGCATGAGCATTTTGAAATAATATGTAATAGAATAGGCCCACTATGTTGCCATCAGTCTGGAATTTGGAAAATTACAAGCAGAATTAAAGAACAGTATTAGAATTATTTATTCTTTCTATGCCCCTTTATTGCATTCATTTTGGGAGAAATTATCTATTCTTGTTTAACAAGAAGATTACATTACATATTCATGTAGAAAGAATTTTACCAATTTGTGGAAACTTTTCTCAGATCTTGCCACATGTTAGATGTCAGGCAATGTCTCATTTGGAGAGAGAAAAAACAACTAGAGTTACTGTGATTTACAGTGAGACAAGTTATTCTGAATTTCCTTGGTAAAAAGAAAATGAAAACTACATTTGTAAAATACCATAGAGGTTCGTCTTCGAAACAGTCTCTTATCTGGAAAATATATGTAGTCATTTTTCTAACTTAATAAAGAGATAAAGCAAGTTCCACTTATCCTCATTTTGCCTGTAATGAATATACCAGAGGAGATTTTGCTATGATATGTGACTGCTCTTTCATTAACAGATTAGATAATTGCCCTCTTGGAATGGACCAACTTTAATATTTAGCACCTGACTTAATCCTGAAATAATCTAGAACTTTTTGAAAGTCAGTGTGCAGAGCTATGGTTAGAGGAAAGACACAGTATACTGGACACTTAGGGGAAGTCATGAAGTTGTTTTTGCCTGCTTCTTGGGAGATAGGCCATTGTCTCCATGGCAGGACTTCCGTGGCAGTAGAAAAACTGGATCCCATTTAACTGATCAAGTTCTAAAATTCCACCTTTCAGAATTCCATTCATTGCAGTTGGTTTGTGGGGGAAACGGGGTTACTTAAGAGAAATAGTAGCTTGGGAGGCAGCTTGGTGTACAGCAGAGTCTGGCAAAGTATGGTCTGGAACACAGTCACATTCATTAGTTTTTATATTATCTATGGTTGCTTTTTTGTGTTGCAATGACAGAGTTGAGCTGTTGCAGTAGAGATTGTGTGGCCCTTAAAGCCTAAATATTTACTCTCTGGCCTTCTATAGAAAACTGTTCCTGACCCTGGTATAGAGGAAAGAACTTTAAATGTCATGGAGTCATTCTTAGGGTTGAATTCTCTCTCTTAGTTACTAGCTCTGTAACTTTACTTAGGTGATCATTCATTCATTCATTCATTCAATAAACTTGTGATTCCCAGACACTGTGCTTGGCATTAAAGATGAAGTGGTTTCTGCATCTAAGGATTAATGATACCTAGTTTGCTGGGTTATTGAGAGGATTAAATAAAATTAAGTATTCAAAGGGTCTAGCATGTAGTAGTTGCTCAATAAATGATTTTCATTTATTAAAAGATACTTTAAAATTCTAAAGATAAAAAAATAAAATTCTAAAGATATTAAAATATATTTAACAAAGTCCATAAATTACCATTCTCCTAGTATGTTGGAAGTTATTTAGGAGTGGGGTAAGGAGAGGCAGAATGGTAAGTTGATGGCTAACCAAGAGCTAGACAGGTATCTTAAGTGGTGTTGAAGAACCTATAGGGGGAGAGTGGCATTGGAAAGTCGGGGGCAGAGAAGCAGAAACAAATGACATTGCAGTTTTGCTCCAGGCCTGTTTTGTTTGATGTAAACTTTTGTGGGACCCAGTCTGGGATGGCACTTAGCCCTTTAAAAGCCAGCAGGCAAAATATTTCTTGTAGATAATGGAGCCAGAATTTTGATTCCTAGACATTCTGTTTCTGATACCTTTAGCCATTACACCACTGTCTCTCAAATTAGAATCTAGGCTTCCATAGATGTATTATCAGGGATCCTAGAGTTCTCTATGAAGGCCTTTACATTTAGGTTTTAATTTTTTTAAAGATTATTCACTTATTTATTCATGAGTGACACACAGAGAGAGGCAGAGACACAGGCAGAGGGAGAAGCAGGCTCCCTGCAGGGGAGGGAGGATCACGCCCTGAGCCAAAGGCAGACGCTCAACCACTGAGCCATCCAGGCATCCCTAGGTTTTAATTTTTATAATAATCTAAGAAAAGAAGAGAAAAAGGCAATATAAGCATAACCTGGACATCCCAAATGACCTCCTTATAACCTGCGATTGCTGTGGTGTCTTTCTCTAAGTTTGTATTTGTGTTTAGATTGGGTAATTTTAGTGGGCTAATGAGGAAAGAACAGAAGCAGTAGACCTAATAAGAAAACGATATGTTGACACCATAGGAAGATCATATTATAATACTACTACTTACTCCAAGGGCAAAGGAGTAAACAAGAAGTTTTACAATAATTCTAAGAGAGAAAAGAGGTGGGAGGACTGAATCATCACATAGCTCATAGGGGTACTGCTGCACCACACCAAACTTGGGCATGTTTAGAATGGCAAAACTATAGCCACTCTATAACTTGAATTTCATTAGTTTTGTGGTTTTGCTTATATTTAATTTATAAATTTGTTCTGGTTTTGTAAATTGTACAAAAGCTATGTACATACGAAGATTTTAACCTAGTTCTTTCTTTCTTTATTTTTAAAGGCTTTATTTATTTACTCATGAGAGACACACAGAGAGGCAGAGACATAGGCAGAGAGAGAAGCAGGCTCCATGCAGGGAGCCCGATGTGGGACTTGATCCCAGGATCCTGAGATCATGACCTGAGCCAAAGGCAGAGGCTCAGGCATCCCTAACCTAGTTCTTTAAAACCAAGTTTTACATTATGACAAAAATGATTTCAGTGGTATTCTAAATAATTCTTTATGTGCTCTTGCCTTATTTCACAATTTAAGGCTTCATTGAATGGGGGCACTCTCTAAATTCTTCCAGAAGTGTTCAGAAGAATAGCTCAGAGCTGGAGAGAAGGCAGGAGAAATTTTTCCCTTTAGTGTGTGGATGTCCTGTGCTTCTGTTGATGAGGTTATTTTTCCATGCATAGGAATATGTCCAACAGAGATGAATGCTGATCCTTCAATATGGTTATTTAAATTATAATCCTATTTCTTTCTGGTGTTATTCCAGATCATTCAATTTCCATTTCTATGATTTTTGCTTATCAATGAAATATCTCTTCATCAGGGTCTGATGCCTATGCTACTGTCTTCAGAATGGTTCTTGGCTCTTATTTATTCAGAGAAGCAAGGGGGTAAGAACTGTCAGTCTCCCTAGCCTTCCAAGCCGGAATTTATTTTATAAATAAATTTGTTTCTTTATTGTCTATCCTAGAATGTAAACTCCATGGAGGTAGGGATTTTCTCTTGTTTATCCCATTCAGGGTTCTGTTTTGTTTTGTTCTTTTAAAGGTTTTATTTATCCATTCATGAGAGACACACAGAGAGAGGCAGAGACATAGGTAGAGGGAGAAGCAGGCTCCTGTGGGGGGCCCAATGTAGTACTTGGTTCCAGGATCTTAGGATCACGACATGAGCCAAAGGCGGATGCTCAACCACTGAGCCACCCAGGTGCTTCCCATTCAGGGGTTCTAAACCAGGGGCAGTTTCCACCCCCAGGGGACATTTGGCAATGTCTGGAGACATTCTTGGTTGTCATGACTAGGGTGGGAGCTACCACTGGCATCTAGTGTGTAGAGGCCAAGGATGCTGTTAAACATCCTATAATGCACAGGACAGCACTCCTCTTCTCAGTTGCATCCTCCCCCTCACTCCCATCCTCCCCCTACCCAACAGTAAAGAATGTAGTCCAAAATGTCAATAGTGCTAAAGTTGAGAAACCCCCAGTTCAAAAAAACCCCAGTCTGGCAAGTAATAGAGACTCATAAGTATTTGTAGAATAAATGAAAAAATATTTGGGCATATGCCAGCTATCAGGGAGTATGGTAGAAGCTTACAGATATAGCAAGATCATTTATTGACATATTAGTTTGGTTTGGTTCGGTTCCCTCTGTATTTTTCTTGCCCTCCCCCCTTCAAAACTGGTAGCTATTGGACATTTCCTTTTTTTTAAAAAAAGATTTATTTATTTGAGGGGGGGCAGAGGGAGAGGGAGAGAGTTTTAAGCAGACTGTGCTTAATGTGGAGCCCCACACAGGGCTCGAACTCATGACTGTGAGAAACCAAGGATCAGATGCTTAACCGCTGCACCACCCAGGCACCCCACTATTGGGCATTTCCTCTCCTCAGAGTGTGTGACAGGACTGAGAAGTGGCTGAAGAAAGATTCTCTTGACTTTGTGAAGGTGAATCACTGAGATTATGGTGTCCTGGAGGGACCTTTCTGTGACCTTGTAGAGATGAAAGTGTGGAGTCCTAATAATGGCAAAAATTGAATTTCTTTCCATCCTGTTGGAGTAGGAGTTTGAAGTTGGATTTAATCTAATAAAATAATGTGCAATTTCCTGTATATCTGAATTTATGGAATAGAATTTATATATTATGCATTATTTGATTTATAAATTCTTAAGCAACTGTACAAGATCTGAAATTGTATAGATGAGAAAACAGATTGAGAGAGAGATATTAGCTTACTTCAGATCATATAAATTATAAATTAAAAACCTAGGATAGGATTTGAACCTAGCTCAGTCTGACTTGAGAATCCCAAACCAAGACTATCTGTCTTTGAGTGAAAAAAGTTGATGGGTGAAGGGATAAACACAGTACAAAACTTCCTTCCTAGACTATTCCTTTTCTCACTAGAGGAATTTTTGCTTCTGAACTGGTTTTCTCTTTCTTCCTAGGTGGGCTATTGATTAATAAACTAATACTAGCACCTACCATGTCCAAGATGTTAAGCTACCAGTGATGGGTTATAGGTTTTATTTCATGTGTCATCTCTGATCACTTAGCAATGGCTATAAATGTGTTGAGAAGGATTCTCAGGCGGAGTCTGGGAACAGAGCCATCATCAATTAGTTGTCTGCTGTTGTGTCTCGTGGCTTGCACACATTCCACACATTTACATTCCCTGTGTGGGGCACTAGGGGGCAATCAAAGATGAATAAGGTCCCCTATGGAAATAGCCATCCTTTAAGATTCAGCTCCATTCCCACCACCTCAAGAAGTTTTTCTGATCATCCCAGCTTCTCTCTCTTTTGAATCCTATAGCTACAGTATAGTAGGTGAGATAGGGAAATATAAAATTTCTCAGGAAACTTAGCACTGCTGCATACTCCTCATGTATGCATCTCACTTCCTCAGCTGGACAGTAAGGCCCTGGGGCTCCATGGGTAGTGCTCAAGAAACTCTACATCTTTCATATGACTTAATACAATAGACATTCAATGAATATTTCTTGTGCAGAGAGAGGTTAAATGAATTAATGAATGAGATGGGATACTGCATACCAGGACTTTTATTACTATTGGGTTGAACAACATGCAGATAAATACATGACTTTAAAACTAAACACCTGATTGGGCACCTGGGTGGCTCAGTGGTTGAGTGTCTGCCTTCAGCTCAGGGTGTGATCCCAGAGTCGCAGGATCAAGTCCCACATCGGGCTGCCTGCATGGAGCCTGCTTCTTCCTCTGCCTCTGTCTCTGCCTCTCTCTCTTTGTGTCTCTCACGAATAAATAAATAAAATCTTAAAAAAATAAAACTAAACATCTGATACCTAGCATATTAAGTGACCTCTAGGACCCTTCTCTAGCACTGTGATTAACATACATTCTGCCTCAGTGTAGAACATCTAGATTGAACATTTCAGTCTAAAACTGAAACTACTCCCAGAAATCATCATCCCTATATCCTGTTTTTTCTTTTTTGAAAGATTTTATTTATTTATTCATAAGAGAGAGAGAGAGACAGAGACACAGGCAGGGAGAGAAGCAGGCTCCATGCAGGGAGCCCGACATGGGACTCGATCCTGGGTCCCCAGGATCATGCCCTGAAGGCGACACTAACTGCTGGGCCACCCGGACTGCCCCCCTATATCCTGTTTTATTCATTTCCTAGCACTTGTTCCTGTGAAACATGCTCCATATTTTACTTATGTATTTTATTGTGTGTCTTCCCCACTCACAAGAGGGAAGAATGCAATGAAGACAGGATTTTCATATTTTACTGGCTGCTTGTTTTTGTTACCTGTTGCTATGTAAAGAAACAATTCCAAACTTAGTGGCACAAAATAACATCCATTTCAAACAAAGGATTGCAGAAGAGGAGGAGGATGGGGGGAAGGGGTCACTGGGTATTGGGCACTAAGGAGAGCACTTGATGGGTTGAGCACTGGGTTTTATACTATACGTTAACAAATTGAATTTAAATAAAATCTTTTTAAAAATAACATCCATTTCATTATACAGGCAGATTTTGTGGTTAGGAATTCAAAGAGGTTGTACAGTAGGTATATTCATTTTCTACTGCTATATAACATATTACCACAAATTTAGTAGTTTAAAATAATTTACATCTGTTATCGCAGTAGGTCAGATGTCTGGGCACAGCTTAGGTGGGTCCTCTACTCAGAGGCTCACAACTTTGCAATCAAGGTATTGTCCAGGCTGCATTTCTTTCTGAAGGTGAGGGCCTTTCTCAAGCTCATATGGTTGTTGGCAGAATTCAGTTCCTTGTGGTCGTAGGACTGAGGTCCATGTTTTATTGTTGGCTGTCAGTATGGGGACTACTCTTAGCTCAAAAAACCATTGATAGTCCCTTGCCACATGGCCCTCTCATGACATGGTAGCTTTCTTCTTCAAGGTTGGCAAAGAAATCTGTCTCCTCAGGAAGGGCTCAATCCCTCTTTTAAGGGCTTTTACCTGATTAAGTCAGGCCCACCCTGGAAAATCTCCCTTTTTGTTAACTCAAAATCATCTAATTTGGGAGCTAACTTATATTTGCAAAATCCCTTCATTTTACCATATGACATAATTGTGGGAATGGTATCCTATCAAATTCACAGCCCTTTTCCTCCCCTCAGAAGGGGTTTGTACAGACTGGGTATACAAGGGGAGTATGTGGGAATCTTGGGGGCCATTTGAATATTATGCCTACCACAGCAGAAGTGTCTTGTCTCTTGTCTCTTCTTGAAGCCAAGTGGGGTGGGGAGTTATCTCAGCTGGGAAGACTGGAATGAGCTGGGGCTGGAACCATTCATAGGTACCTTACTTAACTCTCTGGCTCCTGATTAGAGACGACTCAAATGATAGGCTCAGTGGGGACTGAAGACCAGAGACACTTACATGTAGTCTGTCCATGTGACTTGGGCTTTTCACAGAATGGGGCTGGTTCTGAGAGGAAGGATCCCAGAAGGGATCATCTGGAAGTGAGTGTTTCAAGAGATCCAGGTGGAAGCTGAATGGGTATTTATTACCTAGCCACAGATGTCACATAGCTTCATTGCTGTGCCACAAACCTGCCCACATTTCAGAGACATAGACTCTTCCTTTTGATGGGAGTAATGGGAAAAAGTCTGTAGCCATTATTTTTTTTAAATGCCACCAGCAGGCATATAATAAATATTTGCTGGATTAAAGAAATATTTGTCTAATGACTCTAATTCAAACTAGGATAGAATTATATCAAAGAAAACTATCCAGTAGAGACATATCTCAAATGATGAATGTGTTTAATAGGTGAAAGTATAGGAAAGGCATTTTAGGCAGAGGGAACAGCATATGCAAAGACATTGAAACAGGAAAAAGCTGGGTACACTAGGGCAACTATATGCAGTTCACTGTAGCTAGAGCATAGAGTATATATGGAGTAGTGGGGAGTGATAAATATCAGGAGATGGGCAGGAGTCAGGTCATAGGGGGACCTGTGGGTTATGCTATGGAGTTTTCCTGGAAGAGTTGGGAAGACATTGAAGGGTGCCAGGAGTTCAGATAGGCATTTTAGATTCATATGTCTGCAATATGGTGGATAGATTGGAGGTATGGAGAGCAGTGAGAAGGCTGCTATAGTAATTCAGGCAAGAGATGATGAGAAAGAATTGTAGCCTTTGCATTGTGAACAGAGAGGAGAGGACAGTCTCCCACATCAGAGTCTCATTCAGTAACTTTAGTATTGCTTTACTTATTTATTTTTGCATACATTGCAATCTGAATTCCTGTTCTTACTATTCATCACAGAGTTTGATGCTCATCTGGAATGCATGAGTGTTAAAATTCATTGGCATAAGCCGGGCGTGGCGTACAGTGCTTCTGAGCACTGCTCCCTACACAATCTTTACAGCTCAGCTCTGAACCAGCTCCCTTGGTGATGAGTGTTGGTGATGAGATATAAATACATTGAGATGAAGGCAAGACAGTCACCTTGGCTTGGGATACAGCAAGGAGATAGAATCTGATTCCTGCTTTGCTTGTGTTCAAAGCAGCATGACATATTTGTACAGCAGTGTTCTCTCTGGAGTGTCAAGTACTTAATAAATATCACCTCTGCACATTTTTGCAAATAGAGCCAGTTGAATTCCCAGGTTTCATGGCCTTTTTGCAGAGTTTCTGAGGTGAGTAAGCTTCTTCTATTTCATCTCTTCACTAGGAAATTATGAAAAGACTGGTCACCTTTAGGACTAGGAGATATTCTTGACTCCTTTCTATTGATGGAGGGACCAAGACCATGACCCTTATAATACAGATTGGGAAACGAGGTTTGAGGGTGGGATAAGATCCTAACAACTGGTCAAGTGTGGAAAACTGGGAAAAATTCAGATCACACATCTCATCTCATGTAAGTAATGAACTTGTCATCTTTGGTACCTAAAATAAATCTATTTTGTTTAATAACTGTTAAGGAAATTTTAGATACTAAGAATTCCTTTGATTCAGTTCAACAAGTATTTATTAAACATCTACTATAAAGTAAACACTATTCACAGTGAGAGATCAATAACAACAAAAATCCCTGTCCTCATGAAACTCACATTCTGGTGAGGGGAAACAATAAACAAAAATGATCACAAGGAAATTATAACTAAGATTATATGTGTATTAGAGGTAGTAATCAAAATTAATAATATATTGGAACATGATATATTTAAAAAACAAAGCTGAGTAAAGGGGACTGGAAGATGTGCAGGACATGGTTTGCAATCTTAAATAGGGTGATCATGGTATGCTTATTAAAGGATCTTTTTTTTGAATCCTCAACTTCATCCTGTTACACGTGAGTGAAGGAATCCTTATTCTTAAGTTGCTTAAATTGTGTTATCTCTCTGAGTTTCAATTTCCCTGTTCTTTCAAACACCGCATATTTGTTGTATTAATGGTGTTGTTCCAATCTATACTTTGGAAAATATCAATAAATAATTGACACATACACTGCTTTTATAATGTTCAGCAGGAATGTTATAAGCGCTTCTCAGAAAGTATGGTGGATGCTCTAAGAGTGACAGGTTCGAGTGCTGTGAGAGCATATCATCAGTCTTCAAGTCAGGGAAGACCTCTGAGAAATGTCATGTAAGCTGAGACCTAAATAATAACTGGTAAAGTGGAGTGGGCTAGGATGGGAAAAGATGTTCCAAGCAGAGGAAACAGCCTTTGTGAAAGACAGTCTGGGGTCTTTGATGACTTGGCAGAAATTCACTATGGCAGGAGTAAAGACAATAAAGTGAAAGTTGTCTGGAAAGGTGAGTAGACGACAAGCCACACAGATGCCAGTAGCCGTGTAAATTATCCGTAAAATGAAGATGAAGAATCATCTCCCATTGAGTAGATATTCAGTAAACAATGCCTGTTAACCATATAAATAGTGACAATAATAATAATGACCAGTTCATAACCTCAAACTAGTTGAAAGTTGGTATCCTTGGTGTATCTTCCTGGTAAGGTAAACCTCTTTTTGGTAGCAGGATGCCGACTTGGGTTAGTATTTAAGGGAAACCTAAGGCTTTTTTTTTACTGACTTCTGAGACTAATATGTATAGTCCCTGATTTCATTGATAGGGTGATAAAGGAACAGAATTTGAAATTGGAGACAGGTAGAGCTGGCTTTCAGTGTTAAGTCTGCCACTTACTAGCTCTGCGACCTTGGACAAGTCTTTTATGTTTCTGAATCTCAATGACCTTATCTGTAAAATGAAGATAATAATCTATTCACTCTCAAAGGGCTTATTGTAAGGATCAAATGGAGTGATATTTGAAAAATTGTATTGTAATTTCTGAAGTGTCACAGGTTGGTTTGACTTATTTTTGGGTATATTGATGGGAAAAGATCTTAAGAAAAAGCCTTCTCTTTGTATTTTCCCCAGACCAGGTTATTTCCATCACAACTGCAATATAATTCAGCACATTTCTCAGCCAGTGTGCTAATGCTTTCTTTGCTTGTTGAGGGAATATTGTTTTGAGGCCCCAATTCATTATGGTGCTGCTCTAAAATTCTTACACTGAACACAAATACAAAATCAGGAAATAGTGGTCATGTGACATTCATTCACATTTCTCTACAAATAATAGGGATCTGTTTAGGTGGCAATAGGCAAGTGTAATCTCCCCCCTATTACTGTAATTATTAACTACTGCTCCTAAAATCTATCGAGTTATCATTATTGTTATTATTATGAAACTCAATCCCATTTCCATGTCATAAAGATAAACCAAATCTCATTTCAATTAGTTACAGCAGGAGGGAATGAACTTTAAACAGACATTTAATTTCTGAAAAAAAAATTAGGAAGTTCTTCATGGAAATGTTATGGCATTTTGAAACAGATTAATAGTTCAGTGTGAACACATCCACCCTGCAGCTAAATGATGGGTGTATGATGATGAGGAGACAGGTTAAATGAGCAAAACCAGTTGATACCACTGGTTTGGTTCTAATCAAATAGTATTCACTTTATGACTCTTCAGTGCTATTCTTTTTTTTTTTTTTTTTTTCATTTACAGATTGAATGACTGGTTTTACATTATGGAAGTATTTTATTTATTAAGAGAAAGTAATTGACTTTCAGGTTGATAATAAAATTTTAACAAAATATTCCCAAACTAGATGCTGTGGAGAGACACATTCTCCCCCAAAAAGTCAAACTCCCAAAATTTTGACCTGTAGCTGCGATAGAGGTGGAGAGCCCTAGAAACTGATTCAGAAAGCTTGTCCATTTTTTTTTCCTTTTTATTAACATTCATATCCAAGAGTATGCCCACTTTTCAGCAGCTGAACATGACAAGGGGAAAAGGTTTCAATGATGAATTCTTGTGTGTGTCTGTAAATTTCATGCTTGTGAAGTTGGATTAATAGCAAGGGAGACTGAAGTCCTTTTGTTCTTGCACAAACAGCTACAAAGCAGAGAGCAACAGTGTGAGCGTCCCAGTCTAGCAAGGGCCTCAAGGCATGACTGGAGGGACCTCGCAGTCAATCTCTGGCCTTTCTTCTGAGGGCTAATTATGGCATTTGTTCCACTGGGACCTGGATGGAAACCACGAAACGAATGTCAGCAAGACTTCAACGTTTCTTTTAGTCTCCATGAGGGCTGGGTTTGAATGAAATCTTCTAGATTTAAATCTGTTGCCACAGAATTACCATCTAAGGCCTCTCCTCAGTTCTCGGGAAAAGAAAACATAAACTAATCTGGTTGGCTTGTGGTTACAGAAGGCTTCATCTTTGGATCTTTGGAACACGGTACTTATCTCCAGGTCACTGGAACTGTTGCTAGGGTATGATGGATTAAAATCCCTATTCCTGGAAAAGAGACACTACCTCACTGTACTACACTGCTATAAAAAGGATAAGTCCTTTGGAAGGGATTTGTTGTATACAATTGAAATAAAGTTAATAAAACTTTGACTTTTGACCTAACATCATTTTTAAGAGGAACTGAAAGCATTTCATCTAATTCATTTTAGTACAGTTTGTGGCCCTATTAATTAGGTAGATTTGTGATTAGGAACAGTGGTTCTTAAGTGAGGGCTCGTCTTCATGAACTGATTTTAGAGAGATGAGAAAAATAAGGACAGTGTAGCAAGCTTTTTTTTTTTTAAGATTTGTTTATTTATTTATTCATGATAGACATAGAGAGAGAGAGGCAGAGACACAGGCAGAGGGAGAAGCAGGCTCCATGCCGGGAGCCTGACACAGGACTCGATCCCGGGACTCCAGGATCGTGCCCTGGGCCAAAGGCACCAAACCGCTGAGCCACCCAGGGAACCCCTGTAGCAAGCTTTTTAGTAAAACTTCATTTATTACTCTACTTTAGGGAGTTAAAGATATTTTTTATTTTAAGAAATGATACTGATGGTAGATGGTCATTGGTTTTTTAAAAATGCCCTTTACAAAATACAGAAGATGGCAAACAAGTTTATTCTCACATTTTTAAAAAGTTTCATTTTTTAACGTTCAGATCAGCAAAATCCCTAAATCTAAAAACCAATGTCACAGAGCAAGGGCTTTAGAGTTTGGACTCTAGGACTTACCGGCTATTTAACCTTGAGCGTGATAACTACTTTCTGAGCCTTGATTTTTTTCATTTATAAAATGGAGATTGAAGAATTTATCTCATAATATTTATAAAAGTAAAAAAATTGGAAACAGCCCAATTTTGTAGATACAAATGTCTATTAACTGGTGATTGGAAACAAACTGTGGTATATCTATTCAATAGAATACTATTAGCAATAAAAAGGAATGAACTACTGATACATGCTACATACTGGATGAACCTCAAAAATATTATGCTAAGTAAAAGAAACTAGGCATACAAGACCACACACTATCATTCCATGTGTATGTAATGTTCAGAAAAGACAAATCTATAGACAGAAAGTAGATTTGTGGTTGTCTGGGCTGAATGTGAGAGAAACATTGAAGTAAGTGGATATGAAGGATATCTTTGGGATAATGGAAATATTCTAAAATAGAATTATGGTAATAGTTACACAAGTCTGTACATTTACTAAAATTCATTAAATTATACACTTAAAGATGGGTGAATTATTTACTATGTAAATTATATCTTAATAAAGCTTTTAAAAAATAACTTAAAAAGAAAAATGAGTTATAATATGTGAAGCATCTAGCCCAGTGCTGATACATAGTATGTGTGTAATGAAGAGCACCACAGTTAATGAACTATGTTGGCCAACCTTTGGGAGAACTCCCTCCTCCACTGTGACTTGTTGGACTTTGCATGAGTGAGAAATTAATTAAAACCATTATGATTTCAATGTTTATATATTACCACAACTAACATATATCCCTGCTTGCAAGGAAATTGCAGGCTGACTGGAGACGAGACCTATTTATAAAATAATTAGATTGTTTACATTATGGCTGAAATAAGCCATTTAAGATTAAATGCCCAAGTGGGTCACACAGATATTGTTCTGGGACTTCAGGAAAAGGTGAATTCTCCATGTCAGGAAAGAGCCCTATGTTGGATCTTGAGAATGGGGAAGAAATCAGGTAGAAAAGAAGAGGCAGAGGGATGTTCTAGAAAAGTAGGACAAATGCAGTTAGAGAAATGTTGGCCATGGTCACTCAGGGTGCTCCAGGAAAAGAGTTTGAGCTTTGAAAGCAGACAGATTTGGGTTCAGACTCTGGCTTCCCCATTTGCAAACTGTGTGACCTTGAGCAAGTAACTTAATTGTTGACTGAGACCTAATTTCATTATCTATAAAGTGGTGATAATAATACCTATCTTTTAGGATTAATGTTAGTATTAAGTGAGATATCCTCTGCATAAATCTCTTAGCATGTGCCAGGATTATAGAAGGTATTTAATAAACATGAATTTCCTTTCCTCTTAGCCCTCAAAGAAGTGATAATTTAGTTATGGAAGAAACACATACTGGGAATGATTTTTTTTTAAAGACATTGTCGGATTAAAATCAAATTAATTTACAGTTAGACATTTTTATTCATCTTAAGATCTAGATTATCAATTAACAAATCCTGTATTTCTCCTTGGCAATACTCCTGGCATTTTTTTAAAAAATCAGCTTTATTATGATATAATTTACATATAACATACTGCACCCATTTAAAGTGTACAATTCAATGAGTTTTGACAAATGTTACACTGAGTACCCACCACCACAATTGAGATACAGAACATTTCCATCATCTTCGAAAGTTCCCTCATGCCCTATTGCAGTCTATCCTCCCCTTTATACCTGGCCTCAGGCAACACTGACATGTTTCCTTTATTGTTTGGTTGCTTGATCTTTCTAGAATTTTGTATAAGTGGAATCTCATACAGTATGTATTCTTTTGTGCTTGGCTACTTTTTCTCACCATAATGTTTTTGAGACTTCTCCATGTTTCATTTTAGTAGTCCATTCCATTTTTTTTTTTTTTTGCTAAGTTGTATTCCATTGTATAGATGTATCTCTATTTATCCATTTACCTGCTGGTGGAAATTTGGAGTTTCCAGTTTTTAGCTATTATGAATAAAACTGCTATAAATATTCAAGTACAGCCTTTGGTAGATACATGTTTTTATTTCTCTGGGGTAAATAATCTAGGAGTAGAATTGCTGTGTCATAAAGTATGTTTAACTTTGCAAGAAACTGCCAAACTTTCCTAAAGTGGTTGCCGCATTTTATATTATTGCCAACAATATATGAGAGTTCTAGTTTTCCGTGTCTTCATGAACACAAGAATTGTCAGCTATTTTAATTTGAGCCACTACAAGGGTTGTACAGTAGTATCTCATTGTGGTTTTAATTTACATTTTCTTGATGACTAATGACATTGGCTTATTTTTTTGTAATGTCTAAATCTTTTGTCCATTTAAGGATTTGGGCTCTGGTAGGTTTTTTTTGTTTTTTTTTTTTTTTTTTTTTTTTTTTTTTTTGGCTCTGGTAGTTTTAATCATTTTTTAAATGTCTGTCTTACATACAAAACTATAAACTCTGTGAGGTACTACATCTTTAGGCCCTGTCACAATTCCTGGCAAATAATAGAGGCTCAATAATACAAATTATTGTATTGAAATACAAATTTCAATAAGTAGTTGTTGACTGACTGACTTGAGTGATATATGCTTCTGTTAGAAGGAGTGAAATAGTTCTGCTATGCTAGTTTATTACATTCCAAATTAGGAGACTCACTCTTACTCATAATTATTTCTGGTGATTTAGTACCCAGTTCCTTAGGGTGGTCACTTAAAAAATCTAACAAGATTTTTGAAACGAGGGAGTATCATTATCATAACAAATAATTATTGAATTCCCCCAAGTTTGAGGCCCTGTGTTAGGTATTTAGGGATGGGACCGCAGTCTTGCATTCAGGAAGCTTATGGTCTATTGGAGATATAAATACATAGGGATCTACTTAAGGGAGTCAAGTAAAGGATGATATAGGCAGTCGCTCCCAGCTCATGAGTCTGGGAAGTCTAGAGGAAGAAAAGATAACAGCTTACTTCAGGAATTGGGAAAGGTTTCATGGAGGGAATGATAAAAGAGAGGAATCTGGAAGATGGAAAGGATTGAGATGTTTGGGGATGGAAGGGTCGGGAAAGGCATCACAGGCTGGAAAAGGGAATGGGATGGCATGAGGAAAATCATAGAGGTTGCAAAGGCTCAGGGAATGGTCTGTGGCCCAGCTTAAAATAAGACTGGAGGGGAGGGGTGCATTGTGGTAGGAACCAGCAATGGTAGGAACCAGAGAGGTAGGAACCTGTCTCCCTTGGCACCTGGGGAAAGTTGCCCTAGAATGGAAAGAGGCTTTTTAGGGAAAAATTCACAATCTCACAACACAAATTTCATTCCTGTCTTTTCTAGTCAAGAGTAAGTAATAAGATCCTATTCAGGATATAACTAGACAGGTTAGGTCCCATGCCCTGAACTCCTATAATACTCTATATGCCTTTGTTTCAACATTTACTATGCTTGTGATTTACTTGGTTTGGTAGGTTGCAAGCAAGATGAGGGCAGGAAACACATTGGTCTCACTGTTGCATTTCCAGGGCCTGTTTGGTGAACAAATAGATAAATAATGAAATTTATTTTTGAGATTTAGAATCTTTGCAATGGAATCACTCTCTGAATTTCTACAGATGTTATAATAGTAAGCTACCCACTTGACTGAAATGTTGAATTGAAAAAAAATTTTTTTAAGTTCTGGATTTTATTCCAGTACTGTCTTTTTTGGCAAGGGTCTTTTTTTTTTTTTTTTTTTTTTTTTTTTTTTTTTTTTTAGTAATAAGAGCTATCATCAATAAAAATATTTATTCTATGCCAGACACTGCATTAAAAATTAAAAAAATTAAAAATACAATATGAGAAAGCTGATGTTGAGAGAAATGGAAATATTTGTCCAAGGTTCATAGTAAATAGCAGAGTTGGTATTTGAATTCAGGTCTGGCTGAATATAAAGTTAGTGTTTTTAACCTTTCCATTCTACTGGGACATCAGATTCCTGTTATACCATTGCTTATTTTAACAGAACTCTTCAACTTGAGCCTATTATTCCCACATAAGCTTGCAGATGATGCTCTGGATCTGAACAAAAGTATAAATTTGAGTACCGAGGTCCTCCCTTCAACTGAGACAAGTGTCTGCTGGCCAGCTTCATGAGGTACAGGGTACATTAAAGAGGCTCAATATGTATTTGTTGACTGACTTTACTGATGAAGAATAGGGTAGACCACCCCCAAAGCAACCATACTTGGATATGTTTGAAGGGAAATTATAGCTTCAAATGTTGTAGCTACTTTGCAGTATAATTTTATTACTTGTTGTTCTAGTGCAAATTTGAAGATAGCCTGTTAATGTCATTTGAAATGGATTCACCAAGGTTTTCCCTTTCTCTGAAATTGCTGAGATCTGAGATGAGAGATAGTCTAAATTAAGTAGTCTAATCTGTTAGGGTGCTAGCATGGATTGGCTACAGTGGATGTCCAACCAATCTTGTACCTCCTTGCTTTATAAAATTTTCAAAATAATTTTGGCACCTTAAAAATTCTATGTGGGAGGTACCTGGCTGGCTCAGTCAGTAGAGCATGTGACTCCTCATCTTGGGGTTGTGAGTTTGAACCCTATGTTTGGTGTAGAGATTACTTAAAAATAAAATCTTTTAAAAAATTAAAAAAGAATTCAGTGGGAATTTATGAGGCTTTTCTTTATGCATTAATTGTAGGTAATTCTGATTTTAGAAATAGTGTTTGGTATGCCCTCTGAAGCCAATCTTTAAGTTAAAGTTTAAATACTCAGGTAGGCTTCTCTTCATATTATCAGCTGGCTTGAAGAGATGTTTCTCCATTCGTTCTAGGTATTGTGCAGACAAAGTGTGTGTATCTCTGTGCACATATATGTACCAGCATGCCTCTTTAAAGCAAATAGTTTTGGTAGTGTAAAAAACATCGACAAAGTAAGCCTTTGCATTTGTCACATATCCTATATGCCTTTGAGCACAATTCCTGAAATTCATTTAGTGGACATCCACTTAGAATTTTCTGAAGAACAATTTCTCTGTAAATTATTAACTTTTTATTGCCACATTTCCCAGATTCAATTAGATTAACATTTAGTGTCATTTCTCAAACAGAGATAATCATCTTGATTATGCTTTGAAGAACTTGCATGCTAATACCTCTTAGGCTTTTAATTTATCTTATTTATTTGGCAGGAATGTGTATATGCGCAGGAGCAGCGAGAAACTGAAAAGGATGACACTTGGTGGGAAATGATAAGTTGAGAGTCATTCAATATTGAGTTTATGGCATATCAGAGCACTGGTGAAATATGCAGGCTGAAAAGGACAGATTCCCTAAGTGGCTTCTGAATACAACTTTTATTTCTAGCCAGTAAGTAAAGTTTAGCAAACCATGTCCAGTGCTGTTGACAAGTAGCACAAACCGAATGACAACAGTAAGCTTTTGATGTGTTGGCTAAGGTAGGCTTTGGAACTTACTGCTTTCCGTCTCACCACAGTATGTGGTAAAGTCCAAAGGAGTAGTGAAGCCTACGCCAAACCCCCTTACTATGGTAGCAGCTACTTCAAACATAGTTTCATGAATAGGAGCTCATTTGACCCTTGACCAGAACCAGGCTCGAAATTGGCAGACAGAGAATCGCAGTAATTTGTATCATTTCAATTAGTTACTCGCTGCATAACGGGGAGGTCATGACTTTCTGCCATGATTACTGCCCATGGCAACCAAGCTTGAATGTACCATCAGTTTCCAAATACTTTCACTTAATAAATGTAAGTTCATAAACAAGGCCCAATTGTTGGGGGTACACAACAAAGTGAATTATCCAGTCTACGATTGAACAAGCGGAAGATGACATAACTTTGTCGGCAAGATTCTTTCAATTTTCTTTTTTTTAAGAGAGAAGCTGATAAATGGGGTTAATAACATTGGCTGAATGAGCAGTATTGATCTTTGGCTATGTAAAACAGCCAGGAGAGAAGTGAGTTTGTGTAAGAGCACTGTTGTTGTAGTTCTGAAAGCCGGCAGTTTTCTTTCACTGTTTGCTCTGTACAACCAAAATTCAAAAATCTTAAAATCAATGTTGCCATTGTTGGGTCCAAACAGCACACCCTTCCACAGACAATGCAAAGAATTTCAAAATATAGATAGCTCCCTGATACATACAGATCTGATTGTAAGAAACATTGGGTTGTTTTCTTTCTTGAATAGAAAGGGCAGCTTGTTCCAGGGTGAAGACAATGGTGTGTCTAGATGCCTGTGAAACTTCATGAACCCAGTGCAATAATTCAAGCCTTTGATTTGAAAAATGTTTTGTATGTCTTCCTCCACATCTGCAAATACCTCCACTTTCCCTTGATGCCAGCCAAGAGTTGTTAGCAAGTCAATGTTTTCCACTTGAGGAAGAAAAAAAAGTTCAGCACGTACATAAGTTTTGCTATTTGGCTTTTGTTTTTTGAATTAAAATAAAGGTTTCCTTCTTTCATGTCACAATCTATTAGCCACCAGGAAACCTGGTATCACAGTTCTCTCCCATTCACCCCTGCATTTGTAGCAGATTTGACGGTGTGTGGAAACCAACACGGGCGCTGCTCTGTGACTGTGTCACCTACAATCAGCTTGTGCTGTGGTTCAGATTAATCATGACAGTAGGCAATATTTCCAACATTATTAGAAGAGAAACCTAATATTTTGGGACATCAGGGATCTCTGAGCTGTTGTCCATCAAACTGAGAACCTTCATTTCCTACTCCTTGGATGGGTAACCTTAAGTTTTAACCACTTAATGGACAAAATACTTCTTTAACCAAAAATAAATAAATAAATAAAATTTTAAAAATGTAAATAAAAGAGGAAGATGTGGCTATTCTGGCTTTTAAAGTTATGTTATGGGGTCATCCACAAAAGGTTTGATAGTCATGCTGTACAGTGCGGACTCTTATCCTTTCTTTTTTTTTTTTTTTATTTATTTATGATAGTCACAGAGAGAGAGAGAGAGAGAGAGGCGCAGAGACACAGGCAGAGGGAGAAGCAGGCTCCATGCACCGGGAGCCTGATGTGGGATTCGATCCCGGGTCTCCAGGATCGTGCCCTGGGCCAAGGGCAGGCGCCAAACTGCTGCGCCACCCAGGGTTCCCCTCTTATCCTTTCTTGAAACGTATTCATCCAAACTGTCCTAGGTTTTCCTGAATTTCCATCCTCAAAATGTTTTGTTATTAAATCTATGCATGATTGTAAGATAGAAATCTCTACACTACTGTTAAACTTTAATATGCTTTCTATCATGTAAATGTAATGAAGATTTGCCAAGGATGTCACAGGAACAATTCATAAGAAGGAGATTTGTGTTGGTATTTAAAAGACGATTATTAAAAAGCAACATTATATAAATATGGATTAAAGTTATGTATACCAACATATATGATAAATTTGGCAATACTATTTAGAAAATGGATGGTTTTTAGGTTTGTATATATCTATTTTAATGTACTGTTTACCTTTTGTCTGACTAATTTAGTTTACATGAATGGGACTGAAAACTGAGTATTCTATTGATTTTCTGAAGCTCTGGTTGTTCTTTGTGGCTGAGAAAAAAGAGCATCAGATGATAATGTAGGTGCTATGGAGACCATACCATTATTCATAGTTTCATCAGGGTCCAAAGTCCTTTAGATCAAAATTTTATTAAACATCTAATATATTCTATACATCAGGAATGTTAAGACATCTTTAGATATTCATACCAAGACAGTACACTATGCTTTAAGAATCTGGTTCCTATCAGGTAATCTAACATTTTATTTATACAGCTCTCAAGGACAGGAAACCAGAGCAGCCAAGGGATGTTGTTGGACTTTTGGGTTCCTGTGTCAGACTTTTCCCTCCTAATCCCTACAAAAGTGTAAGTTCTCAATAAATAGGTATGGAATGAATGAGTTCCCAAGCTTGTCTGATAAGACAGGCTCTCTTGTCAAAAAGAGACCAAAGTCTTGATACATTTCCTTGCATTTAGCAGGTTTTGGTGAGTGAACAGCTTAATATTTTCCAACTGAATTCCTAACTTCTATAATAACAAATACTATACAATTAACTGATCACTCTCTATCTTCTTTTTCAGTTTCAGGCAAAGAATTTGATAAAGTTCAGGACTTATTCCAGGACCTTTCTTCCCTTTTAGGCTTTGGCTGCTCCCAGGTCTATCCATCATCATTTTAGCTTTGAAAGTTGGTTCATTTGTCTTGTTCCCTTAGCTCTGTCACCTCAAGCTTCGAAAGTTGAGTCCCAATTTCTTGTATGTGGTCTTTCATTGGCCCACTCCCTGCTGGTACCTACTCCATCATTCTTGTAGCTATTTGATCTTCCTGGTTTTCTGTGTGTCAGACTCTGCCCAGCCACCTGATGGTTTTTGGTTCCAGGCCTGCCACAGATTCTCCACTCTCTTTCTGACTTGTCATTCTGTCACTAATGCTAAGCTTCACCCTTTTATCCTTCTAATTAAGGGCACAGTTTATTGCATTTTTTGCCTAATTACCTAGTGGCACTTTGTTATAGAAATTTTGGAAAATGAAGCAAAAGCACAACGGAAAACCAAAACATCCACCACCGTCTAGAGAGCATCACTATTACCATTTTGGCATATGAGTTTCCAGGATTTTTTTTCTTTCCTTCCTTCCTCCCTCCCTCCCTCCTTCCTTTCCCTCTTTATTTTTTTCTCCTCATATATTTTTGGGTGGTTTCAGATATTTTAGAAAATTATTGGCTCCTTGGGCATTTTTTCCTTTTCATCAAGAGCATTTTTCTTCAAAGATTATCTCCAAATGCTATAAAATTCCGTTTTCTTCTATTGCCTCTGTAATTTTCCTTCTCATTTCCTTCCCACAGTTTCAGGCCTGCATAAAATAACTCATGGTTTAATATAATGTATGTTCTCCATACCCTTTTTGGTTTGGCCTGCTTGGATGTACTCTGTTATGAAGTTTTAATCTTGTAATAAGATTGTAATCTTCTTTGCTTTTCCACACACGACTGGCACCTTTTTTTGACAGGGAAAAATAGAGGGTATTTTGAATCCTGATGCTTTATAAACTCAGGCACTAGTGGTTTAGCTACCAAGGAACATGGGGTATAATACCTAGATTACCCTTCTGGACTTCCTAATTAGTAAAGAGACTTGGTGTGTCATCAAGATGTCAGGCATCATTACAAGGAACAGGCTGGTTTTAGTCTTCCTGAAAGCTCCATAGACCTCTTGATCCATTCATTTATCCAGCAAAAATTTGTGGAACATCTTCTTTGTCCAATAGAAATATAATGTAAACCACAATTGTAAACCACACACAAAATTTAATTTTTTTTCTATTAGCCACGTTAAAAAAGAAAAAACAGAAAAAAAAAAAAGGAAAAACAGGAGTCCCTGGCTGACTTGGTATTGCATGCAGCCTTTGATCTTGGGGTTGTGGGTTCGAGCCATGGTGGGTGTAAAGATTGCTTAAAAATAAAATCTATTTTTAAAAAAGGGGGAAAAAACAAAAACTATTTAACCCTATTTATTCAGAATATTATATATAACCAATATAAAATTATTAATGAGATTTTCCCCCCCATCTTTAAAACTTAGTGTTTATTTTATACTTACAGCACATCTTGATTTGGACTAGCTCCATTTCAAGTGTTTGATAACCATATGTGGCTTTGGCTATCATATCTGAAAACACCAATTCTGATGCTTAAGGAGAAGATTCTGTAAAAAGCAAGGCAGATGTAGTCCTCAGTTACACATGGCTTATACTCTAACAGGGAAAACAGCCATTTATATGAGGGATTGTTAATACAATATATATAATAAAAACAAAGAAACAAAAATGCCAGGCTAAGTTCAGACAGTTGTATACTCAAACTATCTTGGGGTGGAGGGCAAAGAGATTCAGGTTTTCTTTGTTATTTTCCCCACCAGAATTAACTAATTGTGATCTTGAACAAATCAATTAACCTCTCCATTCTAGACTCAGATTTAAATTATCATCTTTGACTCTAAAGAACCTACATTAAAAAATAAAACAAAAGATCCTACATTTAACCACTCAGCCCTACTGCCTTCCATAATTATTAGTTTAATACCTGTGTTCCCTGCTGCACTGTAACTATTGTGAGGCTAGAGACTCGTCCCATTTGTCTATTTCTGTCTCTCCAGCACCATCACTCCATATTTTTGGAATGAAAAATGAACTGAAGAAGTGAATGAAGGTTAAATAAAGGCTTCCCACTTAAATCTCTTGTTAGGATTAAAATTCATTTGACAGTTCATGTTCTCCCAAATGATAAACTTCTCCCTGCCCCTGCTTCCCTGCCTCCCCCTTTCCTTTTTCTCTGTCACTTCCTGACTATTTAGCTAAGGCCTGCTTCTTAAGTCCCAAGAATTGTGAAAGGCATTGGGTACCAAAGATAAAAAAGATACAATCCTTGTCCTCAAGGAGCTTAGAGCCTTTTGATGTGTTGCTGTAAATGATGACAGCTAACATTTGCTGAGAGTTTTGTTTGTGCCAGGCTCTATGTTAAGCACTTTTTTTTTAATTTTTATTTATTTATGATAGTCACAGAGAGAGAGAGAGAGAGGCAGAGACACAGGCAGAGGGAGAAGCAGGCTCCATGCACCGGGAGCCTGATGTGGGATTCGATTCCGGGTCTCCAGGATCGCGCCCTGGGCCAAAGGCAGGCGCCAAACCGCTGCGCCACCCAGGGATCCCTATGTTAAGCACTTTATTATGCATTTATCTTTTAAAATATATGCAGTATTGCATGTTAGGCATTATTTGATTTATTTTTTTAATATTTTAAAATAATAAAGGGAAGTGTGATCTGTCTCCTTTTACTAAATTCTCAGAGAAACTATTTCTTAGCCCACTTACTTCATGCCTAATTCTTTTTTTTAAATTTATTTAAGATTTGTTTATTTATTTATTAAGAGGGGAGGCAGAAGGAGAAGGAGAGAGAGAATCTCAAGCAGACTCTGTGCTGAGTGTGGAGCCTGCCATGGGACTTGATCTCATGACCCTGAGATCGTGACCTGAGCCAAAACCAAGAGTCAGAGGCTTAACCTACTGAGCCACCCAGGTGCCCCTTTTATACCTATTTCTAACATATATATGTAGACACACATATATGTATTTATACATACGAAATCTAAAAGATATATAGATGATAGTTCTGAGATCTAGAGTAACATCCTGTTTTAAGCCTGGTCAATGACTTGACTGTTTCTCATTGATCAGTTTCATTCTTTTGGAAGGCACAGTTGCCCTTGAAACCTCAACTATTACCATGAAGAATCTACTAATTCAGTTATTTTGCTGTTATCTTCCTGTCCTGGGGGTGTTTATCTTCCTTTCATTCCTTCCCCCCACCCCACCCCCAGTAGCTCCCTTTCTTCCTCCATGCCAATCTGTGAAAGCTCCCTTGGGAATTTATGGAGCAAGATTGCACCAACTTGCCCACCTATTTTCTTTTAGGTAATGGTTTTCCTACTCCTGTCTTCTCTTGTCTTTCTTATTCTTCTTTTCTAGATGTAAGGTTCCCCCCCCCTTGGATGTTTTGAGTTCCTCCACTGAGATTGCTTTTCTCTCTTCCACTCAAGAAGATGAGTTGTCGTTTAACTCTGGAGAATGATATTGCAATATACTTATTCTTAATATCTAGCTTTGAGCATTGTTTTCTTTTAAAAATACTAAGTAGAAATATAAAATAATATGAAATTCAAAATAGTGATTTGACTCTTTGACATGGTTTTCAAACAACTTGTCATCTCAAGAATTATTTGTAAAATGACAATAACTTTTTTTCCAATCTGACTTACACTTCTGACTTTTCTCTTTCTGTCAGGAGGCATTCTGTAGTGGTTAAAGCCATGAGACTTTATGTCAGACAAGTTCAAATCCAAACTTTGTTAGTTGCCCTAGGCTATCTTGCTTCTTGTGTTACCCTCTCTGTGCCTCAGTCATCTCATCTATAGAATGAGGATGATAATACTTGTATTGTATGGTTAAAACTTAGTGCTTACTTACTCTAAGCTTACTTCTTTGCTAACATTTAATTTTCATAACAATCCAATGAAGAAAGTATTATTAGTAATAGTCATATTTTATAAATAAAGAAACTGAGGCACAGGAAGGTTAATATAGGTATTCATAAGAGCAGTGTTTGTAAGTTTGTATTTTTTTTGACTTAACACTATAGCACAAGCATTTTTCACAGTGACATAATTTGTAATGGCTTTGTAAGCATAAATTTTTTTTAAAGATTTTATTTATTTATTCATGAGAGACAGAGAGAGAGAGAGGCACAGATACAGACAGAGGGAGAAAGCAGACTCCATGCAGGGAGCCTGACATGGGACTTGATCCTGGGTCTCCAGGATCACCCCCTAGGCTGAAGGTGGCATTAAACCACTGAGCCACCCAGGCTGCCCAGTTTTAATGACAACATACTATTTCATTGTGTTGTTCTGCCTTAATTTAGTTTGGTATACTTAATTAACTACTGGCTTATTATCAGGCATTTGGATTGTTTTAGATTTTTCTTTATTGTAATGGACATATTTGAACATAAAGTTTTTCCATAATTCTGATAATTTTTTCATCATAGATTCAAGAAGAAGGATTAGAGTCCTAGGGCTAAAACATCTTTTCAGGGTCTTTGCTGTGTTGCTACAGTGGCTTCCCAAATTGTTGTATAAATTTGCACTCCCATTAGCATGAGATTGTCTGTTTTACTGCCCTCTCCCTAGGTCAAAGTCATCATGTAAAGAGCACAAAACAAAGATTAAAAACCCCAGTAATGTGTGGTATCTTTCATATCACCTAAGAGAATGGCTGATCTCTTTTATATTGCCAGCCAGCTTGCGCTGGCCCCATCATTCCTGCCAGCTTTCTCTTAAGCTACCAGATAATGGTCAGATGCAATGTAACCTCACTAGCAGAGTTTTGATGTTGAGGATTATGCCTTTCTTATGTGGATATTTAGGGCCTTTGTTTGACAAAGTCCAGCTAAATTGGGTAGATTTTAAAAACTAAGATATAATTCATAAAGTAGTATGAATGCAGGTATTTTTATTGCATTCTTAACTTGAGAGCTAATGAACATTTGTTGTTTTGGAACAGAGCAGAGATTGTGGCAGAGGATTTCCAAGAGTTTCTTTCCAGGAATTAAAAATTTTTTTTTTCGGTAAGTTTCCCCCCGCCCCAGGGAGGTGATGTTAATTTATTACATTCCCAATTATGGATTCTGCAGCCAGAATTTATGTTCTTTCACCTACTAGCTTTTATGACATTGAACAAGCTATCAAACCTTGCCAAATCTCTATTTTCTCATCTGTAAAATGGGGATAATAATACCTATCACTTAGAGCTTTTTGGCAAAATAGGTACTACGTGTGAATTCTCTTGTGAGTACTCAAGTCACGATTTGCTGCATGATTGAATTTCTGTTGCTTTTATAAAGGAATTGTTAGAATTAAAAAAAAATTTTTTTTCTGTAGCCATTTTGGTCCAGACTAGATGCTAATTGATCTTTGGTTTTGAAATCAGAAGGGTTGTTAACTAGACTAGACTAAATATCTAGATCTTTAATATCCCTAGCACCACTGCTCATTCCTCCAAAGAGAAAGCACAAATTAAATCAGGAACGCCACTCTCAGACTTGTGTTTACAACACTCTAAAAAAACAATGCTCATAAATATAAACACCTGCTAGAGAATCTTAAGAAAGAAAACATAATGGAGCTCTGGTGTTGGAAGCATGTGTGTGGGCACAACATCCTCCTTTGACTTCTTGCACTTTAAAGCAAGTACACACTTTCAGGAAAAACTAGTGATCCACCTGCAGGCACTCCTAACCTCATTTTTTGTATTTTTGACCCTGCTTCCTCAGTCAGAAAGGATAGATCAGGGCAGATGTTCCAGGATGCAAGAGAATGGTCATAATAATAACCACCATCACAAAAGCAGCAATACCTTACATTTATTGAGAGCATATAAGGTGCCAGGTCCTGTGTTTAAGCACTTTCCATATCTTGTCTTTACAGTAACCAGAGAAGAAAGTGCTACTATTATTCCTAGTTATAGAGAAGAAAACTGACTGTTTAAGTGACTTGTTCAGAGCAAGTGTGTATGAGGTCTGGAACATAGGCACAGGCCTTGCTGACTCCGATTTCTTGGGTCTCTCTTAGATCTCTTGAGTATGAAATCCATAAAATCTAGAGGATACTATGAAGAATGTGAATAAAGGCAGAAAACGTCATAAAAATAAAAAGTAGGGAGGAACACCTTGCATATTATCTAGACTAACCAAACTTTCTCTGTATAGTTACAGAAACTGAGGGACAGGGATGAAACTTCCCAGAGATCACACAAACTATTCTGTGGCCAAATGGGGACATATGGCTGTAATTTGCTGTTAGCTTTTTAAGAACTTTTTATCATGAAAAATTTCAATCACACACAAAAGTAAAGAGAATACCATAATGAATCCCTTATCATTCAGTTTTACAATTACCCACATTTTGCCATTATTGTTGATTTCTTTTCTTTTGATGGCTGTATTTTAGCTCTTAAGTAAGGAGAATTGAAAGATTACTGGAAATACCCAAGAATTCTTTTTATCTTAGTTTCAGCTTTAAACAAAATACTAGTATGAGGACATGTATGTTCTTACTGACTAATATTCCTTATCTAATTATAATATCCCTTCCAAAGCCAACTGAGGCAGAGGGAAAAGGTACTTGGAGCAAGAATAATAATTAGTCTTGTAGGTTTAGCTTGTAGTATTAGTATTTGATGTTAAATGGCTTGCTTTTTAGTGAAATTCTCATTGGACTTGTTCCCCATTTGATCTTCTATGCCCCTCCACCCCACAAAGAAGGCACATTTTAACAAATCTCTTCAAACTAGGACATTGGAAAGATCAAAGAAAAGATGCCAGAGTCTGTCCATTAGTTTTTTAGGAACAATGGTTCTCAAACATCTTTTTGCTTAAAATCCTACTATTTTTGTTAGTAGTAACATTTTTATTATTTCACCTTTGCTAAGCACCAACAATTAGCTAGGCACCAGTTAAGAACAAAGAAAATCTGTTTCAGCACTTAGGTGCTCAAGGTCCAGTTCTCATGCCCCTCTGCCCTCTCTGTGTCATTTCTATGCCCAGTATTTGTCTTTGAAGTTCAATAGGCCCAAAGAGCTAAGCACAAACTGCCAAATATCAGAGTCAGCTGCTCAGGAGTATCTTTAAGTGGTAGCTTGGCTCTCCCAAGGAGTCAAAGGGTAGCATCTCTGCCAAGAGGGCAGAGAGTAGTTAGACCAACAGAGAGGAGGCTTGAGAAGTTCCTTTAAAAAATCAGTAAAACTCCAGACCAAGAAATTTATCTCTGAAGACTCAGGAGGAGAGAAAGGGTCCATGCTTAAAATGCCAAAACGTAGCCCAGCAGATTGATTCTGTGCAGCCAGTATCAATCATGCAGATAGATTTTGCTGCAAAATGGTCCAATGTTCCTTTTTTTCTCCTCTCCTCTGACTTAGGAGTCCACATGGTACGTGAACAGTGAGTGAAGAACGGGTAGATATTTTAAGACATCTTAATAAGGTGGGGATGGCTGAAGCTAAATATGAATTTCCCAGTTCTCCATTCTCTATATACATGAAATAAAATTCCTGTATTGAACTGCCAACAAGTATCTGTTTCAATGGAACTCTGAGTTGTGTTATGAAATCAAAGGTTGAGTATTTCTTTTTTTTTTTCTTTTGAGTATTTCTTTAAGAAAAGAGGGTTTTGAAACTAATTACTTGCCCTTGATAGGGTCTATTTCTATAGAATCACATTTTAGATGATTCTAATGTATTAATGATCTACTAAGAGTTTGGGACTTGTTTTTGTTTTTCGCAATTTTCGCAATTTAAAAACTTTTTTTGTTTTTCGCAATTTTCGCAATTTAAAAACTTTCTAAGGTTATAAAAATGATATATGACCACTGAAGAAAATTTGGAAGATGTATAAAAACACAAAGAAAAATTGATCCCCTTAGACTTTTACCCCCCCAAAAAACCACTGATAGCATCTTGGTATATGTTCTTTTAGTCTTTTTTTCTGTAAATAATTATTCATACTGTCATAATTTAGTTATTAATTTTCCTGTCATTGGAACTTTAACTTACCAACTGTGAAAGAAGTAATAATAATTCAGGTCAAGTAAAAAAAAGTCAGCTAGAATTTATAGGATTGATTTTATAATTTTAAGACATCAATGGAGAAATTGTAAGGCCCATTGTCCTAATACATGTTATAATTCCCTTTAATCAGCAACAATGGCTAAAACATGTGATCTAAAATTGTAGCATTTGCTTACAAACAGAAAATAGCAGAAACAAAGAGAAACTATATGTACTTGCAGGCAATAAGAAAGCCTTGTGTTACTTAGCATTTAAAATTGTCAAAGATAGAAATTAAAAGTACAAAAGTTGAAGCATTGGTGACCATAGTGAGGCCTCCAGACATGAGTCAGACACAAAAAATGCTCAAACTCATTTAAAAAGCTCTTTGTCATGGTCCAAAAAAACAACATTTTTAGTGTTTTCCTTTGACTTCACATCCCGCTATTGCAAGTACATGGCTAATTATTATCTGAATGATATCTATTATTCCTGTGTTCTAACCGGATATGATCCAAATATGGCCACAAACACATTATAGTTTGCAATGAAATCAAAAGAGTAAGATAATTCTGTTTTAAAGGGTTAATGGTATTTTCACTCCTCTTCAGTTCGAATCATAGACAATGATTTTACTGTTGTCTATTCTAGGCAGCTGTGCAGAATAGTAAAGATTT
The DNA here is from genome assembly GCF_011100685.1 of Canis lupus familiaris. Classification (NCBI taxonomy): domain Eukaryota; kingdom Metazoa; phylum Chordata; class Mammalia; order Carnivora; family Canidae; genus Canis; species Canis lupus. Next base: position 47,360,227 of record NC_049226.1, read on the forward strand.
GGAGATCTTTGTAGGCAGGAGAAAAATTAAGCCTTTGTATACTTTTTATTCAGTATATTCTACCCAACACCCATGTGTAAGAGTTGGATTTGGGAGTTGCAACAGGCTAAGGAAAGTTTGCACAGATAAAGAGAGTTATTCTAAATTTGGTGCCTACTAAGCTCTGAATCACAAAGTGCAATTGCAAATCTTCTATAAATGATATATAAAACATCCTTTTCTAACCCTGCCCACTATGTTCTGTGGGTTTCATCTTATTATTTTTGAATAATGAATGTATGAAAAAGAATTAGCTGTAAAGCTAGCAATTACCTCATCACTTTCAGTTCTCAAACAATTCTGTTCTTAAGCCTCTGAGAAGTGGAGTGGTTTTGTGGAAGAACATATCCATATATGGAGGAAAAGTAAAAATACGAATATAGTTTTAAATGACTAAAAAAAAGGATTCTAAATAATTAGGTGCTGTGGCCACAATTGAAAAGTTAAAAATAAAATCATTGGCATTTCCATTTGGGTCCCAGGATGGATTGTTAGGTATCTTTCTTTATGTCTATTTATGCTTAGTATGAAAGCAAACTATCCTAACATCATAACTGGAAAAAGTGCCCCAGGGTGTCAGGGAGGGGGAAAATGGGGACAGGAAATACCATTTGGATCTAGGATCTTAGTCCATTTGTCACTTTGGGAATCATTTCTAAGAAAGAGTTTAAAATCCTAATGCCTTTTCTTATCTCATTTTTATATTTGTTGGGTAAGGAATAATAATAATAACTACTATTGAGCACTTAAATGTGTATTAGGCATTCCTTTTTTAGTATCTCAATCATCACAACAATTCCATATGTTAGTCAAAAGCTTACTATGGCTAAGGAGGCCCCAAATAGTATTGGCCCCAGTTACCCCTCTGCCCTCATTTCTCACTACTTTCCTTAAAATATACCCTCCCAGCCATGCTGACCTCCTTCTTCCTCACACACAATATGCACATTCCCACCTCAGGTCCTTTGAACTTGCTGATCTTTCTGCCTGGAATGCTCCTCTCCCAATATCTGCATGGTTTGATCTCATTTTATTCACAACTGCTCAAACTTCAACTTAACAGTAAGGCCTTCCCTGATAATCACAAAGAAAATGACATCCCTTGTCACTCTCTGTCCCCTTATTCTGCTTTATTCTTCTTCAGAGCACTTATCACCATTAACCATATATATTTGTTATTGTCTCTCATCCTCTATTAGAATTCAAGCTCCTTGAGAATAGGTCTCCCCCAACCCTGGTGATTTTTTCCCCAATGCTAAGAACAAGTGTTCTTATATAGGAGTGCCTCCTATATAGTAGACGTTAATTGTATTTGTTGAGTGAATGGATGAAACTGAACCTCAGACTGGTTAAGTAACTTGCCCAAGGATACACAGTACAGTGGCAGGACCAAAATTAGAACCTGTGTCCTTCTGAATCCAACAGGTGGCCGAGGATATGACATTTGAACTGAGCTTTAAAAGATAAGTAGAACTTAATATTTATAGTCTGCTATTGCTGAAATGATATTGTATACGTGTAGCTTCACATCATCATTCTTCATTAATATTTTTATTCCACTTAGGAATAAACCTTATTAATATGGGGATGGCAAATCACACAATACCATAAGGATAGCTAGTCAACTTGCTTGCTTCATAATCTTTTCCCCGTCCATCCACTCAATAGGCAATGGCTCCTGGCCTTTAAACCTATGATCCAGGTATGAAATCTGGCATGAGAGGAGACTTGATGTGTTCTCACTGCTCACAGACATGTTCAGATGAGCTTCTTAATCCATGGGATGCACTTAGCCCAGCACCTGGCCCTTGGTCTCAAAATGGTAATAATTATTAGCATTATTATATTATAATTTTTCCCCTTCACCCTTAGGCTCAGTGCCCAGCACAATCTATGTCCCCAGATTTCCTTGGACCACATTTTTCTATCAGCTCTGCTGTCTCTGTGCGTTGGACAAACCCTGTGTTATTCCAGTCTTTGGCACCTCTTACCTGAAGGCAGTGTAAGCACCTGGTTTGCTCTGACCTCTGATGTTGACATGGGGGAATCCTGAATACCTATGTGTAGCATCTCCACAGGTATTTCATTAGCCTTTTGGCAAATTGCAATTGTGCATGGTCTTCAAGAAAACTTGTGGCTTATTTCACTAAAAATTTTTGTTTAATCCAGAGAAATATACATCTCACTTTTCTCTTTCTGGTATATTTAATGATTTCCCTAGAGTTTACTAGCATTCACATGCTCTGTTTCTCATCCATATGGAAGGGTCATGATCTTTAGAGTCACACAATCATTTACAGGCTGTGTGACCCTGAACGAATTACTTCACCTCTCTGAACCACAGATTCTCCATCTATAACATGGGGAAAATAATGTATATCTTACATAGGAGTTGTAAATTGCATAATGTATTCAAGACGCCCAGGAAAATGCCTGGCATTTGCATTGAAATTATTTTTGTTGTGATGAAGAAACTGATGATGAAGATAGGTGTAGGTGTCCTAAGTAATGTTAAGAAGCCACAGTTCCTGATATGCTCCTGCTCTTCTTTGAAGTATGTTCTATTTAAACCTTTGCACTTCCCTCTTATTTCCATAGCTGCAAAGGAAGTTCCTATGGGCAATGCTCAGGGCAAGGAGGACTCAGCAATGTAATCCTCAGACCCAGAAGAGCATGGCCTTTCTTCATCTGTCATCATACAGTCCATGCTGTGAGCTGTGGAAATTTTCTTTTTTGCTTCAAACAACTCTATAAATAACTCCAATATCTTTGATCTCTCTTTTAGCACCACCTTAGACCATCTGTTATTAGACCTTAAGCTCATTTTCGCTCTGTTCTTTTTGCTTCTAAAATGCTCTAAGAGGTTTACTAGTGCACTGTGAGCCCCTAGAGAACAGGAACCATGGCTTATCTAGCCTCAGCACAAAGCACAGTGCCTGAAGAAAATGTTCAGTAGTTTGTTGCTTGTAATGGGTGTCTATGTTCTTGCTAAGTTTTCCCCTTCTCTTCCATCATCCTGCTATACCTATACATATTTCTATCATCTGATTTTTATACAGACATTTTACACCAGCTTGATTTTTTTCTCCTGGTTTTTACTTTGATAGGCTTATATTTTCCTTATTTTTGGTTTTAGATTTTTTAAAAAGGATTTTATTTATTTATTTGAGAGAAATATAGCACATGTGCATGAAAGAGTGGGAGAGGTGGAGGGGGTTTAATATATTTTTAAAATATGTATACTCTCAGTTAAATGCTTTAGCTGCTGGAAATACCTGTATGGTCATGAGAGCTTTTGGAAAGTTTCTTGATGGTATATTTTACCCTGTTGCTTCCCTCTCTGACATCTTAAATGGAGAGCAGAGTTTCCCTCCCTTTCAGCACGCTTCTTATAGCATATTAAATTTCTTCCTTTCTTTAAAATAGGAATTTGTACCTCCTTCATATATTTCTGGCAAATTTCCCAGGCTTTGGGAAATTAATTTTGGCCATTACCCTAGCAAGAAAGAGAACTATCTTTCACTTTATATTCATAATCTCTGTTTTTTCCTTGTGTCTAAATCCTATTAATTCTACTAGCCCACTTCTACTTTTGTTTTAATAATAATAACTAACATTTGTGTAATGCTTTACAGTTTAGACAGTATTTTCACATTCACTATTTCATTTGAGCCTAACAACTCTATGAGAATGGCAGAACTTGTACATTATTACTCTAGTTTCACAGATGAGAAAAAACAACCATACTCCAGAGAGTTTAAATGATTTATTTTGGGTCACATAGCTTATAAGAATTAGAGCCTTGGACTTGAATCCAGTTTTCTGATTCCAAATCCTATTTATTCCCTACTGTTCCATATTATGTATATCTGGAAAGGCTCCTAGTGACTAGTTCTAAATATTTGGCTTCATAGGTCATCTTGATTATTTTCAATCTTGTTTGTTTCTTTTTCTTTTTCTTTTTTTCTTTTTTTTTTTTTTAAGTTTGTTACTGAAATTTGTCCAAACCCACCTCTTGGAACCCACATCTCCACTCTCCCTTGGCTCAGCACTCAGCTAAAATAGTTCATCTTTCAGGAAAGCATTTCTGACTCTCCAGATTGGATTAGGTGACCCTTCTTAAAGCACCCAGTTCATCTCCGTATTCCCCATATGCCTCCATAATTATCCTTTTCCTTATCTACGTCTCCAAGTACCAGACTATAAACTATGTCAGGACAAGGGCCACCCCATCATTCTACTTCTGTGACCAGAATCTAGCACATTGCCTGACATATAGTAGGTATTCAGCTACTATTTAAGAAATTAATAAATAACTAATAGCAACAGGAGTGGAAAGGTACTTTGTGTAGCTAATCAGAAGAAATCCCAGAGAGGGTCTCGAGGAAGTCTTGTTTTGCTTTGTGTGTTTGGGGGAGGGGTTGCATTGTGTAGGGTGCAAATGTAGAACAGAGCATGTGATTATGTGAAGGGACAAGTCATCACAACGCCATTTCTCTCAAATACAAAAAATAGCCCTGTGACATTTCTTATAAAAGAGAAAGAGTATATTCAGTAGTGAACTGTTTCTTTTTTCTTTAATTGTTGATGATTGTTCTTTAGAGTCTGTGCCTTTTCATAGGTCATGTTCTTATGATTTTTCTTGTGAAGGCAGAAATGTCAAAAAAATAACCAAGCAAGTAAACCAATTAGAATAATGATTTTAAAAAAAAGAATAATGATTTTTGAAATTACACATCTCTTTGAAACTATTTTAGAAATACTGATTTATCAAGATAACCAGAAAACAGCGGATACTTTTACATTCATGAAACTAATATTGACTTACTTAACTCCAGCCAGTTATGTGTAGTCTGAATTGATAGTGGGACCCTAAGTTGAAAACAAAAAATGTTAACACCATGTTTGCATGTTTCAATTCATCTAGCTGCCCAAAGATACCATTATCCTTAATGCTGTGTTTGTGTCTCTATCATTTTTTGTGTGTGTGTCTCTATCATTAAGGTTGCACTTGAAGTTTTTTTTATAGCAAAATCCTTTTACTAGAGGTGTATAACTCCATTATAAAAATCCCTTTTGGCATACATAGTCTTTGCCTGTGGAAACAAACAAACCTCAGTCTAATCACTGGGTGAACTGAGAATGGAAAGGGAAAACAATTGCTTCTAGTTATTATTACCTTTTTTTTAGCCTTTTAAAACAAAGCAGTAGCCAGAGGGTATGAATGGCCTGAATATAAAATAGTGTTATTGAGTTTTGTGTGTGGAGTTATTGATTTCTTGATATCTCAAGTTTGGAAACTCTTCTCTCTGTTAAAGCCAAGTTCAAGCATCTGCTCTCAGTTTTGCCTTCACCTACCTTCATTTTCCTTTGTGATTTGAATGTACCTGCTGTTTGGGAATGGAAATTCTTGAACAGCCTGAAGTGACATCAGAAATGAAAAAAGAAGCCAAGCTCTCTTCTTGTATGGAGAAAGGACATGATTTCTCATGTTAGGGTAAATTTCAGGTCAAGTATGATAATAAGAATGAAGAATAATGCTTCAGGTTTAGAATGATTCCCTCTGTCTTTCCAGGACTGTTTCTTAGAGGCCAAATCTTTTCTGAAAATGCTTTTTTCTTCCCTCAAGTGAGAAAAGGCTGGGCCTTCCCTCCTTCACTCAGGGAAAGGCTTGGCTAAGGCACCAAAAATCACCTGAGGCTCAATCTAGGACTCTAAACAGGGACCTCTGAAAGCAACAGAATGTCACTGGGCCTTGGGGCAGCTCTGAAACAAGCTTACACAGGACTTTAACGGCCCTCCTAGAGTAAATAACCATGAAGTTTGCTTTCGCTTTTCCTTGGTCGTTGGTATGTGCTGTTCCTTCTGGATTCCTCTCTACAAAAGCTCCATCTTTTTTCTGACTGACTCCTACAGGTTCTCACAACTTAAGTTTCATCTTTTCTTGGAGACCTTTCCTGATCCCTTTTCATTGCTCTATCTCTATTTCCACCATATCACATTTGTTACGATGCCTCCCTCTTTTATAGGCTATAAGCAACCTGACATCTAGCACAGTGGCCAGCACATAGTGGGCATTCAGCAAATGGCTGATGAATGCATTATTAAACAAATGGGCTAAACTAGCTGAATTTGAATTAGTTTAATATGACACCAATATATTTGAAACTGTTGCTACCTTTCACAAAAAGAATCTACTTTCATTGAATTGCCTCTGCTGATTCAGTTCAGATGGTCCCCTATCAACAGAGATCTCAAATTTAACTCTAAACCCTCCACCCTATGCTGTGAGTTTCCTTAGAAACATTATCATTGCTGGTTACTGCCTCTTATGGGAGAAGGTAATCTCAAGAAGTAGTTACCTGGTTCTGGATGCAACTTACCTGATGAGTTGTTCTAAAAATAACAGCTTTTAGCAAAAATGATAACTGATACAACTTTTATTATTTTGGAGAAAATTCAGATTTGGGTAAATACATTAAGCTGGTCTTAAAAGCAACTATTAAAAGGGTTCATCTGAGAATCTGAGGATGTTCCTCTAGATGTGAGGTATTCTGCTAGACTAGACTAGACTTTTATGTCTCATTGAAAGTAGTGGCTTATTTATTTGGATTTGATCACTAAGGAAGTCAAGGGAATTGTTACCCTGAGTATTCTAAATGAAAGAAGAGTCTAGAATCCAACAGTTCTTTCTGAGACAGAATGCAGAGCTTTTGCTGGGATTTTTTTGAATGGCATTGGCAACCATAGGTTTGCTTTTTTTCAGATTATTAGGGATTCGTTAATGGAACTATCCATAAAGACAATTTAGAAATCAAAGATTGATACAGTAAGAAGGGAAAGAATCCCACAGGTGCTACAATGACCCATTTTATTTAGGTACTATAGGACAAATGCTATCTTTCCTATGTATGATATCTCCTCTTATTTGCATTATTTATAAACACCTCTACCTCTGAATGAAAATGGTAACGACCATGGTATAACTGTATTGCCTGGCCCTCCTGCCTGATTCAGGAGTATTTTGTTAACTTGAATTAACATTATAAATCATGAATGTTGAAATGGGAATTTGGAAAGACTCCCATCATTGTCATTTTGGTACCTCTTTGATATCTATTTTTTAAAAGATTTTATTTATTATTCATGAGAGATAGAGAGAGGCAGAGACATAAGTAGAGGGAGAAACAAGCTCTCTGCAATGAGGGTGAGCCTGATGCAGGACTTGATCTCCGGACCTCAGGATCACAACCTGAGTCAAAGACTGATGCTCAACCACTGAGCCACCCAGGTGTCCCTCTTTGATATCTGTTAATTTAGGCTTATTGCCATTAACAGCTTAGGCATATTAATGATCATTAAAATATCACGTATTTTATCATACTTTCCAATTATAAAAATATTTTCATAAATGTTAACTAATGATATACAATAATCCCATGAAGTAGGACAGATTTTATTATTTTCAGATGAGGGAATAGAGGTTTAGACAGGTCAAACAACTGACTTTGATAAGATTTATCCTACATGATAACATCTTTAGCTTATAAGACTCAATTTTTTTTAATGTAAAAGCAAAACACCCGGCATGTTTTGAGTAATACCTTTTATTGGACAAACTGTACAATATTGACAGAGAGGCTTCTCTGCCTACAGAAATCCTTTCCTCAGAGTCAATCCCTTACTGACCTAGAGGTGTTTTCTATATCCCTAAAGCTCCTCTGTCAATATTCCACCATTAGTCCAATAAAAGGTATTACTTGAAACTTGACTCTACATTTTGTCTGACCAATAAAGGCAAGTAATTAAAAATATTGAGTTAGGAACCAAGACACATTGGGTATTGTGATGCTCTAGTAGCTACATTCTTGGAAAATAATTTACTTCTGTACTATTAAAATATAACTTTTTTAAAGCTGGTAGTCTGAATTTTTCCGAAAACCATTCTAGATTTTCAGAGCCAGGTGTACTTCAGTATGCCTGTTTCATGGCCCCCTTTACAGTTGGAGGGATCATGGATGAGGCAATAAGCAGCAGATGATAATGAAAAAGAACCAAAAAGTTAAAACATTAAGCAGGCAAGACAGGGCAACTCTTTGGAGGAGGAAAGGCAGAAACATGGAAGGGTCTTTAGTTCTATTCTCTGCCACCCATCCTTGATTTAGCAAAAGTAGGATGACTTAGTTTTATGTACCCACTCATGGATTGTTTTTATTCAGAACCCAGAGGCCTGGCCTTACTAAAGAAATGGGGCATTCCTAATAGTATTCTGTTTGAAACCTTATAGCCATCAACCATTTCCATCCTAAGTCCACACCCAAAACACTCCACTTTGTGCTATACTTGTAAGGAATGATTAATCATTATACTAAGATGTAAGCTCCTTGGGTTAGGATTTTTTTCTCTCTGATTTTTTGCTTTTGAACCTAAGCATCCAGAACAACTCCTAGTATATAGTAGGGACTCAATAAATAGTTGAATGAATGAATGAATGAATGAATGAATAACATGGATAGATCTGGAAAAATTGAGAAGGGGGAGAGAGAACTTTAGGCAGAAAGTACACGATTAAATTCTGGGGCAAGAGTGATGTGTTTGAGGAGAGTGAGGAATCTAACTAATCTAGCTAGCAGAGAAGAGAAGACTTATCGGTAAGTATTGCTTGTTGTATGTAAAAGACCTCAGGCAAAATCATAACTTAGGTGCTGCACTTTCAGAGAGCAACCTTAGTCTAGGTCACAAATTTTAAAGGCTGACAGGCCAAGCAGAGATTCCTTAACTTTAGTCTGTAACCTTAGCACCCAGCAGATTATAATTTTTTTTTAAATGATGGATGAATATATGTCAGGATAACTAAACCCCCAGAGGATCATTGTGAGAATGAATTGAGATAACATAAGTAAAGTTTTTGAACAGAGTGATTCCTATGGAGTGTTTGATAAATTATTAGCTCTAATCTTAACAATGATCCTGGATGGTAGCTATTATTATCTCCATTTTACAGATGAGAAAGTAAGACTCAGAGAGGTTAAGTAACTTGCTTAAATTACCCAGCTACTTTGACTCCATAACTTGTGTGCTTTTCCCTTTTCAAGACTTGAGTGTCATTTCTGTTGGGTACAGAAAATATATGGACCAGAAAATACCATTTTATTCTGTTCCACTAAGAGTCATTGTGAGGCAAATCTTGGAAATGTTCAAAGATAGTACAGAATATAAATGAAAGCAGAATTAGGTTATTGCTTTTGCTAGACAACATGATATTGCGGTTAAGAGACTAAAATCTGGTATTGGACAGATTTAGGTGAGAGTTCCAGCTGCTTCACTTAATGAGCTATGTGACCTTCAACAAGTTACTTAACTTCTCTGTCTCAAATTTCTCCTCTGTAAAATGGAGATTAGAATCAACACCTCTCTCATAAGATAAAATAAAGTGATGCATTTACCTGGTTAGTACAGTGCCCAGCGCATGGCAAGCAGTCCACAGCACCCACATATATCCCATTTTGGTTATAAAGAATCGGCTTTATAATTGGATTTGTTTCTTTGGGTCTTGCTTGATAACAATTAAATTGGCACCATGGAAGCAGTAAGAAGTCAGTTTTGAAGTGGGCACTCCATTAAGACAAATGGCTTGGAGGGGATGCTCCCACTTCCCTTGATGCTATATTGTTTTAGTCTGTCTAGCTGGAGAGCAAACCAAACAGCAGTGTATTGATTTACGGTATAAAGACGCTACCTTTACAAGATGAAGGGCTAGAAACTTTATTTTCTTTTAATGAAAGTTCAGCTTCTGTAGACCACAGCCAAGTCAGCTAGGGGGAACAAAGAAGAATGTGGGGTTTTTTTCCCATCTAAAGATTTGATTGCTTTTAATCTCATGGGAGAACAGCATCAGGAGGTATTATTAAAGCATTAGCCCAATAACCTCTTGAAAAGATGGTGACGAATGTAAGCTTATGACCTCAAACTGATTTTTTAAAAACACCAAATGATACCAAAAAGTGGCATAAATTTGTCTTGTACAAGGAACTGGTAACTCCCAGTTTAGCCAAGGAAAATTCATTCAGTTGTTTATTTTATAGAAAGTCATACCATACTATACTTACAGTAATTGGTATTTTGGAAAGATAGCTGTTTGTTAATAAAGTCTCAAATAGTGTTATTTTCTTCAGTTGCAGCTCTTTATCCTGGAGAATGTTTTAGGTATTTACCTATATCTTAGAAAAAGAGTAAGAATATAGATGCAAATAATGTGATGAAAAAAATAATTCTTTGGTTTTGAAGGACTGTATAAATTCTCCTTAATAGAATTCGGGAATGTGGCAATCAATTTAAAAACTTTTAACACTCAACAGTTAATGTTTAACATTTTAAAACATAGTATACTTGCTCTGGATGGTTAACATGCATAAATATTAAAACTCATTGATAGTATGTTTTAACACAATTCACATTTGAGATTTGAAAAAATGGTTGAAACTAATAGTCAAATATTAAGTTCCACATTAAATTTTGGGTCCCACATTATATTTTCTTTTGTTCTTTTAAATGAACTGTTTTGAAATTAGATATTAGAACAGACTTTTAATGAAAATACAGAAATATAAAATATATATGTTTTGTTCAACAGATAATAGCATAAAATCAAGACATAAGAAAAACTGGAAGATAGAAGAGCTTTTGTGTATTATGGCTAGAGGTTTCAAACAAAACTAAGCATCAAAATATTAGAACACGCTAACAGAACTCCATTGTCACTAAAACTAATTAGTGTTCTGCTGTTTAATGCAAAAGCCTACATGCTGTCTTGACCTTTTTACACGTCGTGTCTAAGGTTGTGCCATAAAACAGAGGGAAGCACAGAATGCCTCCAGATAGCCTCAGAGGTTTTCTTTTTAAGTAGTTCAATTGATTGTAACAATGCAGGCTGTGTATAGGACTTATTTAAAGGTGCTGTTTATTAGATCTTGATTACAAGGAGCCAGTGAATTAAAGTAATGTCATGCTAGGGAACAGTTTCCAGGGCAGAATGACTGCCATTTCTTTTTAATGTGATGCTGCATGGTTTAAAATACACTTACCATAGAATGCATGACTTTGAAAGTTAGCTCTCAGTAAACCCACACGACAGGCAGAATGTAGAGCTGCGGATTCTCTGAAGAAAGTATAATAAAGCAAGATTTTCATGGTGCAGCAATGCAATGCTAAGAAACAGTTATTGAAGAAGATAACCCAGCAGGATAGTAACTTGCAACACATAAGGGCCTTTCATTTGAAAATCCCCAGGCAGTTTGGAGGCTGTGACTCATGAGCATCCCTGCAAGGCAGATGTGGTTTGGTAGTTTAGCAAGTGTCATTTTCCCCTGTTTTGGGTCTGACTCAAAGTGTTTTCAGAGATTTGTCAAAGGAGAGAAAGAAATGCAGAATCTTCTGTGGCTCTCCAAGGCTTCCACAGTGGAGTCTACACTCCTTAAAACAGCTCACAAAGTTTAAGAAGCCCAGGTATCACAGTTGTTTAGTGCACAGACTGTGGGGTCTGATAGGTCAGGGTTGTTTGTGTTCAGGCTATGCCATTTAGACAGCGTGAGACCCCTGTAAGAGGTAAGATATGTAACCTCCTTAAGCGTCTATTTTTGCATCTGTAAAATGTGGATGATTATTGTACCTACCTTATGGGATCGTAGGGAAGATTTATAGATGTAGTGCATGTAAGATGATTAGCACAATGCATAACATATAGCGTGTATTCAATAGATGGTGGCTAATGACAACAATAATGACTGTTGCCTACCTTTCTAGCCTTATCACCTGTCACTCTAAGTACCAAATCAGCACTCTTATTTGTCACCACATGGATTACTTGCTTTTCCCAAAACACGTCATGAATTTTATAAATATTGTGGGTGTGGAATATAGATTACATGTGAGCTTCCCTTATTAGACCTTGAGTTTCTCGATGGCAGAAGTCTTGTGCCTGACACACTTAGTCAATGATGGTTGGAATGGGACTTCTGCAAGGGTCCTTTGTTGGCTTTCATAGAGCAGCATATCCCACAGTGGACTCCAAGAGACATTAGTCTCATTAAAATGTTTGTTAAAAAGGAGTTCTTGGTTAACCTAGGATTCCACCAATGGTTGCTCAGGTCTGTAGCCCGTGAATTATCAAATTATCATCGATCCTTTTTTCCTTATCTCTCCCCACCTGAACATCTCACAAAGACCTGTTAAACTGTCCTTTGTAATGTCTTTGGTACTTGTCCCTCTTTATTCATGCTGCCAGCACTCTATTTCATTTCAAACCCTGATCATCTGGCAAGACAACAGGTTAAGTGGCCATTCATGTCTCTCTTCTCCATTGCATTTGCTTACGGCTCTCAGGTAAATGTTCATCATACAACTTCCTGTCATCAAAAGCATGGTTTTAAACCTGGGTTTCCTTCCAGAGAATGTTGGGGATGGGTGGGGATGCTGGCAGATGGGGGTCTCGATTCTCTATATTTGCTCCAACCAGAAAAGTTCTATGTGTATCTTTTTTATATATTGAGAATAAGATTTTGTTTCAAGAAAAGATTCTGAATCATAGAAGTCGAAAGGCACTGGGGAAAGCTTATTCTTTCGGCACTCAGGACCCCCCATAATCTGGTCTGAATTTTTTGTAGTATTTTCTCATTACTCTTTTTCACAAAATTTTGCTCAAATCTGACTAATCATTATTTTTTTTTGGCAATCTTTATATCTCATCTCTATGTCTTTGCTTGAGCTATTCTCATAACAAATACTGATTCTGTACCAGCCACTATACTAAGAATTTTGCCATTATAAAACATTATCTCAGATATTAACAAAAACTCTATGAGGAGCTACTAATAATTATTCCCATTTTCCCGATGAGACTTAATGAAGTTGAGTATTTTGACTAGAGCCACATAGTTAATAAAAGGGAGAGCCAGGACTTAAACCCAGGCCTATTTAACTGTAAAATCACATGTTCATACATGCTACCTGATAACTTTCTCTTCTCCCATGTAATTACTGTCCTTCTTTCAAGTCTACTTCTTCCAAGAAATCTTCTGTGACCTCTATATCTCATAATATTTCTCCCTTCCATGAACTTCTCAACACTTACTATCTATTCCATTCATTTGATAATTACACATACACATATACTGCCTGCTATATTTTTAGGGACAAATGTTTAGCTTTTCCAGTACATTCTCTGTGGTCATGGAAATATGGTATCAAATCTTCCCTCCAGGCTTCCACAACTTTTAGATCAGTGCTTTTCCAACAGCAAGGAATCTGGGTTGACTTGAATACATAGTGGACAATGTTCCAAAAGATTGAACTTTAGCTCTTACTAACTGGGGCTGGGAGGAGTGCAATGGGATGATGGGGCTGGAGCCCAGCATTTTGTCCCTTGCAACCTCAGATTGTTTAGTTGTTATAAAGGGAAAAGGAGACGCTCCATATTACCATTTAACATTGTTTTCAGAAGCAAATAAGACCACATGTGAAAGAAGTTTTAAAATGCCTTAATCCTGTGTACATGCGAAGTATAGTTGTAACATCAGTATGTACAGTTAGTGGAGTCAGACAAGAAAGTCCTGCAGAAAGAGATGAGTTGGAACAGAACAAGGGAAGCTCAGCTGAGCTTGACAATCATGGTCATATCAGCAACCCAAAGGATATATTATTTTCAGTGCAACATTGCTATCCCTTTAACCATCACTTAGTGCAGCCCTAAGCTTTCCATGATCAGAATCAACCTCCCAGGTCAGCTAAGCCAGAGACTAACCTAAACAAAAGATAATATTTGCAATTTTAAAAAATGTACTGGCCAGAAGTTAAACATGTGTTAAATTAAAGAAAGGCCACTGCATACCATGCCAAGTCTCTTTTTGTTGTCTGGAGAGTTATAACAATCCTCTCCTGGCAGTTAGTTTTAAGATCATTAAATGATCCTCATTTGCAATATATTTGCAGAAGATTACAGCCATCTAAATTGACCCTGAAGGAAGACTTATTTCATTAATGGGCTGTCCTGTGCTAATGCATAAAGCTAGAAAAATATATCTATTAAATTCTTAATGTGTAAATGATGTTTCTGGCTTTCTTCTTAATTACAAAGCAAAATGAGCCTGAAGTGCACTATGTCTAGGAAAAAATGATCAATTTAATCCATCTTTCAGGGGAAGAACTTTTTTAGTCGATCTCCAAATTCCAGCTGGAAAAGCTCTTCCTGGGTAGCAGGCTCTGGACTTATTGCTTCCATCACTTATTGCAGTGCTACGGCAAAATGTGCAGCCTGGCAAGCTATGTATGGTACATTTTTCTCTGGATTTCAATGAACACAACAAAGAGGTGATTTGAGTTCTTAGAGATGTTCCCTCCTCCGTTTCACGCAGTAAGCCCAGCTTCTGCTAACTTTCCTTGAGGAATTACTCAGGGACTTTCTGTACTTTGGTGCAAATGCATAACAAGAGTGAGCACAAATTTGAAAATGAATGATATTGTGCTATTGCTAGCTTATTATATACATGCTGAATATTAATGCAGCTATAGAGATTTACTGTACATATAAATTTCCAGTGTATGGTAGAATAGCCTAACTAAAATCATAATATAATATAATGATAACTAAGGGATCTTAAGAGCAACTCCATTTATCTACTGTAAGGTTGTTTACAATGGCAGGCAATATTTGCATGGAAAGTTCAAGGGTTTCTGATCTTAGATGGTAGTGATGGTACTTTGATTTCCCAGGGCTTTACCTGGTTAATACTAGTAATTCTCTTTAGACAAAAACACAAACACACCAAATGTTTTCTCTTCCCAGTTTGGTGTGGAAATTAAGTAGAACTAGCTCATATCTGCTATGCTTTTAGGAGGAGAGCAGTGGTTCTGAGCGGCAATTTAATAGTTATTGGCAGTACAGAGATATAGCACATATACACATATTTGGTTTTAAGATGCCCTTGTTTTTGATTATGTCCTTTGTGATACTTTTTATTTATTTTTATTATTTTTAAAGATTTTTAAAAGATTTTATTATTTGAGAGAGAGAGAGAGAGAGAGAGAGTGCATGGGAGCATGTGTGAAGGGAGGGGCAGAGAGGAAGGGAGAAGCAGACCCTCTGCTGAGCAGGGAGCTCTATGCAGGGTCTGGATCCTAGGACCCTGGGATCAGGACCTGAGCTGAAGGCAGGTGCTTAACCTACTGAGCCACCCAAGCACCCCTTATGATACTTTTTAAAAAATAAAAGTTGAGGTACCAATACTCACATCTTGTTAAATTCCAAAGTTTCACATGTATCTGCCTCCTATTCCAGTGCTGAATTTATTAAACACTTACCAAAAAAGTGTTCAAAGCATATAAAATGATAAAACAACCAAAGTGGGTAGCGTTTATGAATTGAAGATTTTTAAAAACAAAAATATCAAAATTTGGAATTCACAAAGTTTCCATCAAATTCATGACTTTGTTCACTGTGTATATGGTGGTTTTTTCTTGCATTTTTCAGTATATGTATATTATTGTCAGATTTGGGTTGATAGAGGTTGCTGTGAAAATCAAGGGAAAGAAACACCAGTTTGCAAAGATATAATCACACTTAGGCTCATTGCAGTATTTATTTATAACAGCCAAAATATGTAAGTAACCAAAGTGTCCATCTATCGATGAATGGATAAAGGAAAAAAATGGAATATTACTCAAACATAAAAAGAATGATGGGGTACTTGGGTGGCTCAGTTGGTTGAGCATCTGAATCTCAGTTTGGCTCAGGTCATAATCTCAGGGTTGTGAGATTGAGCTGCATGTAGGGCTCTAGGCTCAGTGTGGAGTCTTCTTGAGATTCATTCCCCTCCTTCTCTGCTCCTCCCCCTGCTCATGCTCTCTCTCTCTAAAATAAATAAATACATAAATAAATAAAAATTTAAAAAACATAAAAAGGATGAAATTGTGCCCTTTGCAATAACATTAACGGATCTATAAGGTATTATCTAGGTGAAATAGATCAGATGGAAAAACACAGATACTGTATAATTTCACTTATATGTGGAATCTAAAAAACAAAAAAAGCAAACAAAACACAAACAGACTCATTTAGAGAGGAAACACACCGTTGGTTACCAGAATGAGGAGGTATTGGGGTAAAAGAGGTGACAGGGATTAAAAGGTACAAACTTATAGTTACAAAATTAAAAAAATCATGCGAATATAATGTACAATATAGGAAATATGGTCAATAATATAATAACTTTGTACGGTGACAGATGGTAACTAGACATGGTGAGGATTATTTTGTTATGTGTATAAATGTTAAATCCCTATGATGTACACCTCAAACTAATAATGATACAGAAAAGAAACCTTCTGAAAGAGGAGGAAAAAAAGAAAGAAAATGAAAAAAATTTTATCTTGTGGACATTTTATAAGTTGAAAAATTTTGCATTATGAGTTTTTTTAGAATGATGAATAAAATGTTTAAGAGAAAGTGCTCATATATTGCTACTTGGCTTTTACTCCACCAAAATGATTTCTGAAAACTGTTCAGAGGGAGGATTTTTATGTTAAACTATCTACAGTATCAGATCATTATATGCCTATACACTGAGGACAAGCAGGAGAATATAACTCTGATGAAAGACTAAGACACTTCTCTTTCAGGGCTGTTGCCAAGAACAAGAATAAAACCACCTCAAGAAATAGTATTGCTACAGCTGAAGATCTCAGAATAGCCAGAAGTGTGAAGTACTCTCTGATTATGATGCCCCTGATACAGTTGTAGAGCACCAGCAGGTTGGGAAAGTCATTTTATTTAGGAATTTTATTTTTTTTATTTTTTTAAAGATTTTATTTATTTATTCAGAGAGACACACAGAAAGAGAGAGAGAGAGGCAGAAACATAGGCAGAGGGAGAAGCAGGCTCCATGCAGGGCCTGATGTGGGACTCGATCCTAGGACTCCAGAATCACGCTCTGTGCCGAAGGCCGGTGCTCAATCGCTGAGCCACCCAGGCATCCCTATTTAGGAATTTTAATCCTCAGAATCCAATTCAACAAATTTTCTCATGGATACAGTTTTAACCTGTAGTCCCCTAGGCTAGGCTCCTTAGCTATTTTACTATTACTTTTGGGAAAAGACATTCCTTTTCTCTCAGTTTTGTAGAGTCATTTTTTTTTTCTTTAACTGAAATAATTCCCAAATATATTTAAGATAGTGGTTCTCAACCAGGGAACTTTGCCCTTCTGGAGAATGTCTGGCAGTGCGTTTTTGATTGTCAAGGGGAGGAGAACTCTACTGACATTTGGTAAATAGAAGCCAGGGATTTTGCTT
This sequence comes from Canis lupus familiaris, assembly GCF_011100685.1. Lineage (NCBI taxonomy): Eukaryota > Metazoa > Chordata > Mammalia > Carnivora > Canidae > Canis > Canis lupus. The sequence continues at coordinate 47,377,606 of NC_049226.1, forward strand.
AACATCCTTCAATTCACAGGACAACTCCACCCTCCCCACAAAGAGTACCCAGCTCAAAATTTCAATAGTTCTGAGGTTGAGAATGTGTGAGTTAATGTAGTGCTGGCTATTAAAATATATAAATGCTAAAATTCAATAGTTGACTGCAGTAGATGCTTATTTTTTTTGCTTATATGATAAGTCAAAATGTATGTCCCTGATCAATGATCAGTTTTCCTCCAAGCAGGGATTTAGAGACCCTGGCTCCTTCCAACTTGTGGCTTTGCCTCATTAACACATGCTTTCTTTTTTTTTTAACGTTTTTAAAAAAGATTTTATTTATTTATTCATGAGAGACACACAGAAAGAGAGAGGCAGAGACACAGGCAGAGGGAGAAGCAGGCTCCATGCAGAGAGCCTGACATGGGACTTGATCCTGGATCTCCAGGATCAGGCCCTGGGCTGAAGGTGGCGCTAAACCGCTGAGCCACCCAGGCTGTCTAAAGGTGCTAGGGGAGAATGCATGAAGGATTGCACCTGGTAGATTGTATGGACTAAACTTATGCTCATTTTCATTTGACCTGGACTTAGTCACATGGCTACCCTAACTGCAGGAAAAGCTGGACATTATATGTTTAGCTATGTACCTAAGAGAAGAGGAAGTGGGTTTAATAAGGAGGTAGCCACTCTCTGCCATACTCCATATTTGTCTCAACTAAATACTAATTTCCTTTTTTTTTTTAAGATTTATTTATTTATTTATTCATGAGAGAGAGAGAGAGAGAGAGAGAGAGAGAGAGAGGCAGAGACACAGGAGGAGGGAGAAGCAGGCTCCATGCCGGGAGCCCGATGTGGGACTTGATCCCGGGACTCCAGGATTGTGCCCTGGGCCAAAGGCAGGCGCTAAACCGCTGAGCCACCCAGGGATCCCCCTAAATATTAATTTCCATTCAAAAGAATATCCATCCTATCATTTTTCAGGCCTTTAAAAAATTATGGTTCAGTTTTTAAAATTTCCTGCCCAATTTGATGTCATTTGCAGTTTTGGTTTTAAAGCATCTTCACATATATTACCTTTCCTGAGCTTCATGAGAATTATTGAGCATTTACTGTATGCTGTCTTGTTTAATTCCTATGATAATATTATATCATAGATATTATCTTTATTTTGCATGAAAAATAAATGAGGTCTTACAGAGGCTAAGAACCAGCAGAGATGCCAAGACCTGTGCGTTTGCTATCTCCCGCAAGGGAGTCATTAAGTCAGTATCCTTTTTCAGCCAAGGAACTCCTATCTCAGACACTTACCCAGAGATACACAACTATAAAGTGGCAAAGCCAGGATGTGAACTCCTTTCTTTCCATTCTCAGTCCTGTGCTCTTTCCCTTACTATACCTTTGCAGATGTACGTTATTTCACCAATCAAGTCAGTAAATAAAGCATTACATTTTCTCCAGTAAAGATCAGCCTTTCTAAAGCCCCATTCAGTATATTCCCTCGGGGCTGACAATAACCCATGAATAATAGTTATTTAAGCTTGGGACACACATTATAGTGCAGATATCAGAAAAGACAGGATCCAGATCTTCACTTGAGAGCTTATTAGTTGGGTGGTGCTAGCCAAGTCACATAGCCTCTCTGAGGCTCAGTTTCCTTATCTGTAAGATAGAGATAAATGCCCATCTCTCAGAATGGCTAAGGATGAAATGAGACATATGTATAAGATAATTCACATATTATGTGTTTGATATGTACAGGTGCTCAAGAAATGTTCATTGCTTTCCCCGCTTCTTCACCCACCATAGTCGATAGCTGTGAGTTATCAGCCTCCACCATTCCTCTTTGTTTTTAAAATATTTTATCTATTTACTTAAGCATGAGCAGAGGGAGAGGCAGAGGGAGAGGGAAAAGCAGGTTCTCTGCTGAGCAGTGAGCCTGACATGGGGCTCCATCCCAGGACTCTGGGATTACAACCTGAGCCAAAGGCAGACACCCAACTGACTAAACTACCCAAGTACCCCCAGATCATTCCTTTTTTTGATAAGGGCATTACCTGTTCTCTACTACTGTGTGTTGTTGATAGGAGGAAAATAAAAGTTCCCTTTTCTCTTTTAGTCAAGGAATGGGCCTATGACCCAGACTGGGGCAACCAGTCTCGTCTAGGACTCTGAATCTTGAGCAGAGTGACGTAAGGATGGAAAAAGATTGTTAATGTGCACTCATTTGAGACCCAGATTATTACAGACTCTTGAAGCTGCCTGTCCTTTTCTGCAACCATCTAGTAGAACTCAAAGCTGCCATATATTTCCAGTGTATTCTTTTTCTGCTTAAGTTAGAATGAATTTCTTTTGCTTGCAACCAAAGAACCCAAGTTACCCATTTATACGGTGAATAAATTTTTTAAATTCTTGACAACAATGTCAAAAGGCACTAATTGCAAAAGCTTGATAAAGATAAGATCTATTACAGCTGTAATTTTTTCCTCAATATAATGGACCTGTTTAGGAGGACATTAAATTAGTGCAATTGAATTGTTTTTAAACCATAGTCTTGCAGAAATTGATAGATAGATTTTTGATGATCATTCATTAATATTTATCCAAGTATGACTTTCCAGGACCAATGCTAATTGATTAGTACAAAGAAAACAGACATGTTCCCTGACCGTAAGAAATTTTCTAGTGGTAGTAGTCTAGATCTACCAGATGTAGTTTTCTCCAGAATTAAGTCAAAAAACCCCACCTCTTTTATTAGACCTAAATTTATTGGTCCTGAAATTATGTGGATTGTCAATCTTTCCCCCCAGAATTAATCCAAAAATTGATCTTGGGCAGCCATCTTGGGGATATGAAGTGTTTTTGCCTGCATCGAATGTTCAAGTCTAAGAATCATCTGACAATTCTCCCTTAATTGTCAAGCAAACCAATACTTTGGAGGGCCTAGTGGGAAAGAACTGAAGTAGGGACCCAGGGAGATATTTTACAGTAAAATTCCCCTAGGAGGCTCTGTTTTCAAACCTCACAGGCTTCAAAGTCAATGTGTTAGGGAGCTCTGGAATTGCTCTGGGGGGAACGTTTCATGCAGATGAAATGCCTCTTCCACACTTTGCTACTCCTAATTATTAAACTGTCAGTCTCTTTCTACCAGCACTCACTTTCTGGGGTGTGTGGCCAGAGCAGAAAGCTTGGAAAAGATTATCTGTGAGTGCTGGGAAATAATACCTTCCTACTCAAGAATATAGAGCACAAACAAAACAAATATTACTCTTTGGTAATATGATGAGTCTTTAGTGCATACTGTATAAAATTAGGCTTACCAAGGGATATTCCTTCCAACTCTGTCCAAATCCCCAACCCAAACTGTAAGGGAGTAAGTGCATTCCTTTATGGCTGGCACAATCAAATATATCTATTCATTGACAGAGCTAAATTAGGGAGTCATCCATTGAGATAATGATGGAAAGCTACTTCTGTTTTTGTTTTTTAAATTTTTTATTTAAATTCAATTTGCCAACATATAGTATAATACCCAGTGCTCATCCCATCAAGTGCCCTCCTTAGTGCCCGTCACCCAGTTACCCCATCACCCCACTCACCTCTCCTTCCGCAACCCTTTTTTTGTTTCTCAGAGTTAAGAGTCTCTCATGGTTTGTATTCCTCTCCAATTTTTCCTACTCATTTTCCCTCCTTTCCCTTATAATCCCTTTCACTATTTCTTATATTCCACATATGAGTGAAACCATACGATGATTGTCCTTCTCCAATTGACTTATTTCACTCAGCATAATACCCTCCTGTGTCATCCATATTGAAGCAAATGGTGGGTATTCGTCATTTCTAATGGCTGAGTAATATTCCATTATATATATAGACCACATCTTCTTTATCCATTCTTCTGTTGAAGGACATCATGGCGCCTTGCACAGTTTGGCTACTGTAGTCATTGCTGCTATGAACATTGGGATGCAGGTGTCCTGGCATTTCACTACATCTGTATCTTTGGGGTAAATACCCAGTAGTGCAATCAATGGGTCATAGGGTAGCTCTATTTTTAACTTCTTTTATTTTTTTTTTATTTATTTATGATAGTCACAGAGAGAGAGAGAGAGAGAGGCAGAGACACAGGCAGAGGGAGAAGCAGGCTCCATGCACCGGGAGCCCGACATGGGATTCGATCCCGGGTCTCCAGGATCGCGCCCTGGGCCAAAGGCAGGCGCTAAACTGCTGCGCCACCCAGGGATCCCCTATTTTTAACTTCTTGAGGAACATTTATACTGTTTTCCAGAGTGGCTGTACCAGTTTGCATTCCCACTAAGAGTGCAAGAGTGTTCCCCTTTCTCCACATCTTGTCCAACATTTGTTGTTTCCTGTCTTGTTAATTTTTGCCATTCTCACTGATGTGAGGTGGTATCTCATTGTGATTTTGATTTGTATTTCCCTGATGGCAAGTGATGTGGACCATTTTTTCATGTGGCTGTTGGTCATATGTAGGTCTTCTTTGGAGAAATGTCTGTTCATGTCTTCTGCCCATTTCATGACTGGATTGTTTGTTTCTTGGGTGTTGAGTTTGATAAATTCTTTATAGATGTTGGATACTAGTCCTTTATCCTTATGTCATTTGCAAATATCTTCTCCCATTCTGTAGGTTGCCTTTTAGTTTTGTTGATTGTTTCCTTCACTGTGTAGGTTTTATCTTGATGAAGTCCTAATAGTTCATTTTTGTTTTTTTTTTTCCCCTTTGCCTTCATAGATGTGTCTTGTAGAAGTTACTGTGGCTAAATTCAAAAAGGTTGTTGCCTGTGATTTCCTCTAGGATTTTGAAGGATTCTTGTCTCACATTAAGATCTTTCAATCATTTTGAGTTTATCTTTGTATGGTATAAGAGAATGGTCCAGTTTCATCCTTCTGCATGTGGCTGCCCAATTTTCCCAACACCATTTGTTGAATACACTGTCCTTTTTCCAGTGGATATTCTTTCCTGCTTTGTCAAATATGAGTTGACCATAGAGTTGAGGGTCCATTTCTGGGTTCTCTGTTCTGTTCCATTGATCTATGTGTCTGTTTTTGTGCCAGTACCACACTGTCTTGATGATCACAGCTTTGTAATACAGTTTGAAGTCAGGCATTGTGATGCCCCCAGCATTGGTTTTCTTTTTCAATATTCCTCTGGCTATTTGGGGTCTTTTCTGGTTCCATACAAATCTTAAGATTATTTGTTCCAACTCTATGAAGAAGGTCCATGGTATTTTGATAGAGATTGCATTGAACATGTAAATTACCCTGGGTAGCATAGACATTTTCACAATATTTATTCATCCAATCCATGAGTATGGAATGTTTTTCCATCTCTTTATGTCTCCCTCAATTTCTTTCATAAGTGTTCCATAATTTTTAGAATACAGATCCTTTACCTCTTTGGTTAGGTTTATTCCTAGATATCTTATGGTTTGGGGTGCAACTGTAAATGAGATTGATTCCTTAGTTTCTCTTTCTTCAATCTCATTGTTAGTGTATAGAAATGCTGCTGATTTCTGTGCATTGATTTTTGTATCCTGCCACATTGTTGAATTGCTGTATGAGTTCTAGAAACCTTGGGATGGAGTCTTTTGGGTTCTGATGACATGATACAATATCATGTCATCTGCAAAGAGAGAGAGTTTGACTTCTTCTTTGCCAATTTGAATGCTTTTTATTTCTTTTTGTTGTCTGGTTGGGAAGCTACTTTTGAAGTTGAAATTTTGTACGCAAAAAGGAGGTATAAGGGCCTTAATAGACAAGAATAATTTTTTATCAGTCAAAAGTTTGGGTGCCTATTATACGCAAAGCAGCTATACTCTGTGTAAGAAGACACTTGTGTTTACTGTCAAGCTGATTAAAATATGATTGAGGAGCCCTTATCTCTTGTATGTATAGATATATTCATTTGAAAAAGAACTAACATTTAATAGACTATTAAACTATGTTCTAACCATACTGGTGTTTCTGTTCCTGGAAGATGCCACATCTTTTTCAACGAGAGGGCCTTCATAAATGCTAAGACTTATTCATTTATTCAATTTCTATTGAGTGATTACTTTTGCCAGGCATACAAGATTCTGGTTGTCATGGAACTTACTTTCTAGTTGGAGGGGATAGACACAAACAAGTAAACAAATCATCAAGCATTAATAATTGCTCTAAAGGATTTGGTAGATTGTGATAGGGTAGATGGTGACTGATGGAATGGTAAATGGCATCCCATATGGTGGATGGGTAGGCTTCTTGGAACAAGCGATTTTGAACTGGGATCCAGATGCTGGGGCCAGTTACATGAAGAGCTGGCATAAGAGCATTCTAGACACAAAGAACAGTAAATGCAAAAGCCTCATGAAATAGAAACAAATTTGACATGATTAAAAGGAGAGAGAAGATCATGAGTCTGGAGAAGAGTGACTGAAGGGAACTGGTAAGAAACGAGGTCATGAGGGAAGCAGAGACAGATCATAGGGCATCATAGGCCATGATAAAGAATTTGCTGCACTTCTGCCTAGAATGACCTGGCCCTTACTCTCTGCTTAAATCAGGCTCCCCCTTCTTAGCTTAAATACCACCTGCTCATGAAATTTTTCCCTTATGCCCTAGTCTAGGATGCCATTTCCTATTATTCACTCTCATAACACACTATACTGCTATTTTGATGTACTTATTATAATTGAAAGTAAACAGTCATTAGTGTAATTATCTATTAACTATTCTCCAAACCAGACTGTACATTTTTTGAGGGTAGAGATTGGTTTATCAAGTTTACTGCAGTGGGAAAATTAAATTCATTTGGCAAACAATTATAAGTGTTTTGGTATTTGCTGTATGCCAGACATGTACAAGATGCTCTATAAGTATATATTGAAGGAATGAAAGAATGAATCAGTGTGTTTTGTTTTGTTTTTAAAAATCGAATTACCTGCTTCCTAATTACTTGCTCTACCTAGATATGCAGCAGCCCACTTGTCCATGGGGATGTGGAAGGTTCCATAAGATGGGTAATGGAGAAGTGTGTCCTACCCAGATGTTTGATTCAGAGTTGGAGTTGATGTACAATGGCTCTATCCTTTTCTTGAAGATTTTAGTCACATGTACTCAATTATGAATGGGTACAAGGTATTTCCTTTTCTAATCTTTTTCCTTTTCAAGTCCTCTTTCCTATTTTCCCCTAACTCAGCAAGCAGTCTGTGGGGAGTGATTAGTATCAGAGGATGAGAATGTGAGAGGTGGGGATCATAGAGAAGGTTCATTTCAGTTCTTCATATTTTTTCCCAAAAGGCATGATTTGGTCCATGTTGTAGATGAAAGCCTATTAATCACATTAACATTAACACTATGGTATCAGATATGACACCATTATATACATCTAAGAGTCATGCTGAATAGCCAAGTGAATTAGATTTAGAAAGAAATTATCTCATCCTGTGGGGCTTGCTCATGAGAAATAGACAGGATTTGCTAACAATACTGTGGTTTGTCTTAGATTATTCCATAATGGATTAAGAAACAAAGGTGCCAAAAATGAACATTGGACACGGAGCCAAAGGCTAGTATTTAACTCCAGGCTTTGTCCCTTAGTTGCTGTATGTCTGTATGCACGTTGGACCATTAGTTTTGAAATCTGCAAAAGGATAATACTTACTTCACAGGATTGCTATGAGGATTAAATGAGTTGCCCTATAATAGCTTCTGGTCTATAGTAAGAGTTTGAACATAAATATTTGCTGAATGACTATTATTCTCCCCGTGTGTCCTTTTCCTGATTGCTCCTGAACTAGAGTTCTTTCTATTCATTCATTCAATAAATACTTATGTTTGCTTAAAAAGGCCCAGAAACTGGTTATTAAGATACATTTTGGGAAATATATTTCTAGATTGGAAAAGAGTAAGTTATTGAAATCATGGAATAATTATAGCAACTACCAGTTATTGTGAGCATACCATGAGGCATGAACTGGGAAAATGCTTTTTGTATATTACCTTATTTACTCCTACTACAGTTTCAGAGAGGGTTTTTTTTTTTAACAACAAGGCAAAGTAATTTTATTACATAAATTAACCCATTTATTATAGGCTAGCAGTGCTTCAAATGGTGGAGCTTTTACTGGTCTTTCAACTCCTTTAGTCTGATGGCTGACTTTACTGTGATGGCAGAAGTGGTGTTGTAGGTCCAGGCGCCACTGGCTATGGTCTTCATGCAGGAGCCACAATGCCAGATGCCCATAGCTCGCATTTTCATCTTGGTTTTACCACAGAAGGAGCAGGTGTACTTGGCGTGCTGGCTAATTTCAATCTTCTTTACCATTTTCCTGAGGGAGGCACCATACTGGGTCCTGTATTTACCCACGATTCTGACCTTCTTGGTGCATTTGGCTATGTCACCACCAACTAGGTCCCAGCTCAGAGAGAGCAGTTTCAGAAAGTTTAACCAAGTTTCCAGGGTGATCCAGCTAGTATGTTGAGGGGCCAAGATTTTAATCTAATTGTCTGGACTCCAAAGTCTATATATTCTTTTTATTTTTTTTAAGATTTTATTTATTCATGTGATTCAGAGAGAGAGAGAGAGAGAGAGAGAGAGGCAGAGACACAGGCAGAGGGAGAAGCAGGCTCCATTCAGGGCACCTGACGTGAGACTAGATCCTGGGTCTCCAGGATCAGGCCCTGGGCCGAAGGCGGCGCTAAACCGCAGAGCCACCTGAGCTGCCTCTAAAGCCTGTATAATTTTAATAGACATCATATGTAGACTTCTTCAGAGGTTTGTTGCAAGGAATAAATGATATAAAATGTATGAATATACCTTATAACACTAATAAGGTATTATGTGAGTGTCCCTTTATATCATTTTCATCATCGGAAGTGATTGATTTGGTGATATTACTGAGGGTCAGCTATGCTTCTGGGGATAGCTGAGTGTAAGCTTTATGTGTGTTTAAAAATTCTATTATTTAAAGCAAATTTTTGCCTCTATTTTATTCAAAGGACTAATATCTTCTTTTCTCTATACCTGACCTATTGAAATTAGATTTGTTGATGGGATGGATGGATGATGAGTGGAGGATGCCCATTCTTCTGGAGGACACCCAGTGCCATGTTGTTTATAAATGAGGGAATAATAGCTGGTTGGCCATTCTTTGCTTTTTGTTTCAAGCCTGGGAAAGAGCAGACCTCCTAAAATCACTCGATTCAGAATTTTTCCAAACTGGAACACAGTAGCTTCATAAAAATCAGGTGATATTAAAAACTCACCACATTCCATTTTAGAGAAGAGGGAAAAAAAATCCAAAATGTAATTTTCAGTTCTCTGTGTTCTAAGTACCCTCTCCCCTGCCAATCCCCTGCCAACATCTTATTGGCATTCAACTTAAAAATGCATTTCCATTTTACATAATGGATTAATCATACCATAGATTTTTTTCTAATTCATGTCCTGGGGACTTACGGAATATCTGTTATCTAAGAAAATGTTTATTTGTTTTGTTCTATTGCCAGTAAGCTTATTATAAGTTCAGATTCTGTGTCTGTGTGTATGTTTATTCAGAGAATGTGTTGTATTAAAACCAGAGAAAATAATCTTCTAAATTATTCCTTCACATAGAACAAATCAATATGGTCTCCTATACCTACTAGAGAAGCACAAATGGTACTGGAACATCTTCAGAGTGGTTTATGCCCTTGACAGGTCAATCAGAGGGTAGCTGAAACTGAAGAAGTCATATGCCATAGTGCCAGCGGAAATGAAAATTATACCACTCATACTAACGAGTGCATTTCCAAAGGGACTATTTAGCGGTATTAGAAGTCTCTAAGCAGATGCCTCTGAACTTAAAATACACTTAATTCCTAAGGATTGTCTTGTAATTAATTTACCCAGATAGACTCAATGAGGAGAATGCAGGGCAAAGCATCACATTGCTCAGCAGTTTGCAAACTTCAGGGAACACTAAGATAAATAATTTGATTTTTTAAACATCTAAATTCATTTCCCTTATAATTGAGAAGTGGAAACAGTGTACAGTAAAGAGAAGCACTTTCCAATTTTATAATCCAATCTCCTTAAAAAAATCCAACTACTGTAACAGGAAGGACTCCATGTAGCTGACATCAAAAGAATATCACTCATACTTTGGTTACAGCTTTTATTCCTATTAACTTGCCAGTCTGTAAACATCTCCATGAACGTAGGAAGCCTGTTCCTGACTGTTTTAGTTGCATACACGGTGCTGTACAGCAACAAACAGTTTCAACACACTTCCCCTTGACACAGCTTGTATTTCATGATGAACAGCCAAATCGCATGTGACTGTTGACAGCTGTATTTTCCTAGTATTAAGGAGTTAAATTTAAAAAGTGCTCAGATTTTTTTAGGAATCGGTACAAATTTGATAAAATAACTATTTCTGGAGGTTAAAGTATAGTGGTATGATATATGGATGGGATGGTACACAGGTTGGGAGTACTTAATGTCATGCTTTTTTTTAAATCTGGAAGCTAAGGTTTTGGATTCATTTGGATCAGGTTCCCCATCTGGCTTTCCGCTAGATCTTAGGCAAACTTCTTAACCTGTATCGGCCTTGGTTTAACTACTTATTGAAGGAAAGTGAGGATATGATAATAATAGGTTGTATTTGAAGAATGATGAGCTAATATGTATGTTCTACCTTAAATAGTGTCTGGCACTTACTTAATAAGAGGTACTGTTTACTATTACTGTTTGCTTTTACACTAAGGCACTTTACTCACGTATTTTATTCCTTTAAAAGGTATTTATGATGCACTTATTTTGTGCTCCGCACTGTGCTGGGCATTTTCACATAGCTCGTCTCTTCTCATCTTATGAGTAGGTTTCATCATCACCATTTTATAGATACAGAGGTTTGGGGATTTTGTGAATTTCACATAGCTAGTCAAAAATGCAGCCAGACTTGACATCCAGGTTCATATATATTTTTTAAGATTTTATTTATTCATTCATGAGAGACACACACAGAGGCAGAGACATAGGCAGAGGGAGAAGCAGGCTCCATGCAGGAAGCCCAATGAGGGACTTGATCCCAGGACTCCAGGATCACTGCCAAAGGCAGATGCTTAACCACTGAGCCACCCAGGCATCCCTAGGTTCATCTTTAACAAATAAATATTCATGTCTAGTAGGTATCAAGCACCCAACTAGGCACTGGGAAAACTGAAAATACTGAGACATGCTTCCACTCTCCAAAACATCACATTCAATTTGGGGATGAGGAGGGGAGGGACAAGCACCAACTAAGCCAGACCATGACAAATGATAGCATTGTGATATAAAAGAGATGTTAGAGATACCCAAGGAATGTGAAATTAATTGTGATTGGGGAAACAGGCAAGAAGATCACAGAGGAGGTGACTTTTGAGCTGGATCTGGAAGAATGAATGAGATTTTTAAAAAAGATTTATTAAATACTTATTCATTTGAGAGAGAGCGCGTGCGCCCATGCGCGCACAGGAGGGAGGGGCAGAGGGAGAAGGAAGGAGAGAATCCCACGCAAATTCCTCATGGAGCGCAGAGGTAGAAGTGGAGCTTGATCCCACAACCCTGAGATTGTGACCTGAGCTGAAATCAAGAGTTGGACACTCAACCAACTGAGCTACCTACCCAGGCATCCCAAGAATGAATGAGATTTTAACAGATAAAGAAGAGTAGTCCAGGCAGAGGGAATTTCCTATGCAAATACACAAAGGTTTGGGGTATTTGTCAGATGCTTGAGAAATGCTAGGGTCAAATCCACCTTCTGGCTGGATTCACTAGCTGGGTGACATTGAGCTATCTATTCCCCTTTCTACACCTTCTGTCTGTCATGGAAAGATGAGCATGATGAAAACACAGAATGTGGAGATCAAAAGATAAGTGCATATAAAGTGCCTAGCACAAGATCTAGCTCTGTAAGTCTCATTTGCTGTTTTGTTGCTGTTACTCCTCAGTGTCTTTGCTCATGTTGTTCCTTCAGAATGCCCTGGTGTATCACCCCTGCCCCAACTTCCCACTCAGCCAGGTTCTCACCCATTTACTTCCTCTGGTAGAGGCATAATCTCCGAGGATAGTGCTTCTCGACACCAGTGGACAAATGAATCAGCTGGTCATCTTGTTAGAATGCAGATTTTGATTCAGTAGGTCAGGGTGGGGCCAGAGAGTCCATGTTTCTAATTAGTCCCCAGGTGATGCTGATACTACTAGTCTCAAAGACTGTACTTTGAGTAGTAAGGGACTATAGCAGTGTTTCCCGGAATGATTTCTGCTTCTTTAACAAGCTTCCAGTAACACCAATTCTGTTGGTTCACAAAACATACTTTAACTAGTGAGGGTTCAGAGCATATAAAGACTTTTTTAAGTCTTTATTTTTTAAAAATCTTTCTATGAGTAGAGCCTCACCCCCCACACACCTTTTTCTCCTTTACACAAGGATCTGTTCCAGTCGAACTGGATTAATCTGCTTTTTCCTGAACACATCCTGTATGTTCAGAAAAGCTTTGAATCACACCTTCTTTTTGATCCATAGATGCCTGTGTACATCTCCATTACAACTTCTACCTTACTGCACTGAAATATGTATTTGTTACAAATCAAAACCACAATGAGATACCACCTCACACCAGTGAGAATGGGGAAAATTAACAAGGCAGGAAACCACAAATGTTGGAGAGGATGTGGAGAAAGGGGAACCCTCTTGCACTGTTGGTGGGAATGCAAACTGGTGCAGCCACTCTGGAAGACTGTGTGGAGGTTCCTCAAAGAGTTAAAAATAGATCTGCCCTATGACCCAGCAATTGCATTGCTGGGGATTTACCCCAAAGATACAGATGCAGTGAAACACTGGAACACCTGCACCCCGATGTTTATAGCGGCAATGTCCACAATAGCCAAACTGTGGAAGGAGCCTCAGTGTCCATCGAAAAATGAATGGATAAAGAAGATGTGGTCTATGTATACAATGGAATATTACTCAGCCTTTAGAAATGGCAAATACCCACCATTTGCTTCCAGGTGGATGGAACTGGAGGGTATTATGCTGAGTAAGTCAATCGGAGAAGGACAAACATTCTATGGTCTCTTTCATTTGGGGAAGATAAAAAATAGTGAAAGGAATTAAAGGGGAAAAGAGTGAAAATATTAGAGAGGGTGACAGAATATGAGAGACTCCTAACTCTGGGAAACGAACAAGGGATAGTGGAAGGGGAGGTGGGTGGGGGGTTGGGGTGACTGGGTGACGGACACTGAGGGGGGCACTTGACGGGATGAGCACTGGGTGATATGCTATATGTTGGCAAATTGAACTCCAGTAAACAATAAATTTAAAAAAATATGTATTTGTATGTCTCTCTTTACTTCTAGACTTATTCTACTAATTATAAGCTACAATATATACTTTAGTAATTATGTTATATTATTAATACTAAATGGTATACCAAGAGGGAAGGGTTTGGGAGTGGCTGTTGTATTTGTTTCCTAGCATTGTCATAACAAAGTATAACAAACCGGGTTGCTTAAGACAAGAGAAATATATTGTCTCACACACAGTCTTGGAGGCTAGAAGTCTGAAATAAAAGTGTTGGTAGGGTTGATTCCTTCTGGAGGCATGGAGAATATGTTCCATACCTGTCTCTTAGCTTCAGGCAGATACTGACAATCCTAAGTATTCCTTGGCTTGTATTTATGTTACTCCAGTCTCTGCCCATCATCCCATGGTATTCTCTCCTTGTCTGTATATACCTTTGTGTCTCTTTTCCTCTTCCTCATTTGAAAAATAAAGACACAATTAAGAAAATATGGGCACTAGTTTTTGGATTAAGGCCCCACCTTTAACTAATTACATCTGCAACAACCCTCTTTCCAAATAGGTTCACATTCTGAGGTTCTGCAAGGGACATGGATTTGGGGGAAGGGGCACAATTCAACCCCAACTGAATTGCTGGTGCATGGTGATAATGAGGAATAGACTACGATGTGTCCAAGTTTTAAAATTCTCTACAGATAATGCTTGCAGCTGGGGTAGACTATTCCCACTGTTCATCCCCACTCCTCAGTATACCATTGTTGATATGTCTTACCTCTTTTAATAAAATATGCTGCATGTCCATTTTATTTTCACTAAAACAGTACAAAATTTGTTTTTGAAAGTTTGAGGGCATTTATAATGCACAGCCTATCATGCTAATGACAATTTTGGGGCATTCTATTGTGTGGAGGAAAATTTATATACTAGAGATAGTACACTAAACAGTTTATGTCTTAAACATTAATGCTTATAGGTTCAAGTAAATGACTGTTATTACATGTCTCATGTGGATATTACAAAAAAAATTTTTGACATGTTCAAAGTAACTTTGAAATGAAAAATTTGTAGCTTTGTTATCAAAATCAGCTCAAAGTTGTACTATTGATTTTATTCCATCTTGGTATATATACATAATCAAGTAAATATACCACTTTTCTACACCTTTTCTTTTTTGTGTGTTAACTGTGCATTGATATTTGTCCAAGCAATATAAGGCCCTGAAAAAAGCACAGAACTGAGGTCAAGAGGTCTTGGTTCTAACCCTGGCTCTACCCCTATGAAACCATGTGACCTTGGGCAAATCACTGAAACTCTAAATTTGCTCACCAGGAGATTAAACTGATTGAGCTTATATATATTGCTATTTATAGAATAAGTCCTCTTTTCATCTCTTCTAGATTTGTTGAATTATTTTATTTTCTATTCTTTGAACCTCTTTTTATACAATAATATGAATGATTTCATCATTTTCTGAGGCCCCCCTAGTCTGATTAAGAAAGTCGTATAGGGAATCCTATTTAAATGACTGGGGACAGAATCACAAGGTGGTTTAATATTTCCTTGGGTAGACTGGTATTTGGAAGCAGCATTTTGATCTAAGTATTTTTGCTTCCATCCTCACCTCCAAGAGGAAAATGGCTTCACACAGTCACCTTTTACCTATGAGGCTGAGTGTTGCCATACTCAGGGATTAAACATCTGCTCCAGTGTTCATATAAATTATTTAGTTTAACCTCAGGCTTTCTTTTGGTCTTCAAAATTAAAATTTGAGTAAATTACTTAAAATTCATAAGCATTGGGCAGCCCGGATGGTTCAGCGGTTTAGCGCTGCGTTCAGCCTAGGGTGTGATCCTGGAGTCCCGGAATCGAGTCCCACATCAGGCTCTCTGCATGGAGCCTGCTTTTCCTTCTGCCTGAGTCTCTGCCTCTCTCTCTGTGTGTCACTCATGAACAAATAAATAAAATCTTTTTAAAAAATTCGTAAGCATTCATTTGACATTTATTATCGTGCAAAGCCTATACTGAGAGCCCTTCATCTCTGTGACCCAGTGCCTGGCATAGGGTTGGCATGTGAAGGCCAGTATGGAATGAAATAGGTGATTCCCTCTGACTTCTAATGTAGTGCTACCTCATTTTGCAACAGCTGTTTTTCTCTGACATTTTTGTGTAAGAATTGCTGTGTATTGGACAACATTGTAAACATACTATTTGAGGCAACTATATGGCTGCTTAACTTGCTGGAACAATCACCAGTCCTATGTCCATTTAATAACCTCAGATGTCCTAGGTAACGTAATGTCTCACCTCTGCATCTTCATTTGAGAAATGAAGGTTTAATTTTGATGGCTCCTGAGGTTCTTTCACCACTAAAATTCCTTGATCAAAATTTAACTTTTCATGTATTAGACTGTATTAAATTATACAGTTTCTGTAATTAGCATTGTATTTTGTCTTGAAAGAAATTTGATTTTCAAGACATTCAGGTGTATGTTTGTTTTGAAGTAATTACATTGTGGTTATTATGAGAACATATTTTGGAGTTGGTCAGTCCTGATTTGAAATCTTTCCTCTGACATTTATGAACAGCAGGTTGCCATACCTCTGTCAGACTCACTTTTCTTATCTGGAAATGGGGATGGATAAAGAACAATAATGCTTTCTAGGGCTATTGTTAGGATTAAGTGAAATAATGTATGTAAGCACTTAGGACAATGCCTGGCACCAGGTAATTATTTTTCTTACTGTACCTACCCTGGGACTGAAATCATAAGGAAGAAAAACACTAGAAATATGTTTAATTTCAGAGTGAAGGTAATGACTGCAGGTAAAGACGAAATAACTTTACTTATTAAGCTGTGCTTCAGATTCACTAGTACTCTCTCATCTGGGTAGGAGAATGTCTACAGAGATGAGAACAGCAGTTACACATCAGGGTGGCACTTGAATTGATAAATCATCCCTTGCTATTGCACTCTTTAAATTAGCAAATGAAAGAGCATATTTTGGCAATGGAGCAGTATTTATAAATTAAATTTATTGATACATGTGGTGTTGGTTATTATTTTAATCTTTCTCTCTAGGTATTTTGTAAGAAAATATAAGTCTTGTGTTTATTTCTGTTTGTTAATGCTTTGATAAATCAGACATTTTTAGTATTCTATCAATGGCAAAAGTCTAATTGCCTTATTGTATTCTGATTTATTTCTTTCCTTACTTTCTTTGCATCTGCAGCCCAACAAATGAGTCTCTGAAGAGATATATGTTATGATACAGTGTCAGTGAAATTAATCCTGATCAATTTTAAAGTTCACATTTTTATTTGATGACTTTCAAGGGAATCACTAAAACTGAGATTGACTTGGTCTCTTCTTTTGTTGGTTAAATATTGTTGTTTGAAAGCAGTGGAGCTGGAGTGAAGAACAGGGCCCTTTTTGTACTCTTAACTCTGTTCCATTTCTGATGAAAAGCTGCAGCAATTCCTCATGTCTATGTATAAAATGAGGCTAATTGGTCAAAAAGAACACAGTGGCCCTAATGGGCTTTTGACTTTGGCATCTCACCAAGGCAAAAAGCCTAATTCTATCCACAATGAGAGAATACTGAGTGCTATTGAAAACTTACTTCTCATCCTTTCATTTCTCCAAACATTTTAATTTTTTCAATAATAAAATTGCCATCTCACACCTATATGGTGTTTTACAGCTAGCATCTCATCCAATGCTCCAGATTACTCAGGAAGGTAATTGGGGCAGATATTATCTTCTCCTCTTAAGGTGGGGAAACTAGGATTCAGAGAAAGGGAGCCATTTGACTAAAATCACATAGCTAATCCATTTAGAGTGAGAATTTCTGAGCAGTGGTTACACATTCCTATTTGAAAAATGAGTTTGCACACAAAAAGAATATGGAGACAACATATTGTTTAATAATAAAGATAATTAAAAATGAAACTCTGAGCAGTAGTTTTTCACACAAGGACATTGAAAACCCCTTATATAATTTTACATATAATTTTCAAGTTCTAACACAAATGACATGGCCTATGGTTGATTGAAAAAAACAAATGGTCTAGGGAAAGAATTTCTGTTTTCTGTTTTCTCCCACAATGGAACCAATATTTCCACAAAGATTTGTGTATAACATTTGTACTGTTTATAATGATTTTCATCCTTACTCATGTATTTATTTTTGTAATGCTACTTTTCTTTGTTTTTATCTATGCACATAAAGAAATTTTGAAAAAAGTCAAAGAAATATAAATGTTTCCAAAAGAATCTATAAAATTGTACAGGAAACAATCACATCCAAATATGCATTGTTACTTAACATTGCAAAAGTGCACATACGTACACTTTTAAAAATTCCTGGTTTGCAGGAATTTTAAACTTTATCTCATGCTAAGCAAAAATAAATAGTGAAGGAAATATAAATTTGAAAATTTTGTCAATTGGGCGATGACCAGCATTTGATACATATAAAACTGGTGCCATTTATTGGGTGGGGGACTGGAAAGCACAGATATTAGATTTATCTACTTTCAAATTCAAGGAGCTAGGTAAATAAATATTTGTATGACCACTATCAGAATATATTAATTATCTAGAACCACCCAATTTCCTCTTCAAATCTCCCCTCCAGCATAACTACCAAAAATCAAATCTTGAGGGAACTTTGGCTAACTTTAAATCACATAGCTCATTGTTCTTGGAGCAAACCGATTTTATTTTTTTGCCTCTTTTTTTTTTATCGTTAATGTCAAGCAAACATTTATTTCAGGTGCAAAGCCTCAGGATATGTTAGTGAAAACAGTGGCTGGGCTGTGCTAGTGCTTACTGGCCACTAAGTGGGTGGGAAAAGGGTGTTGTGACCCTCTTACCCTTCCCACCAGTCTCCCTAACAGCTTTGGCCTTCGGGTCAGCTCAATTTCCCCTCCACTGAGTGGCCATTACGGTGCCTGCTCGGTGATAAATGCTTTTTGTAAGAGACTGCATTGCCGGCAGCTAGCGCTAGGGAAGTCTGCCACAGGGGCCAGGCAGACAAACTAACATGCTGGCGCACGATGGGCCCGTTACCTAGCAACGTGCCTGGCCTCACCAAAATGAATAGACCCACAAACAAAAATGAAAAGGAGATAAAACGAGTCAAAGTACAAGGGGCAAAGAGGTTAATATTCCTCTATCGAATAACTTCGTTTTGGAGAATTGCATTTTAACCTTTTTTTTCAAAGCTGAAGGTGGAGACATGTATTGGAAATTAAATTAGGCCACATTTGTATTTTTTTAATGTTTTATTTTATGCAGAATGTTCTTTCTGTCTCTTTCTCTCCATAATTGTCTAACTTTCTTTTAAAGTGGAAGGAGAAGCAGCATTAGAGGGGAACACATGATGGCTATATAAATATTTTACTTTTCCTATGTCATCTAGCCGTGTGGCTTTGGGCAGGTAGCTTGGGTTCTCTGTTGCCCAATTTCCCCTCTCAACAAAAAAGGATAGCATAGGTAGTTTATTAAACATGATGAGAGAGTGAGGTATAATGTTTTATACCAAGGAAAGACTCACTTTTCTTAAATCTAAACACAACTAACTCTTACTCCGCAATTTAAGATGTTACGTTATAGATTAGTGAAAACTGTTAAATAAATGACTTTTATCTTTGAGGTTCAGGGTTGCCCCACATTATTAGATCACTTTGATACTGTGTGTGTCTATGTGTAACTTTGAGCATCTACTATGCACCATACAAAGCCCTTTCAAAATATGTACTAGTGTTTGTTAGGTAAAAATGAATGGATGAGTCCAGATTCACTCAAAAAAGTTGTTACACAAATTTCTTTAGGGTCTACCAATCAAAGGGTTGGTATCTTGATATTTCCTACCTAGTGCCATAAACAGAAATAGAATTGCAGAAGTTTGAATCCATTATTCATAAATCTTTCAAATTTCCCTGTTGTCATCCTTCCAATCACTGGCTTAGTTGAGGTCACCATCTCTCATCTGGATTACTAGTTTAGCCTCCTAATTAATTACCCTACTTCAAATCTTCTCCCTTCTGGTACACTCTTTGCCAAAGTTAACTACACAGTTATTTTGAATCCTTTGCTTAAAATCCTCATTTGGTGCCATATTGCCCAAACTCCTTATCATGATTCATAAAACCCCTCACAATCTGCATCTCTGACTACCATTCACCTTGAGTCCTACACTCACCCACAGAACTTCTCTCAGTTTCCCACCTATATCATGCTCATGAGCTGCTTCCTGTCTTGGCACATACTGTTCCCCATGTTAAAAATGTGCTTTCCTATTCCACTTCTCTGTCCACAGAATTCCTGGTCCTTCCTTAAGATCCAGGTCACATGCACCTTCTCTACTCTTAAGCAGATCCCTCTAATATGTTTTCATGGCCCTTTCTACATAGGTCTCACCTTAATCAAGTCTCTTACCCTATCTATCCTCATCTGGAAAGTGGTGTTAATAACAGTATTTACTTCATAGGGCTGTTGTGAGCAGTAAATGAGTTAACACAGAAAGTGCTTAAAACCAAGTATGGTACTTTGTAAGCACCCAATGAACACTAGCTACTATTGCTCTTATTATAAGATCTCAAATACATTGTGGAATAATTACTGTTGAAATTGGGGCACATGGGTGACCCAGTGGTTGAGCGTCTGCCTTTGGCTCAGGTCATGATCCTGGGGTCCTGGGATTGAGTGCCGCATCAGGCTCCCATGGGGAGCCTGCTTCTCCCTCTGCCTATGTCTCTGCCTCTCTATCTGTCTCTCATGAATAAATAAATAAAATCTTTTTTAAAAATCACTGTTGAGGGATCCCTGGGTGGCGCAGCGGTTTGGCGCCTGCCTTTGGCCCAGGGCGCGATCCTGGAGACCCGGGATCGAGTCCCACGTCGGGCTCCCGGTGCATGGAGCCTGCTTCTCCCTCTGCCTATGTCTCTGCCTCTCTCTCTCTCTGTGTGACTATCATAAATAAATAAAAATTAAAAAAAAAAAAAAAAAATCACTGTTGAAATATTTGTTCCCCCTTCAGATAACAAGATTTTCTTAAGGGCAGGAAACATGCCTTAGTTAGCTTTACATCCCCTGTGCTGGGCATTTGTTTGCCATCATAATAGGTGCTCAATAAAGGTTTGTTGCAATAATGAATGAACGAATGAATAAATCAATGAATCAATGTATAATGTTTTTAGAGCTGCCTGGGTTGATGAGGGATTTTGTTCGTTTTATGGTTTAGTATACTTTCTCCTTAAAGCAAACTTTCCACACATAATAAACTTTCCTCATGAGGCTTTTAGTTTTAGGATGTTCAATAATACAAGTGCTCTTTTCTCCATCTTCTCCCTCTATTGGAAAACCATCATAAAATCTCTTTTATTACATGGGCTGAACTTGGGCACTTGAATTCCGGAGTTGCCTGGAAAACCCCTGTAAAGTGATTGTGCTATTTTTTGTTTCATGGCTGTTAGGTTTAGCTTCGCTGTAGATTGCCTGTAAACTTTACAGGGTTCAATCTTTAAGCCAGCACTCTGACTTCTCACCTACTTCTCTTTTGTGTTACTAGAAACAGAATCAATATTATATTTTGAAATATAAAAAAATGTTTATTTATCTAACTGCTACAAAAATTCATGTTGAGCACAAATAATTATTTTTAGAAATAGTCACAAATTTGTGGCCTAATCATAAACTAAAAACCCCAGGGACCTACAGACTACATTGATTGGTGTATGGTGTTGAAAAGAGGTTAGGTGAAAAGAGAGCAGGACATGAACATGAATGCTCTTTCCAAACAGAGAAATCACTTTCTAGTAGACACCCAGTAGAAGATGAAGCTTTTTTATAAACTTAAAAGCCTGACAAATATATTTATTTTCTTTGACCTTAAAGAGAGGCATACTATAGTTATGGAAACAACATAGGCTAACCTGGAAATCAGCCTTGCTTTGCCATTTAACAAGACAGGTTAACTTTTCTGACCCTCAGTTTCCTTACCTGTAAAATGGGAATCTTCCTTCCAGAACTTTTATGAGGATTAAATGAGATACCACATATGAACACCAAGCACAGTGAGTATATAAATAGCTGCTCAGTAATTATTAGCTCCATCCCCCAATTTTTTTTTTTTTTTGTTATTTCTGTTTCCGTCTCATAAAACAAACCCCAGACACACCATCCTAACTATATGTCCCTGGGTGTTTTTTTTTTTTTTTTTTCTGTTGCCAGTATTCTCGTCTCCAGCAATGGGACTTTTCTCTAAGGCTCTGGCCTCCAAATGATCCTTTTTGATTGGTTCCCTTTAAAATGTTCTGAGATATTTTAAAAGACTAAGAGACTATCAAAGGGATGGGGGCTTGGGAAACATGAAGAGTACAAGAAATATGTCAATAGTTCGTTCACAAAGGACTTGAATCCTGGCTGTTTGGCTCCCAAGTCTGTGCTTTTAACTACTGTTGTAGGTCTGCCCACAAAGACAAAGGAGTGTCTAGGGAGAGCACATGGTACTGGAGAGGATACTGGCCTTGGATTGGTCAGGTTGAATTTTAATTCCCCCTCAACACAGATATTTAATGAAGGCTTACATGGGCCTGTGCAGCAGTAACCAGCATGGGCATAGCCCCCACTTTGGTGGAGCCCACTGTCCACTTAATGTCCCCAGCTGCCAGTGTTCTCATCCACAAAATGGGGATAAGAGCCCCACTTTGTATGCTAAGGGCTTCATATATTGTACCTAATTTCACTCTCCCAATCACCTCAATGTTATTTTTTATATGAAGAAACAAGCCTCTGCTCAAGTAGGCCTAAGGTGGACTCTGAAGCAGGCTGCCTGCTGCCCATGCATGTGTTCCTGACAGTGTACTAACAAGTGGGAAGCAGCTGGCAGAGCACTGGGCACATATTAGAGTCCATGCTCCATGAGTTGATGGTCCTCTCTTCCTGTCCTTCTCTCCTTCCTTCCCTTCATTCATGTTCCCTCTCATCCTCACGCTTAAGTGTCCAGGTCATGAGAACACAGAAACAAGAGAGAGAGAAATGGAAATGGGGCAGAAAGACAGACACAAAGCATTTCACAGTTCTCCCTAAGGTAGCCCTGCAGTTAGTACTCTATACATCAAGCCTCCCTGCAATCAGTTTGCATTTCCCAAACTTGAGTAGTTCCTGTAATTATATCCGTGAGTTTTAAGTGGTTGCAATCTCTCTTCCTTTCTCAGTTTACGTGTTTTAATTTGTTTCCTCTTCCCTCACTTTTTTTTTCTCTCATATGCACATACCCAGGCCCATGATAATGAATGGACTCATACTAATTACAAGGCTGTGATTCCATCAAAGGGCTTGGATGCTGCTGCTGTTTCCATCAGTGACTTGAGCAAAGCTCCAGGGGTTTATAACTCATCAGTGTCTTGATGGAAATTTGGCCTGGCAATCAGGATCTAATTGTTCTGGATGCTGTACACATGTTGCTCTAGAGAAAAACAACTTCAAAATAACTTGCTCTCTTTTAGTGATCACTGCTGATATGTCTCTTAGGTCTGGAATTACCATTTTATAGGTAAGTTTGAAAAATGTCTTAACAGCTTAGAATAAGAATGACTTACGTGTAGGGTAGATCTTGAAAAGGGAACTCTTTGTGCCAAGAAATTACCTTTCATTGACCCTAATTGACTATCTCACAAGATTTCTGGGAACTGAATCAGTTACCACAAAAATAAAGTACAGACATGGAGAGCTTATGACTTGTGAACTAGACATGCTGTATCTGTTGTCAGAAACACAGGTACAACATTAATGAACATCTGAGTTATATAACTATTATTTAATCTCACAGCAGCAACCCTGCAGTAGGTATTATAAGGCCCATTTTACAGATGAGAGAAACAAAGCCCAGAAAGATTAAATAACTTGCTTAAGACCTCACAGGTAGGAGGTGGGATTCAGGCTCAGATCTGTGTGACTCCACAAACATTGCTATTCCACTACATTCTGAAGGGTTAAAATTACAACAGTTTGTCTAGACAAGTCATTTGCCTTAGAGTGGGAGGGAAGATCTGGTGAGGGATAACAAAATTACTTCAGGGAATGATGGCAGGATATTAGGACCAGGAGTCCCGGGGAAAGAGTTAAAGAGCACTGGGAGGCTTTAACTGAAACCTCAGGGTAGTAGGTTGAGGGAGGAGTTGAGTCCAAAGTGGTGGGAAGGTCTGACAAGAGCAAGGCATGGTGTTGGGGTCCTCCACGGTGATGGAGACCTGCTCCTCAAACCAAAGAGAATAACACTGAAACTGAAATTATATAAGATGTGCTAAGAGATGGCTAGTTGGGGGCCTAATTCCTAAGAAGATTAGCAACAGTTAGGGAGGATTCAAGGAATTAGAAGACCCATGGTTCTTGCCTTCAAGGAATTCATAATGTGATTGAGTGAAAGTATATATGCACTTTACACTGTAAAAAAATTATTATGTAAGGCCATGTAGGAGAGGTGTCAAAAGAGTGGTAAACAAGTAAACACGGTGTTTACTCCCTCCCTCCATTTATTCCAAGCAGAGAGGGCAGCACTTTAACAATGCCAATGGGCCCTTCATAACCTACCTCCTTGCCTTCCTCTCCAGGCTCCAGCTCCCCATCCCTCCCCTCCATATCATAGCCACAGTGAGCCACTCTGTTTCTGTGATGCCATCTCTCACCTCCAGAACATGGCACCCACAATCCCCACCTGGAACACTCTTTGTTTGGTTTCTATCAGACCCCAGGTCTTAGCATAGTTATTTTCAGGATGTCTCTCCTAACCCTTACTTTGTCAGTCGGGGTTTTTTTCCGTTATCACCATCTATGCTTCCAGGTATGATGTAAACTCTATAAGGATTGGTAAACAAACGGTTTATTTTGTTCACTGTGGTATTCCTACACCTGGCCCAGTGACCAGAACAGAATTGGTACTCAATAAATATTCGTTGAACAAATGAATAAATCATTCTTTTTTTAATTTTTATTTATTTATTATAGTCACACACACAGAGACAGAGAGAGAGAGACAGAGACAGAGACAGAGACATAGGCAGAGGGAGAAGCAGGCCCCATGCACCGGGAGCCTGATGTGGGATTCGATCCCGGGTCTCCAGGATCGCGCCCTGGGCCAAAGGCAGGCGCCAAACCGCTGCGCCACCCAGGGATCCCAATAAATAATTCTTTAGTTATTCAGTATCTAGCATAGTCCTGGGAACTCTTCAAAGAGCTAGGAATTGTTTTTATGAGCTTTACATTTATTAATTCCTTTAATCGTCATTACAACACTATGAGATGGGAACTGTTATCAGCTCAATTTTACAGATGAGGAAATGGAAGCACAGAACCTAGGCAGTCTAGTGCTAGATACTGTCCTCTTATCCACTATATTCTGCTGCCCCAAGGTTAGTCTCAGGAATGAATGAATAAGCAAGAATGAATACACATGTGGGAATTACTGTGTTATTTTCCTGAAGTAATATTTCTTGAAGTTATAAGGTATATGGAGTAGTTTTTTTATTGACTTAGGCTGTGGGTGGAGCTGTTCATGTAAACTGTGCCATAAGAAACTCCAATTCAGGTGAAATCCTGGGTTGGTATCATCACTGTCACTTTTAAACAGGAAGGACAACTAGAGGGACCTGTAGAAATATGAGGGAGGGTTAAGGAGGCTGGCCATCTTTGCTCTGGAAGGTCAATTAAAGAGACCTCATCTGACCGTGTGTAGGATAACAAACTAATTGGATGCATTGCTCCTAAATGTCATTCATAAATAGCACCTGCTATAATTCACATCCTTTCAGAAAATAACAACATATTAGCAAGTGCTATTAATCGAGCCCCCAACATCTGCCAATGAGAAAACACAGATGGATTCACTCCACTAACAGGAGATATGGTTACATGTGAACTAGGCAAAGGAGAAAGGAGGGATTAAAATAACACTACTCTTCCTACCAATTCTCTTCATGACTGCTGCAGAAACAAGCATCCCCCACAAATGTACTCAAGCTGCCTCCAAACCTAATAACTTCACTTTTTGCTTGATGGCCATGTCAATAACATGAGGTTTGCCCATAGAGCTCACACTAAATTTCTACTCCTTTACAGTGTGTGCTGCTTGTCTGTTATATTGAGTCACCAAAGCCTACCAAGCAGCCATTGGGTGCCAGGCTCTGAACTAGTCCAACAGATGTTATGCCCCACCCATATCCCTTAATATTCATCTCCATGTTCTAAAGGTTGCTTACAGTAAGCACAGGTGACACTGTCTGAGGGCTTGACCTGTGAGGAAAGCAAGTCAGAAATGCTGGAGAGCGCATGCCCCTGGGAGCAGTGCTCGATCAACAATAGATTGGGGTGGTGGTGGATAAATGCCCCAGCTCCTCTAACCCTTAGTGGGACAACACTGGGACATATTCTACAGTGTCTCTCTAGTTCTCCAGAGGGCCTAGTAACCTGCTTGATAACATATTTCTTATTGGCTTCTTCCCCTCTGCTGTTTCCCCTCCTCAGTTCCCAGTGTTCTCTGGGATCTCTCCCAAATAAATGACTTACACTTCCATGCTTGCCTTAGAGTCTGCTTCTGAGGAAATTCAAATTAATACAGCTAGGCCTTGAGCATACAGAGACAAATCAAGACAGTCTCTGCCTTCAAGATGTTCATAGTCTAAAAAACAATAAAGACAAAATGAATCAGTGGTTTACAAAAGTATGGAAAATGATATAATAATAGCATACAGAAGGGGTTATGGAGTTTAGAGAAGAATCACAGAAGACTTACAGGAATGTGTAGGTGAGTGGTGTGGAGCAGTCAGAGAGAGCTTGCAGGAGGCAAGATCTGTTAATTGCTTGCTTCAATGATGAGTATCATGCTATAAAATAGTTTAGTATTTGTAGAATAAATGATCTGTAAAACGACTCTTGTGTTTCTATACAGTTACAGAAACACTATAAAATGAAATTTTCCCTAAGTCAGGCTTTTAGATCCCTGATGGTTTGTATTCTGAGAAAATACTTCCAAAATGTATGTGTGTTGGTTTTTATCATTCCTCCATATCTGGGCTCCTGTATGCACATCTCCCCATCCTCAGTCTGGCCTGTAGTCAAAACAGACAAGAACACTGACATTTGTGCTCTGAAAGCCCTTTGCATGTGTCCCTTTCCTACTGCATTGTCAGTATTTGTTTATATGCTGCTCTCAAATGTCCACCATGTGCATGGCGATGCTCCCTTTGTCTCCTTTGCTGACATAAAAACAGCTCATTACTGTATATTTTTTTGTGTTTACTTCTTCAAAACTTGCCACTAAAGTCTAAGCTCCACGAAAGCAGGGGGCTTTCTATTGTGTTCACCACTGTACACCCAGTACAACACAGTGCCTGGCACAAAATGGATGCCAGTGAATGAGTTGAAGGAATGGACTGTTGAATGATGAGATGACTAAGAGCTCCTTGCAGAGAAAGTCAAGGCTGTATGAATCATTGTATAGTCACATGTCCACTGCATGTGGCCTGGCACTTGGTAAACATCATTTAGAAGTTTATCAAATATATATATTTTTAAAAAGCCCAGGATTAAAGAATATTCCATATTAGTGACAGAAGGAAATTAGAGGGGCACCTAGGTGGCTCAGTCACTTAGGTGTCTGCCTTCAGCTCAAATCATGATTCCAAGGTCTTGGGATCCAGACCCATGTCAGGCTCCATGCTCAGTGGGGAGTCTGCTTCTCCCTCCCCTGGCTTGTGTGCACTCTCTCTGTGTGTCTCCCTCTCCCTCTCAAATAAATAAAATCCTTTTTAAAAAGGCAGAAATTAGAGCAGAATGTTTAGTACTCTTTAATTTTTTTTCTTTTTTTGGTTGCCACTTTTCCTCAAATAGAAACTCATTTTCATAATTATAAGTGATTATCATAGTACTTCTATGTCAGTCACCGTTCCTACTTCTTTGACAGTCTGGGGCAGATCCAGACGCTCTTTTAGTCACATCATCAGAGACTCAGAAGATGGTTGAGACTGGAAGCCAAGTTCATGCTGAGTAATGCAGCCACTGCCAGTGTAATTACTGAAACGAGAGCCTAGCCAGACTGCCAAGAGTTAGCCTTTCAATTCCTCACACAAGTCCAGTTTTGACAGGTGGTCAGGTTACTTTCAAAAAGGAGATAATCTTTCTCCAAAGGGAGTTGCTAAATAACCAAAAGAGAAGACTTGCAAGAAAGCTAGTTTCCAGAACTCTTGAAAGCAGCATGCCAGCATCCACACCAGCTTTAACTTGGGTCCTCCCTTGGCAGGATTCCCATTGGGGTAGAACCTTTCCGAGGAGATGTTTTAATTCCAGTAAGGTACTGTGTGCTGCTGAAGGATTGCAAACCTTGGGCATGAGCTGGAAGATCATTTATTCCAGACCCTTGTCTTCCAGCTGACCCTTAAGTAAGCTCTCTAACAATAGTCATGGCTTTGTGATAAGGACTCTTGGCATTTGGTTTTAAGACTATCTTGATGGGAAAAAAAAGACTATCTTGATGGTGAAAAGTAATGATAACACCAGAAATAATAATTATTACTATTTTTTGAGCTCTATGTGCATGATCTCATAACGCACAAACATTCCCATGAGGTAGTACTATTAGTATGCACATTTTCCAGATGAGGAAACTGAGGCTTAAAGAGATTAAGTAACATGTGCAACACTACATATCTAGTAAGTGATGGAACAGAATTTAAAACCAGACACTCAATTCCAGAGCCTTCTGCTCTTGGGCTAATGAACAGGACATGAAAGGGCAAAACCCTCTGAAAGACTGGAAAACCATATCCATGTGCAGTTTGTATCTCTCAAGTACACAGCTTCACACACAGGCTTCTTTGCTAACAGATCTTTTATGAGAGATGAAGCATGTAACACTGAAAGGGTAGATGAGCAAGTAAAATTCTAACTTCTTATTGCTTGTGAGGAAATCTGCTAATGTATTTTATAACTGATGGTGGATAAATGGGACTCCCAGGCCAAGCAGAAAATGGAAGTCCAGTCTCTTGACCCCTGTACAGTATGTTACTCTTAGGGCTACAAGTGGCAAAACCAATATTCCAGAATGTCTACCAAAGTCAGAACGCGAGTAACCTCTTCTTTCTTATATTAATCATACTAGGCTAGATTGTGCTATAGTAACAAATAAATGTCAAATGTCAGTGCCTTAAAACAAAAAATGTTTATTTCTTATTCACACTGCCTGTTCTTCATAGGTCTTCTGCTCCTAATGGTCTTACATGGAGATGTGGGCTGATAGAGCCTCCCACACGTGGGATGTTGATGGTTGCTATCTATCCAGGAGAAGGAAACTTGGCAAAATCACTCACTGGCTTTTAAAGGTTTCTGCCTGCAAGTGATACCTATCACTTTTGATCACAATTCAGTTTTTAAAGCAAATTATATAGACCCAGTTAACTTTTTGTGAATTTGCCTAGAGTGAAAAGAAATTCAAATATTGGTAAATAGTATTAATGGCTCCATTGAATTCTTCAATCATACTGAAATGTGTTTAAGAGCAGATAAAATTGTTGTTCACTTAAGAAAATAAATCATGATGATTTCAAACAGGTGATCAAGTAATCCACCAGAATATTTACTTTGGTTATTGTTTGTCTGTTGGTCAGTTTCTCCTACATAGCCCTGAGCATTTGTGGGAAATAAATGGTCTTATTTATCTTTGATTACTTCGTTCTTGGTACAGTGCTAGAAGCTTGTAATATTAGCCCATGTACTTGGGCTGCAATAACAAAATACCATAGACTGGATAACTTAAATGACAGAAATTAATTTTCTCATGGTTCTGGAAGCTAGAAGTCCAAGATCAAGGTGCTAACGTGGTCAATTTCTGGTGAGAGCTCTCTTCCTGGTGTGCAGACAGTTGTCTTCTCACATAGCCTTTCCTTGATGCCTGTGCCTGGAGAGAGAGAGAGAGAGAGAGAGAGAGTATCTGCGTGCGCGTGTGCGAGCACGTGTGCGTATGTGCACTCTGGTGTCTCTTAAAAGGATATTAATCCTATCAGATCAAGGCCCTACCCTGCTGATCTCTTTTAACCTTAATTACTTCCTTACTCTAAATACACCCACACAGCGGTTAAGGCTTCAACATATGAATTTTAGGGGGACATTCAGTCCATAACAACATAGTAGGCTTCACTGTTCTTTGAATGAATGGATGGATAAATGTATGATTCCAATTAACCAATACTCTTTGCTTAGTGAAGTATAGCTTAAGTATATTGCTTACCATATTTTTCTCATCTTCCTTTCCCCATCTTCCTCTCTCTTGCATTCTTTCAGTGAGGCCCACTCATTCTTCAAAACCCAACTAGCACATTGCTGCCTTGAGGAAACTTCTCTGATCTATACACCCTCGTGCACCTTCCCAAGCCTGAACCACTTGTTTCTTCTGCTCTTCCTCAAGAACGCCTGATACCTTTTCTCAGTATTTTCCACAGAATTATAATTTTTTACACACTAGACCATATCCCACACTGGTCTGTGTGCCTCCACAGAGCCATGGCTGGTTGGTGTGAGATGCCTGGCACCAGGCATGGGGTCTGACTCATGTTGGTACTCAAAATGTGTTGGTCAAATAAATAGGTGGATTAATGGGTCTTTCACAGATTATATCCCCTTTTGACATGTTAGTCTTCTACTCTGTGTGTGTACTCCTATATTTGATATATAATTTGCCCATTAGATGGGGGCTGTCAGTAACTGCAGGAGGATCAGAACACTTGTCATGCTTGTCATTAAAGCACATTCAAACTTACACAATGGAGGCAGCCAGTCTCATCTGCAGGCACCTGCAGGCTTGGTGCTGTCTCTTCAGAATCTGAGCAGTCCTCCAGGATGTCAGGTAACACACCCATCTACCACTGGATCCCCAGAGACCAGCATGAGGCATGGCATGTAGTAAGCGCTTACCTAAAGTTTGTTGAATGATTTAATTGATCCACCAAATCCCTAGAAAGACAGATCTCAGAGCATCATTTTAAGGTGGAAAAGATCATGGTATCATAAAAACTGTGACTGAGAAGATACTTCTTTTACATATGCTTGGCCTGATTTCAAACTGTGTTGTTCTAAAACCTCTGAGGAGATAGGACTATTTCTCCTCCTTATGAAGATCTCTGGGAATGGAGAGCTTACAATATCTCACTCCGCCTGCCCTAGTGTCACTGCATGAACACAGGCTTCCAGCAATTTGAGCACAGGGCCTGAGTCTTTCCTCTTTACATCCCCAGTACCATAGGCTCACAGTTCTGTCAAAGGAGTACATGTATGGCTGTGAAGATGGTGTGGCCTTCCTTTTATCCAGAAGGTGCCAGGGACAGAGCGACTCTCAATTATAGTAGAAACTCAATAAATACTTATAGTAAGGAATGAAATTGTGGAGTTGTGTGTGGGAGGATATACCTGTTCTGTATGGGAAGCAGGAGCTGGAAGGAGGTGGGGCGGCCATGCATCCACCAGCTTTTCATATCTGCCTCTGCAAACGCATCTAATTACCTCACCTCCATCAGCCGGCCCTTGGCAGAGGCCGCGCGTTGGGTGTGCGCGGTCCTGGCAGCCGCAGTGTGGAGGGTGAACCCGATGGCCTCTTCAGTCTATTTAGCAGGCTCTGAGATGTGTAAGTACATTATCTGCAAGGCTGGTAAAGAGCGCTTGGGGAGGATTTGTGGGTCTGTGGGAAGGACAAAGAAAAATGTTTTCTAATAAATTATTCACCATCTCACAATCCCTTTTGGGCAGATTGTTGCTCAGTTTGCCCCGCGCCGCTCGGAGCCTCTTCCCTCCGCATTCAGACGCGCAGTTTCTCACCTCCAGAGAGCAGCAGAGATCTCGGGCAGGCTGCTGCGGCTAATGGTGGCAATTAATAACTTGTCATAATCCCGAGGACGAAAGGGAAGGCGCCCCATCAGCAGGCGGGTCATGGCGCCGCTCAGAAGCAAATGAGGTGCAGGTGTGGCCTCCGCTAAGCGCTGCGCTCAACACCGGCGCGCGGTGGGGCCAAGCCCCAGACCCCGCGGCCTGCCTCGGGCTCCCCTGCGCGCACCGCCCCAGGCCTCCCCCCCCCCCCCGCCCCCACGCTGCTCACCCGGCTGCGGAGCAATCCCCGGAACGTATCAATAAATCAGAGCACACGGCACAGAACCGTCCAAACACTTAATTGCGCTCTGAACACTGCTAACTCTGCCAGGCCCTACTCGCCTGGGTTCCCCCTCCCACCACCACCCCAGACTTGGTAAGAATCGCACACCTCAAACTCACCCCTCCAGGCAGCCTGGGTACCCCACCCTCCAATCCTCGTTTGTTATCCCCACCTCTACTCCGTGCAAGCACTGCAACCTTTAAAAGTGAACGTGGTACATAAACAGCCAGCGTGCTGAGCCTGGTCTGATCGGTACTCGGGTCCCCAGTGGAGCTGGAAGGACACCAAATCCTCGTTAGGGTTTTTAGAAACCACAAAATGCAGAATCACTTATTTCCCCGACAGCTTCAACCTGGTTGCCTTTTCTCTTGTTTCCATTCTTGTGGGTCAGTTCTGCTTGAAATGAACCAAGTTTACAAATCTCTTCTGGTTTGTACACTCCTATTATGCATACGAGGTGATGCATTTGTAACTGTCACACAAGTCAGGGTGATACAGCACTCTCATCTGACCCTATTCATTTAAATGGGTGCGTCTTGATGACATTGATTCATGTTATAAGTTATATCCATGCATTATAATCTTTATGTGTCACCGTACTGGTTATATCTACTACAGTGCAGGGCAGCGGGGGTGGGGTGTGTGTGTGTGTGTGTGTGTGTGTAGACATAGAAAATGATGGTGAGCAGGATTTGAGAGTGCTTTGAACAATATGAAGTCCATATAAACTCCAAATCTTCCTCGATAAGTTTATTATGTGTCCCTATCCTGAGAGAAGGAAATTTACATGCAGAACAGTCCTAGGTGAAGTGTCTTTTGCTGTAAATATTCTGCTAACTTCTTAATATTTAGAGAATGTGTGCTTCAAATGCATATCGCACCAAACTAAAGGGGTAAGTAAACATGATTATGCATGCATGTAAGTCTTTATCAAGGTGGGGTTAATAATGTTTTAAAGCAGAACTATTTCTCATGAAAATAGCTGCTCTTAATAGCCTCTGTCTCTTTATTGTGCTTCTTACTGAAACATAAATCACTAATATGTTTTCAGCAGCAAAGTACTCTCTTTTTCCATTGTATTCACAGATTTAGTGGCATTTCAAATAGATAAACACAAGCAACATCTATCAACACTACAAAAAGGGCGCCTTAATCAAAGCTCCAGGTCCCGGGTCTCAGCATCTCCATTTACCTTGAGATAAATCCATTGGTGTGACCACCACTGCACCGGGTGACAAATCACCCTAGCCGGCCGAGCAGCGCAAAGGCTTATTGGCCTTCCTTTAAGTGGTCTTACCCTTCAATGAAAAGGATGGGGCTTGTCAAGCAGGACCAGATTAAAGTTAGACAAAAAGAAATGATCTGTTATTAGAAAACTCCGATTGAGAATCACAAAACAGGAAAGAAATATGAATAAAAATTTCCAGGGGGAAGACCATCTGATCCCAACAGAAATTAACTCCCATTATGGGCGTGAGGTAATAGATGGCCTGCAGTTGGAGCTAATGAGGATTTCAGATTAAGGAGGTGTGGGGCTCGGCTGGGGGTGTTAGCAGCTGCTCTGGGCATCCAAGTGCTAAGTTCAGGAGCAACCTGAGCTCCTGGCTTCCTGGGCTAAAAGATGGTGTTCACGTAGGGCATGGAAATTACAAGCTCTTGGAAGTGAGTACTCATGATTACATGGGTGCTTCAAAGAATAACACTAGTAGGAATCTCAGGGGACAAATTGATTTCCCCATGTCTGAGACAAGGGGAAAGTGAAGGCCGAATATGACTTGCCCAAAGTCACACAGCTAATAGTAGGACTGAGATGATCTGTCTGCTTCCAATTCACTGGGACACCATTATTTGACCTAATCCTGGGAGATGACCTTGTTCTGCCTCTAGGTTTAAGGATCTTATCTTTTCGATTAACTGCAAAGGGACAAGAGAATGGTACCCTATAGTTAGCCTTCTTGGTATAGTCTTGAGTTAAAGCCTAATGCTTATACAAATAATAGTAGCTAATGCTTTCAGGTTCTTACTGGATGCCAGTCTCTGTCTTTGCATTATCTCATTTAATCCATAGATACCTACCATCAGAGTAAGATACTGAGACTTCGTAAACTGCTTGCCCAAGGTTGAATAATAAATGCAATAGTTTGTTTCTGAACTAAGGAGCCTGCCTTAAGAGCTATGCTTATAACCACTAGTCAACACTGCTAGGCAAAGACTTACATTTCTTATAGGAAAGTTTGTGCAAACAAAGAAAAGTTAATAAGCAAAATATATCTGATAATATATACACAAAAGGAATGAAAACTTGGATGCTGAGGAAAAAACAAAATTCCTAGCTCCTTGATATGAATAAAATACCTTTGGATGTTCCCCCAATTTTTCTGATACTCTGCTGAGAAAAGGACTTTAAAAATCAGGCTACCAAGGGAATGATAACCAATTCCATAATTTAAAATAAACTTATAAGCTATAGGAAGATACATGGCATAATTATGCAAAAAGAGAGTAGTCCAGCAGAGTACAGAGTGTGTTTTGAAGATGATGGTCCATGCTAAGTTCAACTCCCACCCCTGGCGTTTCTAGCCCATGAAATTTCCTCTTTGTCATCTTAGTTTTTTCCTATGTCTGAATCTTAAGCATGCTACATATCTGTGTTGGCCTCAATTTCCTCACTTGTTAAATAAAGAAATAATGTCCATTTCATATAGTAGTTATGAGGATTAAATGAGATGATGGATGTCAAGAGTTCAGCAGAGTTCCTGAGGAAGGGTAAACATTTGACAGTTGGCTGTACCCCCAATCTGTCAGAGAGTTGAGAATTACCCCCTTTCATTCCCTGTGCAGCATCATGGAAAGATGCTGACCTTAGAGATGCTGAATGGACTGTGCCCTTGTTCACACTCTGCCCAAAATCCACTGAATGCATAAAAATGCAGTTAAGGGGATCCCTGGATGGCTCAGTGGTTTAGAGCCTGCCTTAGGCCCAGGACATGATCCCTGAGTCCCGGGATTGAGTCCCACGTTGGGCTTCCTGCATGGAGCCTGCTTCTCCCTGTGCCTGTATCTCTGCCTCTCTCTCTCTCTCTCAAGAATAAATAAATAAAATCTTTAAAAAACAATTTAATAATCGGAATGGCCATACAGGGACGCCTGGGTAGCTTAGTGGTTGAGCATCTGCCTTTGGCTCAGGGTGTGATCCCGGGGTTCCAGGATCGAGTCCCACATCGGGCTTCCTGCATGGAGCCTGCTTCTCCCTCTGCCTGTGTCTCTGCCTCTCTCTCTCTGCGTCTCTTGTGAGTAAATAAATAAAAAATCTTTTTAAAAAATGCAATTAAGCTTTCAGATATTGATTGCCTCCACAAAGATATTTGGAAATGGCAACTTTTTCACTGCCTTATTTTAGGCCTTATGTCAGGTGAATGTGAGCAGGGGTTCTCAAATATGAAGATATTTAGATTAGTAGAGAGAAAGAAATGGTAGATACACAGCTAAAGAAATGAAAATGAGCCCGGGTGGCTCAGCAGTTAAGCGTCTGCCTTCAGCTCAGGGAGTGATCCTGGGGTCCTGGGATCGAGTCCCTCATGGGGCTCCCTATAGGGAGCCTGCTTCTCCCCCTGCCTATGTCTCTGCCTCTCTGTGTGTCTTTCATGAATAAATAAATAAAATCTTTAAAATTAATGTACTGTTGGATCCTATTGGCCAGTATCTTGTTGAGAATTTTTGCATCCATGTTCATCCGGGATATTGGTCTGTAATTCTCCTTTTTGGTGGGGTCTTTGTCTGGTTTTGGAATTAAGGTGATGCTGGCCTCATAGAACGAATTTGGAAGTACTCCATCTCTTTCTATCTTTCCAAACAGCTTTAGGAGAATAGGTATGGTTTCTTCTTTAAACGTTTGATAAAATTTAAAAAAAAAAGAAATGCAAAACAGGAATCTCAATCCACGTATTTGAGAAAGCCAGATCAACATTTGCCCATTTGGTGAGTAGTAAGTCCATTATATCTAGTGATACAAGAAGGTACCACAAATATCAACCAAGGCTATTGTATTTCCCTCGGAATAAATTGGAGAAGCTTAAAGGTGCTGATTGGTCATTGCTATGTTTGATTTGTAAATATGTCTTATTATGATAGCATTTATGGGAAGCATTGTGTCAAGAGCCTGTTTTCTTTATTTATACAAAGAATCAAGCTGGGTAAAGGAATGTTTTATATTCATCTTAACCTGAGAAATTTGTAAGCTAATAATATCAGAGGAAATATTATATGCCAATTACTAGTGGCCTCCCTTCATTAGTACAACTACAAGTACATATTCTCTGTATTTAACTGTGTAACTCAATCCAGTTTAAAAGGAAAACTAAAATAAAATATCTTTATCAAACATTTCTAATGTCTAAAATGACCCAAGCATGCGTTATGTTTCATTTGAGTTTGCAAGGCAATAGTGATAGATAATTACAGGTACGGGTATTGATATATTTTGCATTTGTGTTTGTATCTAAATACCTACTGCCTTCTTAATAAACTTCAATTAATATGCTTTCAAGTGCCCTGAATGTAATTTTCTGATTAAACACATACATCAGACTCACCATCAACTCATTAATTTCACATAGATTGAATTCTGTGTTTGTATGCAGCTAAATGTAAGAAGCAACACATCCAATAATCATTTTGTATTTAATATGAACAGATATATTTATTTGATTTAGTCCAAACCAAATCCCTAGGACACAAATGAGGTGGTAACTGAATTCTGTGCCTTCAGAATTTGCACATTTAATGGGAAACAATTTCAAAGCCTCTGCCGGTCATTGGAAAGGCTGTTCCATTCTGCTTTTTCCACAGAGCAAAATCTTTCTGAGAACAGTGCTTATTATTGATAGGTTTAAAGCACCTCAGGTGCTTGCCCATTGTGTGTATTGCTGTCACTCTGTCTTCTGAGCAGTGGGAAGCAATGATGGATAACATAGAGAATAATACATGATTCTTGATGGAATGCAAAGCTATAATTCAGTCTTGGGGGTTCTGCTGACGTCACAGTGCGTGAGAACACAGCTCAAAGAGGTTTTTCTAAAAACCAAGCAACCCTTGTTATCAATCGAGTATGGAGCAAGGGGATCAAGACGCACACTATAGCCTCCTTGAGTGATTTTCAAAGGAGAAAAGCACGTGAGAGTGTAATCTCTTAGGTTAAAGTCACAACTGTGCTCCCAGGAAGGCAACGAGAGCCTATTGCTGGCTCCTACCCAGTTCATTCCTCATTTGCTTTGTGACAGGCAAATGAAAACTCTCAGATGTGGAGAATAGAACTCTCTCTTCTTGGCCCTTCAAGATATCCTCTAACCCAGGTTTCCAAAATTTCTCTGGTGAGAGGTATTGCCTGAAACCCTGGTAAAAACATAGCTTTCTGGAGGCACCTGGCTGGCTTAGTTGGTGGAGTGTGTGAGAGCGTGTGACTCTTGATCTCAGGGTCATGAGTTCAAGCGCCATGTTGGGCATGGAGCCTACTTAAATTTTTTATTTTATTTATTTATTTATTTATTTAAATTTTTTCTTTTTAAAGTTTAAAAAATATAGCTTCCTGGAGTCTCACCTCTGGACATTCAGATTTAGTAGATGTAGGGTGCAGCTTGAGAATATGTATATTTAACAAGTAGTTAAGTTGATTCATTAGGAATTTTGCAAACACCTTGATCAGTCTCTTGGTATCTTATCTCAGAATTTCCTCTATACTTGCAAGCTACTTGTCACAATTTAAGAATCAATACAGTACTAGTTTATGTTGACACAGCTAAATGAGAATGTTTTTGCAAAAGATTCAACACATAACCCATAGTGCATCTCAGTAAATGAAATTTTCTCCTCTTCTTTTAGTTGCCTGATCTATCAGAAAGCTGCCCTTTCTGTTGTTAACAACTCAAGAATGTTCAGTGTTAACAACTCAAGAATGAAGACTAGACTGCATATTTCCTCAGCGGGCCCTGAAGCATTATACAGTAAGTATTTGAAAGTGATGCATGGATCGACTGAAGCTGTCAGAGGTAGGGTGAGACCTACAGATCCTTTTCTATTCATGCTTCATTTGAAAGTAGGACTTATCTAGAGCTCTAATACTTCTCAATGTAGCAAGGAATCATTTCTTTATTCAGGCTTAGGTAACCCAGGCCATACCTTGCACAATCCTTTGAGCCTCCCCAAAATCAATAGTGATAATAATAATGAGGAGGAGGAAAAGAGGAAGAAACAGCCACACTTCAGTAGTGCTTAAATGTGCTAGGCAGTCTTCTCAGAATTTTAAACATAGCAACTCACTTAATCCTCCCAATATCCTTACAAGTCAGGTTCTAGTATTGTCATCTCCATTTTACAAATGAAGAAATAGTCACAAAGAAGTTAAAAAAAAAAACTTGCCCAGGGGTGCCTGGGTGGCGTGGTTGGTTGTGCCTGACTCAAGTGCCTGACTCTTGGTTTCAGCTCAGGTAGTGATCTCAGGGTCTTGAGATCAAGCCCAGGGTCATGATCACACTCAGCAGGGGTCTGCAGGGGTTTCTCTCCCTCTGCCCCTCTTCCCAGCACTCTCTCTCACTCTCTAAAGATAAATAAATTAATCTTAAAAAAAAAAAAAACTTGCCTAAGGACACAGCTAATAAGTAGCAAGGCTAGGATTGAACCCACATACTATGGTTCCACGGTCTGTGTCTTCTATACTGACTTTACTAGGAACATGGGAAGTCAATTTAGAACTACTACAACACCTTGGATGTTATCTAATATAAACTAATTTTACAAGTAAAAAGACAAGGGCCAAAGAGAAAAAGTGACTGACAGAAGGTAACTCCACTGTATTCTTTCTCTAACTCCTGATCCTGACTTCACTCTGCCATGTGATCTTCTGCTGGAGACTGGTCTTACCTAGTGCAGGCCTTCTCTTATTGACACCACACAATATTCTGGAGGTTATATACAGCAAAGAATGTAAATGTAAAGCTGGGCTTCAGGAAAGGAAGGAAGGTCCTCGTACCAGGTACAAAGATGTAACTGTAGACATGCAAGGAAAACCCAACTCCTAAGCAGATGCCAAGGTGTCTATAGGTAGGAAGATATAAGGCCATTTGGAGCCCACAGAGGCAGGAGCTAGAGCTGGTGTTGCCATTACTATGTAAAAGATAATACAAGACTGAAAAGGTACAAAAGTTTTCAATGAATACTAAAGCTCTTTTCTGCTTTTGACTCCCAGAGGCAACAGGCTTTTGAATATTCTTTGAGATATAATGTATGCCAATATATAACTATATACATTTCTAAATTCTTCTGTTATTTACACAAATAGTAGCACACTACACAGATTATTCTGTTGGTGTTTTTAACTGTATAATGTATCCTGGAGATTGTTCCATATCAGTACTTCTGTATAGAGCTGCCTATTCCTTTTATGATTATATAATATTCTATTTTTTGGATGTATCAAAATTTATTTAAGCCATCTCCTATCAGTGGAAGATAGGTTGTTTGCATGTGTATTATTTCTCTTTTTGTGACTATACCTATGAGATAAATTTCCAGATGCAGAAATGCTGGATCAAAGAATAAATTTAAAAATTTAATCAATAAAGATTATATTATTTACATTCCCTCCAACAACCCTGGAAATTGATTGTTTCCCCAAATTCTCAACAAGCCAATGTTTTATCCAAATTTTTCTTTTGTGTATCTCATATATAGTTTTCATTTGTACTTCTTTTATTATAATGAAGTTGAACACCTTTCATATATTTAAGAACCATTTATTTTCCCCTTTCTTTAAACAGACTACCTATATCATTTGCCCATTTATACTATTGAATGCTTTTCTTAATATTGTTGAAAATGTTATATATTAAAGAAATTAGCCCTTGGATTGCAATATGTAAGTCAAGAATGTTTCTCCAATTTATTTGCTTGACTTTAAAGAATTTTTTTCTATGAAGAATTTTTTAAAGTTTTTACAAGTTTAAATTGACTAAAATTTTCTATTATGGATTCTGAATTTTATGTCATACTTAGAGGGTTCTTCCCACTGCAAGATTATATAAAAACAAATTCTCTTATGTTTCTTCTACAACTTTAATGAATCATTAAAAACAATCTTTGATCCATCTGGAATTTATTTTAGTGCAAGATGTACAATGGATCAAACTCATTTTTTGAAACCAATTGTCCCAACACCATTTGTTAAATTATCTGGAACCCAGTATATTACTCTACTAATGATGTACTCAAAAACTGGAAAAATGGTGACCACTATTGGTTATTTCTAATTAGGTAAATCTTTTTTTTTCCCTTCATATTCTGGGTGGTTTTTTTTTTTTTTTTTGTATATTTTTTTATTGGAGTTCAATTTGCCAACCTATACTATAACACCCAGTGCTCATTCCATCAAGTGCCCCCCTCGGTGCCCGTCACCCAGTCACCACATCCCCCACCACCACCTCCCTTTCCACCACCCCTTGTTCATTTCCCAGAGTTAGGAGTCTCTCATGTTCTGTCACCCTCACTGATATTTCCCACTCACTTTCTCTCCTTTCCTTTTATTCCCTTTCACTATATTTTATATTCCCCGAATGAATGAGACCATATAATGTTTGTCCTTCTCCGATTGACTTACTTCACTCAGCATAATACCCTCCAGCTCCATCCATGTCAAAGCAAATGGTGGGTATTTGTCGTTTCTAATGGCTGAGTAATATTCTATTGTATATATAGATCACATCTTCTTTATCCATTCATCTGTTGAAGGACATAGAGGCTCTTTCCACAGTTTGGCTATTGTGGACATTGCTGCTATAAACATTGGGGTGCAGGTGTCCTGGTGTTTCACTGCATCTGTATCTTTGGGGTAAATCCCCAGCAGTACAATTGCTGGGTCCTAGGGTAGCTCTATTTTTAACTCTTTGAGGAACATCCACACGGTTTTCCAGACTGGCTGTACCAGTTCACATTCCCACCAACGGTGCAAGAGGGTTCCCCTTTCTCCAAATCCTTTCCAACATTTGTTGTTTTCTGTCTTATTAATTTTCATAATTAGGTAAATCTTGAATGAAAGAAAGAGGGATGTGGGGCAGGGAATGAGAAAGAGAGAGAGAGAATGAGAGAGGGAGAGATGGATCGATGTTTGGCCAAGAATCAAATTTAGACTAGAGAGTTTGAATAAAGATACAGTAAACTTACAATGAATGGATCCTGATTGGCTGCATTCAGGATGATTCTTCTTCCTTCTTTGACAATTAGAAATTGCAGTGGACCTAGCAAGGAGGACCCTACAGTGACCCAGGTGGGCAGATCACGCAACAAGCAATGACTCATTCCAGGGAATACTAGCATAGTTAGGTGATTTCTGAGGTTATAAGAGTTTCAGCTCCAGGGCCCTGGTCCTACAGAAATCCCTGGAACAAGAATGCAACCTCAAGAAAATGTAGGGGAGACCCTTGCTGTTCAAGTTTGAGAGCTCAGCCCCTGTCTGATGTAGGCTTATAATAGAAATATACTTTAACACTAAACGTATAAAAGACATTTCTTGCACACTTGAGTTTGAGAGCAAGGTTCATAACTCCTAGAGGTTGTTAAAAAGATAAACTGAGGCATGTTAAAAATTTTTAGGAGTTTATCTGGACAAAAACTGATTTGAATCAGCATGAAAAAGTGGTTTGGAACACTCCATGGAGAGCAGCTAGGGACAGATTTTTATAGAGAAAAGG
Source organism: Canis lupus familiaris (assembly GCF_011100685.1). Lineage (NCBI taxonomy): Eukaryota > Metazoa > Chordata > Mammalia > Carnivora > Canidae > Canis > Canis lupus. The sequence goes on from NC_049226.1 coordinate 47,418,845, forward strand.
CAGAAGCAAAGTAAAGGAACTATTGATTGTAGTTTAAAGCCTAGTTTGCTTCTTAGGATAGGTTATACTTAGGTTTCAATTTTATAACCTTGAGGCATTTACAGCCTTAGAGTTTGCTTTGCTTATATAGGTTTGTTGTTTAATTAATTTAATAAGTTCAGATGTTGAAGTAATTCTCACAAACTGGAGAAGCATCTTAGACCTCATGTCTAAGAATAATAAGACAACAGATGCCAAGAAAGTGGCTCCTAGAGCAGCAAAGATCAGTTAATAATGAGGATTATATTCCTCTGTTTTGAAGCACATTAAATTTCAAGGTACTTTTGATCTGCTACCTTATTTGGCTGTCAACCTCATGAGATGATAGAGGCATGTTTTTTTTACTATCCCTGTTTTGTAAATGAGGACACGGAGATCAACAACAACAAAAAAACTATGACCTGGACAAAACCATCCAATATACTAGAGGAGATTTTCTCAACTTCTGTACTATGACCATTTTGAGCTGGATAATTCTGTGTCTTGGAGACTGTCCCCTGTATTGTAGAATGTTTGACAGTCTCCCTGGCCTCTACTTACTAGGTACCAGTAGCAACTCCCAGTGGTAACAACCAAAAATGTCTCCAGGTATTGCCAACTGTCCAATGGGTGGCAAAATCCACCTCCCCTTCACATATCCCCACCTCCATCCACCTTCCTTGGTTGAGAACCAAGGGCTAAGAGTTTCCCCAGTGTACTGGCTCCTAGTTCAGAGTGAGTAGAAGAAATCCAGTGCTCCTCCCCTACTCCCAAGGTCAGGTTACCATTCCACCAACATGCCTAAAACCATTTTTAAATGTTCTCATATAATTGTTATCACTGAAAGGGACTCAAGCATTCATCTCTACCCTTTTAATTCACATCTGAAAACACTGAGCTTCAGAAAATTTTAGTTATTGTCAAAGAACACACAGCTGGTATGTAGAGATACTGGTATTTGAACTTAGGTCTCCTATGTCAAATTCAGGGTTTGACCTACTACCTCATCAATGCCTAGAGCTGACATTGTTTTAGAAACCCTTCAAAGTAATCTTGGAAAGAAAAGCAGGATATTTGCTGGCTAGCTTTCCCTTTGTAAGAGGATATTTTTAGCAAAATGGGGGGAAATTACCATTCAGCTCAACTGAAAATATGTCTGGCATTAATTCATTGTTAATTGACCAGGATGAGTAAAAAGATGGCTACTTCCAAGGCCTCTCTAATGGAACTATTAGTGAATTTTCAGGTCAACTAACTCCTGTCACTGCCTGACAAAGGAAATGGCAATCATTTGCCGGTGTTAGCAAGGCTCTCACTGCTCTTGAAAACTGGAATCAGTCATCCTGGGCTGTCAGGTTCCGTGTCTCTACACTATACGTAATTTTCTACCCAATACTCCTCCACCCAGAGACCCTTAACTTCACATAAATGACCTCAGGTTTGCCCGAAATGTGCATAATTTTTGTGACTTCTAAAGAGCATAGAAATCAGGTTTGATCCTTCACACAATGCTATAGGTTAGTAAAAATTACTCTGTATTACTCACATTTACTGATGGAGAAACTGAAGCTCAGGTAATTACTTGACTTGTCAAAGTTTTCACAGATAGTAAATAGTAAGGCAAGAGTTCCAACCCAGGAGTGGAGCAACAATTCTCATGTCATTATGTTTTGGTGGCTTTATTTTGCACCATCTGCACCTTCACCCCTCACTTTTCTTTTTCTTTCTTTTCTTTCCCAATGAGCCAATGAGACTTCTTTTTTTCCTACAGAGTTTTTTCCTTCTTCTAAAATCTAAAGGGATAGACAGTTGGGATAGTTAGATAAATTTCAGTTACTATAACTAACCATAGTTTTCTCATTCAACAAGTATATATTGAGGATTTACCTCTAGGAACTCTGATAGATATGGGAGATGCATGATTCGTAAGTTAGGGTCCCAAATCCTTAGGCATGCCTATCATAATTTGGTTCTAACCTACCTTTCCAGCCTCATCTTGAACCACTTCTCACACAACTTATGTATATTAACAATACTAACATAATCTCTGTTCTCCAAATATGCCATACATCCCCTTTTCTTTTTTACCTTTGTATGCGCTGTTTTCTCTATGTGGAGTGCTCTTCTGTTTTCAAGATCTGCTGAGTTCCTATTCTTATATAAAGGCCCTCTCAGGTGTCACCTTCTCCATAAAAGCTTCCCTGCTTTTCATGAAAAAAGCTAATCAATCATACCTCTTTTTGCTATGATGATTTGTCCATACCTGTATTGTAAAGTGATCCTACTGTATTATGATTATTTATATTCATATCTGTCTCACATGCATGATCCTTGAAGGCAAGGATCATGGCTTACTTAAGGGAGTAGTCCCCACTATAGCACATGATGAGTGACTGATACACATTAGTTGACTTGATGCAACCCAGAACTGGAAACAAAGGCAGAAAGACACAGAAATGCTGTAGCCCAATGTTATTTTAAACAACTAACTAACTTACTACTTATTAGTTTTACCATTAAACAAAAAACTCACTTGTTAGTGGTCCTTTGTGTTTTATTAGCAGAAACATCTCCTTTTACTTAACATGCCCTTTAGAACAACTTGCTTCTATAATTTTCTTGAGTAGATTTCAAGGAAGAAGGAAATAATGGATGGTAACAGAGATCACATTTATCCCATCACAACTGACATTAAGCCAAGGCTCCACCATGAAAGCAAAGCAGGGAATTAAAGCAATTCTCCAGGTACCTCAATAAACCTTGTATTTGATAGCTAGTAGCAAATATTTTTGGAATATTTTTGTAATAATGACAACATTATGTAACAATTTTCAAAGCACTTTTATAAATGTTATACCTCTCAATAATCATGAGAGGTCAGCACTATCTTCGCTTTACAGATGGGAAAACTGAGGCTCAGAAATGTATTCAAAGTTATTTAGTTAGCTGGTAGAATGGAGTTTCAAGATATAGTTCTTCTGACTGAATCTTATGTTCTTACCAATATACCATACTGTTCTTTGGGGATAGAACATATATTTTGTTTAATCTTGTGTCTCCCAGGACACCCAGAATAGTGCACGAGGCAGGAACTCAATATGATTGTTCAGTGAATGAATTTTGATATACAAGATTAAAAATTCTTCTTTCTCATCTAGGTTTAGTTTGTTCATTCATTCATCTGCTTCTTATCTCTCCCATTCATATCATATATATGTATTACTGAAATTGACTGCAACTGTGGTCAGCACGAAAATTTCAAAGATTTTTGTGTCTCCAGCACCCAGCACATACCTGGTGCAGAGTGGGTACTTAGCAACTTCTTTTGCATAAATTATCCAAAGAAAGCTCAGGCTCTAATATACATGACTGAAGTAATTTGAGCTGTGTTTTCTTTTCTTTCATCTGGTTTTCACATCAATCTATTGTTTGTATTTTTACTTACAGGAAAACTGAACATCATTAGGGCTTAATCCCTCTGCCACAGGGGATTTAAACCCAGGTTTCACATTTAAAATACTCAGTTGATGCACCTTCTAGAAGCAGCTGTGTTGTAATGGGGGGAGTCCAGATCTGGAGTCAGAAGACCTCTTATGAATCCCAGCACTGCCATATACTAGCTATATGGCCTTGGGAAGCCACTTAACTTCTAGGACTCCATATAACAGGAGAAAATAATACCTACCCTGCTGACTATATGGGGCATTGTGACATATGTGAATAGTATGAGAAAAGTGTCAGAAGACTAATCCAAGGTGCTCACTTATTTATTCTCCTCCTGAAGGGCTACAACATATCTGGCATGCCCCTTGAGAGGCTTCTCACTGCTTGCTGACATCACCTAGAACCATTCAATTTAGATCCTCCTTAACAACTCATTCTTTAAACTTAAGGTCTTATAATTAAATAATAAAAATCAATGGATAAGTATTGACTCCTTATGTTACACATGCTAATTGCATTTATTCAACTTCAGGAAATATGTGTACTTGTGTGTGTGCACACATGCAGGTGTGTGTGTGTGTGTGTGTGTATGAATACCTGCTACATATTTGTGTGGGTACAATAGAAAGAGCCTGATTTAGGAAGTCAGGCAGAGCTGCCATTAAATCTCAGCTCAGTCCTGCATTCATTAGCTGTGTGACTTTGGACAAGTTATCAAGTCACAGTAAATCTCAATTTCCTAACTGGTAAGATGCAGGTAATAAGTTGTTATCAGAGGGAAATAAGAACAAATGCTTCTAGCCTGGCCCTTACCTTTTTGCTCAATAAATAGTAGCTTTTGCTGTCATCTATATTATTTAGACATAATTAATATGCATTCTGGTTCTGGTATTGACTAATCCCTCCTCAGTAGAAAATTTTCCTGTTCAGATCTTCTCTTTTGTCATTGTGATTACATGTTCCCTTCTAATTCTCTTTTCTGTCCTGTATAAGTCAGATTTGAAAAGTTATCTCCTGATCCTGGGTCTTTAAAATTATTTTAGAGAATTTTCATGTTGTCTATAATTTGTCCAACATCAGTTTAAATCTTTATGAGTTGTATTCTAATCCCTGCTGTTCCCAATTTACTATTTTCTAATTTTTGTCAGTAAGGGAAAAACTTCTAGAGTAAAATACTACTCCAAAAGATTATGACATACTACCTCAAAGTTGTCACAGCAAAGTTATTTTTTTGTGACCCTATTAGACAACTCCCCATGGTGAAAGCATCCTGAGATTTTATTCTTTTATGACCACCATTTATGGGCCACTTAAAATTACGATAAGTATAAAAAACTATATATATATGTTAGCTATCACAATATTTAATGTTTCACTAAGTTAGGAACAAAACCTGGGAAAGTTAATTTTTTATATATCATTGTTAGGCCCCCAAATCTCATCAAAGGTTAAAAGGTCTTGTTCACCAATAAAATAGAATAAAGGAACCTCCGAGATATTCATTTTGTCTTATCCATTACCACCAGGATAATCTTCCTTTCATATCTTCTCACTACTCAAAAACATTCAAATGTATACAACTGCCTTAGGATTATTAAAACTTGTTATTCTGGAAGGGCTTTCCCAGTATTCCTTACCAATCCTATTTTCTACTACCTATTCCTCTCCTCTTCCCACCCCAATTGAATCTTTTCCTCCAACAAGCTGCTGTTCATAAATTATTCCATGCACATTCCTGCTTCCTTGCCCTTGATTAAGCCAATTTCCTTTCTTTCATGTCTTTGTCACCCCCATCCACCCACCCACTCTAGGCCTTCTTCAAAGCCAAGCTCACTATATTCCTTCCCATAGAGAGCACCTTACCCCTCAACTCTGAAATTACCAATCATTAGCACCACCCATTTGACAATTGATTATATAATCATAGTAGTTTACCAGTGGTTTCACAGAGGCTTTTTAACTTGAAAATAATAACAGCTGCCCCTTAGGGAACACCTACTATGGTCTAGGCACTCTGCTGAGTGCTTTATGAATATCATGTTTAATCCTCACAGTCATCCTCTGTAGCAGATCCCCCTTTGCAGATGAAGAATTGGAGGCACAGAATTGTTTTGTAAGTTATCTGAAGTCATAGTGCTGGTAAATGGCAGTTGAGGTTCACAATCATGCCTGAATTTGAGGCCCAGCCTCTTAACCACCACACAAACTTTCTCGATTATACAATATAGACAAAGAAATCAAGTGATGTGACCAAAGCTGGTAAGAGAAAGCCAGTCCTCTCACCCAACAAAGTCTAAGTCCAGACAACTTCCCAATATACTAAATATATATGATCACCTATTACCATATTTAACTTTTGTTTTATTGTTTAACCTAACATACAGGCTTGTCTACTTGCTTAAGATCTCTGAAGACAATGATTAGATAACTGAAGGGTTGTTCAGACAAATGGCAAGCAGTTAATGCACCAAAAATAGTCCTGATGATGTATGTAGTGGCTTGGGTATGGGAGAAGATAGATTGATCTGGGTTGTAATTACCATCTCAGTAGTAAGCCTGGGAAAAAACTTCATGGACTGTTCTTCAAAGAGTGATTACCTCAGAATTAAAAAGACCTGGTTTTGGGGGCATCAGGATGGCCCAACTCTTGGTTTTGGCTCGGATCATGATCTCAAGGTCCGGAGATCCACCCCTCATAGGACTCTACGCTTAGTGTGGAGGCTGTTTGTTCCTCTCCCTCCCTCCCCCAGCTTGCTCTTGCTCTCTCTCTCTAGCTCTCTCACTCTCTCAAATAAATAAATAAATAAATAAATAAATAAATAAATAAATCTTAAAAAAAAAAAAAAAAGACCTGCTTTTGTTGGACTATTAGTTTAATGCAAAAGCAGTCTTTGTCATGATTTCTCTTTGTTCAGCTTATACCAAAGTGATTGACTCTCTCTGGGCCCTGAGACTAGCCAGCAAAGAAGGCCATGGAGAGCCAGTGTCTGGTTAAAGAAAACTGGAGTTCTAGGGAAAACATCAACACACTCCCATTCTTTTCAACAGAAGACCAGATGCTCAGCAGCAGGTATATGTAGAATGAAAGCAACGGCAATATAACAGTAATAAACATTTTACGTGCCTGCAGCTACTGTAACAGGAAAATCTAATGTAAATGGCTTGTAATGCCCATGTGGGGTGTGCTGTGGCTATGCCTCTCACAGGTGTCTTGCATATGTCGCCCATAAGTACAGTATAAAAGATGGAAATACAATAAAATCTCTTCCACTTTTCTGTGGGGTTGGTGTGGGAAAATGTTGCACATAGTAGCTACATGTAAATTGAGGTAAATTTATAAATGACTTTGCGTTTAGTTTGTTGTTGTGTAGTAGATTTAATAATAATTAAGCATAGTGCCTGCACTGAGTAAGGTAGTCAGTGTGCAGTTTCTATTTTGGTAATAATATCTTACAATTCAATCATGCTTTATAAACATGCATTACAGCACCAGTGGAGTCTCTTCCAGGTTCGCTTACATCTGTCCATCTGCTAAACTTCTGCTCAATGTATAATTCTGGGGTGTAGTATATTCATTGTTGCTCCACCTACCCCATATTCTCAAGCAACCTTTATCTGTAATAAAGCTAACATTTTGATCTCCATCTGTGTAACTCCTTTGCTTATCTCAACTGGTTTAGAAATCATATAGAAAGAAGAAGGGTCCTATTATTGGCCCCCCTCAAATCCTAGGAGTGGAGAGTGGTAACAGTGTATGTTAAGCGCCTGGTGGAGCTCCTGACACAATAAAGGAGAGCTGTTCTTCACTAGGAGTGAATTGGAATATAACAGCCTTGCTCCCTCTTGATCCTCCCTCTAGGTAGTAGTGCTAAGACCCAACAGATGGACCTGGAGGTTCAGAAAAACCAGAGTCTCCAGGATCCATAGAAATTTTTGGAAGGAAGCCAGCATCGCCACCCTGAGCTGTGGACTGTCACTGGAAGTCACAGATGCCATTGAGAGGGTGGAGATTGTTGTGATGTTGGTTTTGGGTAGAAAGCTCAAAACCTAGAGGGGTTTGAGTCAATTACAGGTTCTAAGTCATTGTATTTGGACTCTTATCATACATCAGAATTGGAATGGAGTTTTTTTTTTGTTTGTTTGTTTGTTTGTTTTTTTAAATGATAGTCACACACACAGAGAGAGAGAGAGGCAGAGACACAGGCAGAGGGAGAAGCAGGCTCCATGCACCGGGAGCCCGACGTGGGATTCGATCCCGGGTCTCCAGGATAGCGCCCTGGGCCAAAGGCAGGCGCTAAACCACAGCGCCACCCAGGGATCCCGACATCAGCATTTTTTAAAAGCTCCCCTGGTGAAGCCAACAGGAAGCCAGGTTGAGAAACATGGCCCTAAATAAAAATAGAGAGACTAGGGGGAGTGTTTCTTAGTCTCTGGACTGGGTTGGCCTGTTTAGACTCTAGTTCTGCCACTTTATTAGCTCTGTGACCTTGGGAAAGGTAATTAACCTCTCTGTGCCTCCTTGTTTCATCCATAAAGTTAAGATGAAAATGGTACCTGCTTCCTGGTGTGGATATAAGGATCAACTGAGTTAAAATGAGCACTTAGTATCTGACATGTGATAAGGCTTACTAAATATTGTCTATTTTCATGATGTTTAGATTTATAATCTAAAAACTGTCACCTGAGGAAAGAAGTTTGCACATATATAAACTTAAAGAACCCCTCTTTATGTGTCTAATTTTTTTCAAATAAGATTTAAAAAGAGTTCCCATGGTCAGAATTTCTCATACAGATGGTCTATGATGGTGCAAAAGCAGTACACATTCAGTAGAAACCATACTTAAGATTTTGAATTTTGTTCTTTTCCTGGACTAGCAATATGCGGCAAGATATTCCCTGGTGTTGCTGAGCAGTGGGAGCAATCTGCAGCTCCCGCTCAGGCATGTGATCACAAAGGTAAACAACCGATACACTTAAACCATTCTGTACCCATATGATCATTCTGTTTTTCACTTTCTGTACAGTACTCAATAAATTACATGAAATATTCAATACTTTATTATAAAATAGGCTTTGTGTTAGATGATTTTTGTCCAATTGTACACCAATGTAAGTGTTCTGAGCACATTTACGATAGATGAGACTAAGCTATGGTGCTTGGTATGTTAGGTATAGTAAATGCATTTTCAACTTACAATGGCTTTATCAGGATGTAGCCCCACTATAAGCTGAGGAACATCGGGGACCTGCATGGCTTAGTGGTTGAGCATCTGCCTTTGGCTCAGGGAGTGATCCTGGGTCCTGGGATTGAGTCCCATATCAAGCTCCCTGCAGGGAGCCTACTTCTCCTTCTGCCTATGTCTCTGTGTCTCTCATGAATAAATAAAAATCTTTAAAAAATAAGTTGAGGAACATCTGTAATTTACTTACAAATAACTTCCAAAGACCAATTTTGTGAAAGATAATTTGTTTTCCTATGAAGTGTTCACAATGAAGAATTAGATTAATTTCTTTATTCACTGTCTATTTACTTACTCAGTCACTCTTTACTCCCTTGATTTGGATGAGACTTTGGACTATGGAGCCCAGACTGTCTAGATTTGAATTCTGGCTTTGCCACTTATAGCTATATGACCTTGGGCAAGCCATTTAACCTCTCTGCACTTCAGTTTCCTTATCTGTAAAATAGGAGCATAAGAGTAGCTCTTGTTATTGAGAGTCCTAAAGGAGTTGGTTTATATACAGTGCTATTATGGACTGAATGTGTCCATCCCAAATTCCTATGCTGAAGCACTGACCTCCCAATATGATGGAGGTGGACCTTTGGGAAATAATTAAGTTTAAATGAGGCTATGAGAGTGCAGTTCCCATGATGGGATTAGGAATTAGTGTCCTTATAAGAGGGAGAAGAGAGACCAGAGCTTCTTCCATTTCTACATTGTGAGGACATAGTGGGAAGGCTGCAAGCCAGGAAGAGGGCCCTCACTGGGGAGCAGAATTATTTAGTACCTTGGTCTTGGACTTCTTAGCCTCAAACTTCAAGAAATAAAAGTCTGTTGTTTAAGCCACCCAGTCTATGGTATTTTGTTATGGCCACCCAAATTGACTAAGACAAAATGCTTAGAACAGTATCTGGCTGGCATATAGTAAAGGTTCATTAAATATCAGTTATTATAATTATTTATCTGCTCCGCATCATATATTACTCCAATTGCCCTACTACTACTATGATGATGATTACAATGAAGACTACTCCTCCTCCTCTTCCTCCTCACACACACTCACACCCACCAATGTGAACTCTATGATGGTAGTGATCTTGTTCAACACTATTCCCAGAGCTTAAAACTATGTACAGAGCATATAAGGCATTCAGAGAGTGCAGTTGTTGAGTTTATTAATTGATTCATTCATTTTTGCAAATGTTTATGGAATGCTTATTATTTGCTAGGCTTTCTTATGGGTGGTATGCTGAAAAGAGGCCAGAATTCTGAAACTGTTTTGTTTTGTGACCTGTGGCAATAGTGCCTCTCTGGGCCTTGGTTTCCTTACCTAATAGAAAAAGGGACCGGCCACGTGAGCTCTTCTGTCTCTTCCACAGATACCATTTCCTAAGGATAGAGGCTCCACAGGAAAGCAGACCAGTTCTTTAGTGAACTCTTTCTTGGCCTGCAAGTTTGTGGCATAGTTTGTTTAGCTAGTGATACTTGGTGGGCAAGTATCACACCACAGAGGTATGTTTTTCTAGACCATGACTAGTGAAGCATTGCTTTAACATGTCTGGGATTTAGTTAACCTTTCAGGACCTCGAGTTTCTCTGGAGTTTGAGAAACTGTTGTTTTCTTCAACATGGGCTGTGTTAGAGTGGCTCCAAGCCTGGTTGATAATGTCTTTACTTAATTATTTACCCAGAATGTTATGTTTTGGAAAGCCTTAGGAGTAGGTATTACCAATTGACAGAGTGCTTAATGAGACCTGTCAAAACTGCTCCTCCATGAGGCTCCTTGGATAAGTTAAAAAAAAAAAAAAAAAAAAAAGCAACACACACACTCATCTTCCAGGTGCTTCTTAGCCTCCCCAAGTTTCTTGTAATGTTAATTTTGAGTTGAGTGGCATTGGCCCTCACATATTTAATGATAAAATCAACCATAAGTCCAGAAAATTAAAAAGAAATTTGGGGAAGAAGTCCTCTCCCTTCTTCACCTCGATCTGCCTTTTTCTTAGATGAATAGTCATGTGTCCCTGGGCCCCAAGATGTGATGTGATCCCAGGAATTGTGTTTCTGCTGTAGTCAGGAAATAAACTCACCCTGGACCTCTAAGCAACATCTGGTTACAGTCCACACCTGGTAGTTCACCTGGTCTCTTCTAACCTAGAGCTTCTACTGACTACGGGACATTTAGCAAGTTGTTTTTCCTCTCTGAACCAAAATCTTTTCTTCTAAAGTTGAGGAGACTGATCCAGTGAAATCTGAGGTCCCTTCCAATTGTAGAATTTTATGTGTCTAATATTTAGTCTCATACTCTAACTCTCTTGAGAATCCCGTGACACCAAATCCTGCCTGCTTAGATCTCCTTGGATTTGATCCTCTTCTGTGTTTGACCTAAAGCAGGTATGGGCAGCCATTTTTGGTAAAAGTCCAGATAGCAAATATTTTAAGATTCTGATTATGTGCCCTCTGTTGCAATTACTCAACTCTACCATTATAGCTGAAAGTAGACATAAACAACACATAAAGGACTGGGTGTCACTGTTGTCTAATACAATTTCATTTGGGGCTCCTGGCTGGCTCAGTTGGTAGAACATGCAACCCTTGATCCCAAGGGTGTAAGTTTGAGCCCCGTGTTGGGGGTAGAGGTTACTTAAAAATAAAATCTTAGGGGTGTCTCGGTAGCTGAGTCTGTTGAGCATCAGACTCTTGGTTTCAGCTCAGGTCATGATCTCAGAGTCGTGAGATCAAGCCCCACATTGGGCTCTATGCTCATTGGGGAATCTGCTTGAAGAGCCCCTCCCTCTGCCTCTCCCTCTACTTGCATTCTCTCTCTCTCTCAGTAAATTTTTAAAAAAGAAGTAAAGGCTTAAAAAATAAAAAAAATAATAATACTTCATTTCCAAAACAGGTGACTGGCTCATGGGCAGTAGTTTGTAACCTATAACCTAAAGTGTTTTCAGAATGCTCTTCCCTTCACTCCATATACCCTCCTCAGCCCCCATACACACAGGTACATCCTAACCAGCCCTGTTGAATACAGCCTAGCATGATCAAGTAATGTCAACATGGTGATTATTTGTCCCCTTTCCAAAATGTAGCAGCCTAAATATATTGGCTGTATTGTTTTTGTTTATTTAGTCATTTATCCACTCATTGTTTCTTCCATCCATTCCATTCAGCATACATTTATAAACCATCTACCTTAGGGTAGACACCCCCCTGAGTTCTGGGAATACAAGAGGAAATGTTGTCCACAGTCTTCAGGGAGCCCAGCTCAGTGCTGCCAGAAAGCCTGGGCACTTTGGGGGATAGCTGTCTGAGGCCTCCTCAGTTTGCTGTCCTGCTTCCTTTTTTCCTTTTTCATATTTGTCCAGGGTCCTAAGGAACATCTTCATTCCAACTGTCTTGGCTTTATTCAATTTGTAAGTATGGCTACCTCCTCTACTTCCCTCCCATATCTCATATTTTGAGGAAGTAATTTCTCCTTACTTAAATGAGACTTGATTATACTTTCTATCTGTTTGAAGAGGACATTACACAAAACAGTAGAAGGGACTTCTCTTAGATTCTGAACAGGAGTAAATTACCTTTGGGATAGCATTGCCAACTAGGATAACACTTCATTCTTAGAATTTCTATATACTTTGGAATCTCAGCTGAGCCATTGGAGAAAATGCCAAAAGAGCCAGGTTTGTTGAGTTACTCCTTTTGCAAGATTTCTCTAGCAGGAAAAAAAAAAAGAGGAAGGGAAAATCAATATTCCTTTGTCTAGCCTAAGAAAAGTGCTAAAGCTACTTAGGTCATTAAAGAGCAGTGGTTTCAAATAAAAACCAATACCTCTCATCATTAGTAGTAAAGTTGCTGTTGAGTTTTATATCTCTCATCAAGAAGTACACATAAATTTTCAGGTATGGCAAACATGGAAAGTAAAGTGACCCCCAGATCTTGGACACAGAATATTGACAAGAGGATGTTCTGATTTGAAATTATAATAAAAAATTTTAAAACATATTGTGGATTTTTAAGAAGAAAATGATTCTTTGAATAATAACAGATGATAGTGATGATTATAACCACAGTTTCACTCAGAAAATGAATTATGTGAGCAAATGCATTGCCAATTCCAGACAACCGGAATTCTACTTATTATATAACACATAATTGAGTAGATGAGTGTGCCCATCTCTTTCTCTTTTCCTTCCATCTTTCCTTTCTCAAATGTTTATTGGGCCACCCATGATGTTTTAAGCACTGAGTTAGGTTCTAAAAATAAAATGATAGATAAGACCCCATTACCCTCTGCTTAAAATCCTTCAGTGCCTGACCCTTGCTATTAGGATAGTTTGAATACAATCTGTCCCCCAGCCATCTCTCCAGCTATATCTCTACCCACCTATCATACTCTAAGTGCTGCAGTCATCTGGGCCTTTCAGTTTCTCCCTCTTGCCCCATGGCTCTCCTCTCTCAGAGCCTGTCTTTGTGGTATTTCCTATGCCCAGCTTCTTTCCATCCAACCGTACCCCACAACCTGAGAATATACCTTACTCTGCCTAGCTTCTAATGAACCTTAATGTTGCAGATTAAATCTCTTCTTCGGGGAAGTTGTCCCTGAGTCCATTGACTGGTTTGATCTTGTTAATGTTGTTCAGTGCACTTATCACAACTCAATCAGCTTTCTGTGTAGTTATTATACATATCTGTTTAATGCCTCCCTTTGAATTGAAAACTTTATGAGGGCAGGACTGGTTCCCTGCTGTCCTATGAATTTAAAACACTGTACTTAGCATGTGGTAGAGAAGCTCCTGAACTTTTGCATGGGGAACAGGGACTCAAAGTAGAACTCAGGAAATCCCAGGGATAAACCTGCTACAGTTTCACAATTTTGCCTCTTGTTAATCTTGTAAATAAAGCAGATGGTGATAATGATTACACACACACAGTTTTCTTTTCTTAAAAATAAACGTTATTTTTTAAAAATTTTTTAAAAAGACTTTATTTATTTATTCATGAGAGAGAGAGAGAGAGGCAGAGGGAGAAGCAGGCTCCATGCAGGGAGCCTGACATGGGACTCGATCCCGGGTCTCCAGGATCATGCCCTGCGCCGAAGGCAGTGCTAAACCACTGAGCCACCTGGGCTGCCCCAATGTTATTTTTTAAACAAGTTTTAGGTTCACAGCAAAACTGAATGGAAAGCACAAAATTCCCATATATTCCCATATTTCCACTGTCCCTACGTATGCACAGCCTCTCCTGCCACAATCAATGAACCTACTACACCAACACATTATCACCCAAGTCCATAATTTACATGAGGATTCACTTATTGTGTTATGCATTCTTTGAGTTTTAACAGATGTATAATAGCAGTTAGCTACCATTGTAGTATATCTATCATACAGAATAGTCTCTAAAAATTCTCATTGCTAACCTATTTATCTCTCTCTCTCTACTAATCCCTGGCAACCACTGATCTTTGTACTGTCTCCATACTTTTGCCTTTTCTAGAATATCATATAGTTGAAATCATAATGTATAGCCTTTTCACATTGGCTTCCTTCATTTACTAATATGCCTTTAGATTTCTCCATGTCTTTTCATGGCTTGATAACTCATTTCTTCTTAGTTATGAATAATATTCCATTGTCTAGATGTACCACAGTTTATCAATTATCTATTGAAAGACATCTTGAAAAAAATGAAAGACATCTTGGTTGCTTCCAAGTTTTATTAATTATGAATAAGGCTGTTATAAACATCTGCATATAGGTTTTTGTATGGACATAAGTTTTCAACTCCTTTGGTTAAATACTAAGGAGCATGATTTCTGGGTCATATGGTAAGAGTATGCTTAATTTTTTTTTTTTTAAGAAACTACCAAATTGTTTTCCAAAGTGACTGTATCATTTTGCATTTCCACCAGCAATGAATGAAAGCCTCTGTCAACCCACATCCTTGCCAGCATTTGGTGTTGCCAGCATTCTGGGTTTGGGCTGTTCTAAGAGGTGTGTGGTGGTGTCTCATTCTTGTTTTAATTCTTACTTCCCTGATGACCTATGAAGTAGAGCATCTTTTCATATACTTATTTGCCTTCTGTATATCTTCTTTGGTGAGTGGTCTGTTAAGGTCTTTGGCTCATTTTTTAATCAGGTTGTTTTCTTATTGTTGAGTTATAAGAGTTCTTTGTATATTTTGGATAACAATCCTTTATCAGAGTGTCTTTTGCAAACTTTCTCTCAGTCTGTAACTTGCCACTTCTAAATTAGAAATGTTGAATTTTTCCTGATCATAGTCTTATACTGTCTAGATTGTTACAACCTTCTCTGGTTTTTCTATTCCAGAACTAGGAATAGACTTCTTAGCCTTTTCCACCCACCTCTTTTGTGGCAGAGTTAATTTTTATAAGTTGTCAAGCTACAGGAAGCTTTATTTGTCTTTTACGCCCAGAGGACCAAACTCTAGGCTGTTATTTTGTACAAATAACATCTAAAGATAAGTTTCCAAAAATTCTTGAGACTATATATTGTAAGCAACTTGCCTGTAACATATAGCATTTAAACTGAACTACAGCTTAACTTTAGCCTAAGCAATGCAATAAAACTATACAACAACAAAAGTAAAGCCTATTAAAGGGACACAAGAGATCTCAGATAAGCTATCCCTTTTAAAATAATAATTTAATTATTAGAAAAAGAACTATTGAATAATTAGGATAGCATGCTAACTCAAGATCTTTGCCATGCAGCTTGGAGCCAGTCTCTACTCCATGTGTACGGATGCAGTCCCGAGTTCTGATCAGGTTACACATTTTAGAAATATTGACCTTCAAGTGCAAAAAAATTATCCTGTGGTCTTTATGTCCCCCATCACACTTAATGGGTCTTGTTTCTGGGCTGCAGAGGCACATACATGTTTTTACTTACTTTAGATTGGCAGCCTTCCCCCACCTGTCTTTTTCTTTCCAAAGACTAGATTCTTCACCCAGTTTTCTATATATCTTTCTCACATGAACTTCTCTATTTTTTAAAGATTTTATTTATTTACTCATGAGAGGTACAGAGAGACAGAGACATAGACAGAGGGAGAAGTAGGCTTCCTGTGGGGAGCCTGATGTGGGACTTGATCCCAGAACCTGGGATCACAATCCGAGCCAAAGGCAGATGCTCAACCACTGAGACACCCAGGCATCCCACATGAGCTGCTTTAAAGTAGAATATGGTAAAGTGAATGTTTTCTGTGATGATAAACTTTCTAAGTTTCTGCTTCCTTCTCGGTTAAATAAGAAAACAGTAATAATTTCTACCTCAGGATTGTTGTGAGGTTAATAAGATAATGCAGACATTTAATGCTGTTTCTGGCAAGTGGTAAGAGTTCCATAAACATTGGTGGTAATAATAATGATGATAGTGAAGATAGGATCATGCCGGCTGTTTATTTTAACCGTGTACGTTGATACCTGACTTTGGAAGAGCTTTATTTCAATGTTCCCAGTGCACTTGGAACCGCAACAGGCATTTGGCTACCAGGATGCAAATGACTTGTGCACGCTGGGACTATGGTCCCATGGCTCCTATCTCGAACTTGTTTTCCTAGATGAATCTAGCCTATAAAGGAGCATCTCACCTAGACTGTCATAACACAGATGAAAAGAGTGTACTTTGAAGTCAGTGAAATCCAGTATTCAGTTAGAATTGTCCTAGACAATCTGAGCTTATGACTTTAGCATGTATTTCTAAGGAGGCTTTATTTTCCTCCCATAGAACTCTTTCTTGTTTAACTTTTTTCTAATTATCATGGCAATAATACTTATTGTAGACACCTTGGAAATGACAGAAAGAAAAAAGAGAGAAATTGAACATCATCCAAATTCTTAATACCCAGATATAAACACTGTTGAGACTTTGATCACTTCTTATATGTGTGCGTGTTTGTGTGCGCGTGCGCGCACGTGTGTGTGTGTAAAGAGAGAGACAGACACAGGAGATTGAAATTTGCTTCCTTTTCAGTTCTTTGACTACATTAACAGAGCCTGGACTTTATCATGTGTTAGAAGGAGATTCCTTGATCTCGAGGAAAGATGGGGTTGGCTCCTGATAGAGAGGTAGTCCTGCAATCTGGTTTTGGCTGATTCAATGGAAAGGAAATTACAAGGAGATTTTTGAGGGAGGAAAAAAAAATAGGAGCATACTTTTTTGTTACCAAATGAATTTTTTAAGGCTCCTGAGGTATTTCTTAGTAGGTAGCAGTTTCAAGACTTGGTATATCAAGATGTCTGGAAAAGGTTCATTATTTCTAAAAGGTCTATGTTCAAGGGGCAGCCCGGGTGGCTCAGCGGTTTAGCGCCACCTTCAGCCCAGGGCGTGATCCTGGAGACCTGGGATCGAGTCCCATATCGGGGTCCCTGCATGGAGCCTGCTTCTCCCTCTGCCTGTGTCTCTGCCTCTCTCTCTCTCTCTCTCTCTCTCTCTGTCTCTCATGAATGAAAGGTCTATGTTCACTTGACATGTATTTCTTCATAATCATTCATTTTCTTTTTTTTAATTAATTTATTTTTTTAAAGATTAAAGATTTTATTTACTTATTCAGGAGAGACACAGAGAGAGAGGGAGAGAGGCAGAGACACAGGCAGAGGGAGAAGCAGGCTCCATGCAGGGAGCCTGACGTGGGACTCGATTCCAGGTCTTCAGGATCACGCCCTGGGCTGAAGGTGGCGCTAAACCGCTGAGCCACCGGGGCTGCCCTCATTTTCTTATTACTTATTTATTTACTCCATAAACATGCAGCGCATAATCTTTGTTCTCAAAAAGTTTAAATCCCAGTGGGGGAGACAGAATTCAAGGCAGAATGAAGGCAGATCCAGCTTAAAGGTTCAATGCAAGCTTTGAGAGCCTAGATGGAGAAGACAGAGGATGCTAGAGCCATGGTGCAGGGCGCAGGTAAAGACAGTTGGGGTACTTGACCTGAAAATCTTAAAAATTAATTAGTAGCTGAAAGCAAAGGGCATACTTCTCAGATTCTCACCATTATCAGGTGGAAGCTTCCATTTTTAAGACCTTACTTTGTGCTGACCGTGTTAAGCATTGTCAGGTATCTCATTTAACCTCCTGATCTGTGAGGTAGGTACGTGTGGGAAATCTGAGGCTCAGCAAGTGTAAATGATCTATCCAAGGTCACAAAGCAAGTGTAATGATCTGTCCAGGGTCACATGGCAAGGACGTTAACATGCTGGGTCAGACCGCCGTCTAGGAGTATCCAGAGCCTGTGCTCTAAAGGATCAGAGTTCATAATGGCAGCTGGGTGTGAACCTGAAGGGACTTGGGGCCCCATCATGGAGCTTCTTGAATTCCTCACTGAGGAATCTGACTATATAGGTAACCTGAGTGCCTTTTTTTGAAGAGGAGACTTAAAATCTCCAGACTTTCAGCTCAAATGCCCCAGATGAGTGGCTTTCTTTTTTCTTTTTCCTTTTTTAAATTTTCCTCCTAAATTTTACACCTCTATTTTTTGCCAGTTATCAAATGCATGGAAAAAAAGGAGAAAGATTTGTAGTGGCACAGGGTAGGATAAAGGAGAGGGAGGGAGGAAGAAAACACTGACGCTAGAAGCAAAACTAAGAAAGATTAGAAAAATAAAATAACCATGGCAAGAGGCAGCACAACACCCTAAGGAACTCGTAGAAGATGCACAGACCCCGGACTCCTACAGTGTTCATTCGCTTAGGCCCACATCCCCCAAACCTAGAGAGAGTCCAGGGGAACAATTGAGCCATCCATTTAGCATAACTTATTTTAACTCCTGGCTTGAAGCCAGGCTTGTAGCTCTGTACTCACAGTGTGTACTCACAGAGCAGTGAAACTGCTCTGCATCCAGGATAACAAAGCAACTGTTAATGGGAGTAATTAAGAGCCTTGGGGGTGATTTATACCTTTTGTTACTGTTCAAGTTGAAGTTACCAAAGACAACAATTATTAGTATCACAGGTGATCCTTAACCCACGCAGGGAAGGCTGTGAAACCTTACTCCAGCTCTTGCTTTCCCCAGGCCTAGAGTTCACAGAAAAAGAATCATGCAAGATTCACAGTTAAAGAGAATTGGGAGACAGTGCCCCTCAGGCTTGCTCAGCTTAGGAAATATGAAAATCTTTAGCCTATTTAATGAAGATAAAATATTGACAAAACTCTGAGGGAGGAGAGGATGACAACACTCCAATGCTGACTTTCGTGAAAAACACTTAACTTTATTGGCTAAATTCTAAAATAAAATATTTAAAACCTCTTTCTATTAGTATTGAAAAGGTGATTATGGGAAGCATTGTGTAAGTTGACTGCAATGGCTGGTTGATGCTGTAGGTGAAGAGCAACCCAAGTCCTGATCTTCATCTTTAAGAAATCAAGTGACACCAAGGAGGGAAAGATTAGAGCATGTAGGGAAATCTATTGCTCTGTATAGAAGAAATCAGAGCTGTGCAAGTTACCAGACCTCCCTTGTTGCCAGTTCTAGGCCCACCCCTTCACACACACACACACACACACACACACACACACACACACACACACACACTGCTCTGGCTTTCCTAGCAACTGCACAGCTGGCTATTGCTCTAGGCTCTAGTTCATTGGAACAACAGTTTCCAAGCCAACTGCCCACCAAAATGGGGGTCTGGTTCAGCTGAAACTGGCACATGGCCCCAGACTCATTCTATTTTTTAAGGATATTATTTACATACCATAAAATCTACCATTTAAACCATAGAATTCAATGGTTTTTAGTATATTCACAAGGTTGTGCAGCCTCATCACTATCTAAATCCAGAACAGTTTCATCAGCACAAAAAAGAAACCTTGTTTCTATATATGGACATATAATGTCCAGAATAGTCAAATCTGGAATCATGTACTATACCGTGCTTTGTGTCTGGCTTCTTTAATTTACAACAATGTTTCAAGGTTAATCTATGTTGTAGCATGCATCAGTCAGTGCTTCATTCCTTCATACAGCTGAATAATATTCCATTGTATGGCTATACCACATTTTGTTTATCCATTCATCAGTGGATGGACATTTGGATTGTTTCCATCTTGAGTATTCTGAATGCTTGTTACAGGCATCCATGTACAAATTGTTGTGTGAACATATATTTTCAATTTTCTTTTTTTTAAACTAATTTCTCTGCCCAACATGGGGCTCAAACTCACAACCCCAAGATCAAGAGTTGTATGCTCTATTGACTGAATCGGCCAGGTGCCCCTATTTTCAGTTTTCTTGAGTGTAAACCTAGGAGTGGCATTGCTACACCATATGGTAGCACTGTGTTTAACTTTTTGAAGAACGACCACACAGTTTTCCACAGTGAATATACCTTTTTACATTCTACTAGCAATGTATGAGCATTCCAGTTTCTATATATCTTCACCGATACTTGTTATTGTCTTTTTTATTAAAACCATTATTATGGGTGTGAAGTGATAACTTATTGTAGTTTTGATTTGCATTTCCCTTATAAGTAATGATGTTAAGTATCTTTTCATGTACTTATTGGCCACTTGCATATCTTTTTTGAAGGAATGTCTATTCAAATCTTTTCCCTTTTTAAAATTGGGTTGTCTTTTGATAGTTATGTTGTAAACATTTGTTATGTATTCTGAATGCTAGACCCTTATCAGATATATGATTTGCAAATATTTTTCCCATTCTATGACTTGTCCTTTGACACATAAAAATTTTTAATTTTAATGAAGTCCAATTTATTTTATTTTATTTTTTTGGTGCTTTTGGTTTCATACTCTTGCCTACGTCAGGATTTCAAAGACTTACACTTATGTTTGCTTCTCAGAGTTTTAGAATTTTTGCTCTTCCATTTTGAGTTAATTTTTGTGTATCATGTTAGATAAGTGTCCAAATTCATTCTTTTTTCATGTGGACATCTGTTTTTCCCAACATCATTTGTTTAAAAGGTTATTCTTTCTCCATTGAATTGTTTTGACACTCTTTTTTTTTTTTTAAGATTTTATTTATTTATTCATGAGACACACAGAGAGAGAGAGAGAGAGGCAGAAACACAGTCAGAGGGAGAAGCCGGCTCCATGTAGGGAGCCCGATGTGGGACTTGATCCCGGGTCTCCAGGATCATGCCCTGGGCTGAAGGCAGACACTAAACCACTGAGCCACCCGGGCTGCCCTGTTTTGATACTCTTGTTGAATCATTTGACCATAGATGTATATATTTATTTCTGGACTTTAAAAAAATTTTTTTTAATTTTTTTATTTCTGGACTTTTAATTTTATACCATTGATCCATATGTCTATTCCTATGCCGGTATCACCCTGTTGTGATTACTGTAGGTTTGTAGCAAATTTTGAAATTAGGAAATGTGAGTCTTTTTAATTTGTTCTTCTTTTGAAACTTATTTTGGCTACTCTGAGCCTCTTGCATTTCCATATGAATTTTAGAGTCAGCTTGTCCATCTCTGCAAAAAAAGTCACCTGAAATTTTGATAAGGATTGTATTGAATTCTAGATCAGTTTGAGGTGTATTGCTATATGAATAGTACTAAGTTTTCCAATTCATGGGATGTCTTATTTATTTAGGCATAAATAAGGTTTTTGTACACACTCTTTATCAGGTTAAGGAACTTCCCTTATATTCCTTGTTGAGCATTTTTATCATGAAAAGGTGTTAGATTTTGTCAAATGCTTTTTCCTCGTTTATTGAGATGACCATGTGGTTATCAAACTCACTATTGTATAACAAAGTTTATAGGGAAAAAAATGGTTTTCTTAAACAAAAAAAAAATTTTCTTGGGGACACATTTTTTTTCATAGAAAATATACACATTGCCAAGTATAATAACAGTAATAATAATACAGATATGGTTTTGAAGTGTCTTCTTTAAATCCACGTTCTTTTCTAATCTTCAGACACCCATGCATGGTGAATAAAAAATGGCACCATTAACTCCATTTCGTATATTGCACATCTAGGGTTCTTTTGACCTTATGTCTTTAACTGTTCTCCAGAGGTAAGATCTAGTCTATTCAGAGGGCTTCAGAGGGCCTTAAACATACATTTTATTTCTTTTATTTTTAGAAGACTTTGGGTTTTATTTTCATTTCAAAAGTAGTTATTATTTTCTTTTGAGGGGTTTCTGTTTTAAGAATATAGGCCAAATCAGGAGCCCCTGGGTGGTTCAGTCAGTTGAGCATCTGACCACTGAGCCACCTGGACTGCCTAGCATCTGACTCTTGATCTCAGCTCAGGTCTAGATCTCAGGACAGTGAGCTCAAGTCCCATGTTGAGCTCTGCACTCAGCATGGAGCCTACTTAATAAAAATAGGCCAAATCAAAGAGAACAATCTTCCTTAATTCCACATTCAGAAAAATTATCTTTACCATTTGGGTGTACAACCAAAATTTCTATTTCCTATATTCATGTGTGAGTATGTGTTTATATATATGTAGAGAGGGTAAATAGGATTTTATGTAAATAGGATTTTATTGTTCTTGTTTTGTAATCTGATTTCCCCCCTTTTTATCAAGCAGTATAAAATCTATGTCTTCAAATATTCCTCTGTTATAATTTTTAATGTGCTATGTAGTACTCCATAATATTAATGTATAATAGTTAACTATTCTCCTGATGTTGGACATTTTAGATTATTTTCTTTTTTTCTATTATAAAGAACTCTACAACATTCCTATATACATTTTTACAGCATTCTGCATAAATATTTTTGTGCACATCCTGGATTCTTAGGCAAATTCTTAGAAAGAGAATTATTGGATCCAAGGGTAAGAGAATTGTTTAAGTTCTTGGTACATATCACCAAATTACTACTAAAGGATTGTAAGAATTTATAAAAAATATTTATTTATTCATTCAGAGAGAGCAAGAGAGAGGCAGAGACACAGGCAGAGGGAGAAGCAGGCTCCATGCAGGAAGCCCAATGTGGGACTCGATCCCGGGTCTCCAGGATCACACCCCGGGCTGCAGGCGGCGCTAAACCGCTGCACCACGGGGGCTGCCCAGATTGTAAAAATTTATACTTCCATTAGTAGTACCTGACTTCCTACATTCATACCAACCCTGGGTATTGTAATTTTCTTTGATCTTCACCAATCTGTTAGATAAAATATGATTATCTTCATCTGCATTCCTTTGACTCCTAGGAAGTTGAGCTTTTTAATACCAACTTGAAATTTTCTTTTTTGTTTATACTTTTTGTTTTAGTATTATTTCATTTTTCATGATTTTTATGTGTCCTATTAATGACACTGAATTTGAGATTAAGGAATCCTCTCATGGCTAATGACATCAGAATTGCCTTTTTCAGTTTCCTTTTCTCCCAATTATTGAAAGTAGGAAATACAGAAAAATATAAAGAAAATAATAAAAATCACCCAACCTCATCACTCTGAGGTCCCCAGTCTTCCAAAAATGAGAACTGTCATTTCCTCGTAGGGTAGTAGAATTTTGAGATTTTTGATACATATTGCCAAATTTACCTTCAGAAAACTGTGCCAATTTGTGGACCATTAGCCGTTTAGAGAATATAGAAATAAATAGTAATTTGGTAGAGATAAGGAGCTTAGTTTTAGAGATGGTAAGTATTGAGTCCATTTCAAGAGATCATACTTCATTGAAGGTAGAAAAAGAGGTCTGGGTGACAAACAGGGTCATTTCAAGACCTTAATAGGCCTTAGACATTCTTACTTTTGAAGGCTCTACCCACATCATACCAAACACATTACAATGTACTCACATCCAAAATCATACAATTTTTCTACCACATAAAATTTGAAAGGACTTTTAAAATATTAAT
The DNA here is from genome assembly GCF_011100685.1 of Canis lupus familiaris. NCBI lineage: Eukaryota > Metazoa > Chordata > Mammalia > Carnivora > Canidae > Canis > Canis lupus. The sequence goes on from NC_049226.1 coordinate 47,442,336, forward strand.
ATTGTTAAAAATAATTTTCTTTTTGATTTAAACATATATATAAAATGATGCAACCATTGACTTATTACATTGCCAATTGACATATATTATTACATTTAGTAAACATTTATTTAAGCATGTATTAATTTTTATTTTGCAATATTCTTATTTCACTTGTTTTTTAAAATTGTAAATTCATATGCACTTTTAAGAAAGAATATAGAGGGATCTCTTGCATACTTTGCCCACTTTCCCCCAATAACATTTTATAAAACTATAATTTAATATCACAACCAGGGTATTGACAGTGATACCATCCATTGTCTTTTTCAGATTTCCCATTATACTTGTACTCGTGTATGTGTCTGTGTTAAGTCCTAAGCAATTTTATCACCTGCATACATTCCAACATAATAAAAATGCTGAGCAGTTCCAGTATTACCACAATTTTTTGCAGTGCTCTTTCGCAATGTTCTATTAATATTTTGGGGAGAATAGCTTTTGAGGTTTCACGTACTTTTCATAGAAAGCTATACTTTCTGGTGTGCCTGGGTGTCTTAGTCGGTTAAGCATTTGCCTTTGGTTCAGGTCACAGTCCTGCAATCCTGGTATAGAGCCCCATGTCAGACTCCCTACTCAGCGGGGAATCTGCTTCTCCCTCATCGGCTGCCCCTCCCCCTGCTCATGTGCTCTCTCTCTCTCTCTCTCTGTGTCTATCATAAATAAATAAATAAATAAATAAATAAATAAATAAATAAATAAATAAATAAATCTTTTAAAAAATAAAAATAAAAAAAGAAAAGAAAACTATAGTTTCCAAGCACTGCAACTACAGTGCCTAATAGGCTACTATCAAGGTAGGGTTGATAGTCATTTGCATATGGGTGGCTATGAGGTGAGCAGATTCCAAAGGAATCAAGTTCATAAACTTCAAGGTAGGCTAGTACATTTGTAAAAGGTCATAACCCTAGAATTGAACCACTTGTGTTAAAAAATCCCAACACCAGTATTTCTTAATAATGTGACTCCACACCAGTTACTTAACCTCTCTGAAGTCTTAGTTTCCTGAACTGAGAAGGACTGATAGCAAATACCTACCATAGCTGGTCACAAGTTTGAATGGGGTACTTTGCTTAGATCCCAGTTAGGCACATAGTAATTGCTCAGTGTGTTAGATGATATTTGTGTTAGATCTGCTTGGGCAAGGAGGTTGGGATAGAAGGATGCAGATGTCACAGGAGTGGCTCAACAGGTTTGAGAAAAACCAAGAAGCAGGGGAGGAGAATTCTCTGCAGGGTTGTAAAGCAAAAAATGGATATGATCTGACATTCCAGAGAAGAGTATTGCTAGCTTCACATAGCTACCCCTCTGCTCTTGGGAAGAACTCGACTGGCACGGGACAACAGGCACATTACAAACCTGCCTTGTTGCTATTAAATCTCTGGGAGCAGGAGCACATCATTTTGTACCCTGAGATAGCAGCTCGGGGTAAAAAAAGGGGGTCCCTGCTGAGGTCCATATTAATGCTGCAGCAGGAATCGTTCTGAAGGGATCCCTCAATAAAACTGAAAACAGATGGGGCCATAGCCAGAGCTCATTTTGCAGAGATGACAGGATTGGTAGAGTTTTAGGATTGCCAACAGGTTCTGAGTGAAACGCTGAAGTCTATTGAAACCTGATTAACAGCTACTCCGGGGGCTGAAATAAGCCACCTGACTGACTGGTGGAGAAAAATCCCTTCCTACATCAGCCTAGTGCTCTATATCATATGGGGCCTAGGACAAGTTGAAAAATGAGTTAACAACTTTGAGCCTGCTTTAAAACTCTTATCGAAGCATTTTTGGAGCACCTTACATGGGGAATTTGCACAGCACTTTGTAGGTAATTCTACTGGTATGGTTTTATTCAATTTAATGAGTTTTTATTAGATACCTAGGAGACCTGAGTTCAAGACCTGGCTCTGTCACCAATCAGTGGTGCTGCCTTGAAAGTCCCTTTGCCTGTTTGGCCTCAGTTTCCTCAACTAGAATGTGAAAGGATTGCATTAGATGACGTTGAGGCTCCTTTGAGCTTTGAAATTTGAAAATGGAAAAAAAAAAAAAAGAAAATTGAAAATGAATTGACTTGGTAAATACTGTGCCTGGCACTTTACTAGGTATCGAGGACATCTCAGAGGACACCTTCAATCCCTGGAAATCTCTCTCTCTCTCTCTCTCTCTCTCTATATATATATATATATATATATATATGAAACATCTAAACAGAATAATGGAAATTGTATTATTTCAATCATTTTTTCTGGCAAGCTAATGTGTTTACTGACAAATTAATGTGTCTAAAATATTAGGTACAACTATTTAACATCTTTTGGAGATAATGTTTTGTTTTTGTTTTCCTCTTTAAACATTTGTTTTATTTGAGTACATTTGACACACTGGAGATAATATTAAAGTCTAAATCAAAGCTTTTCATAAATGTGAGACCTAGGAAAAATGACTCTGTGAGATCTCTAAAATGGCATTGTAAGATTTATGAAAGAATGATAAGACATGACCCCTACTCTCAAGAGCTGTTTTCTGGCTCACTAGAGAGACAAAATATATACACCTGAGACAGAGAGCAACAGAAGGCATGACTTCACTTAATGTCAGATGAAGATCTAGGCAATGAGGACAATCGCCATTCACTGCTTAGGAAAGCCAGCCTGGACTAGTGCAATTTGTGGCCACTTTGGAGAAGGAGGGGCTTGACCTGGGTCCTGTGGAAGAAGTGGTGTTTTTAAATATGCTTTTAACTGTTAACTTCTGACTATGAAAATAATGCAAGGGTTTCAAAAGTCTTTATGTTCTAAATAATGGAAAATCTAGCTTCAGTTTGCTTGAATAGTTAGAATTTATTTACTCATGTAATTGAAAAGTCTAGAGATAGGTTGTGTTTTGATCCAGAGAGTCAATGTGTCATGAGGGATGAGATTGCTTTTTTCGCAGCTCTGCCCTTCCAAGGTATTCACCTTAAGGCAGGCTCATCTTGTGGTTACAGATGGCTATCAAAGCTCCTAAGACAAGTGCTTCCTCATTCACAGCAAGTCACAGAGCGTCCTCTTTTGTCTCAGTATTCCAAGCAAAAGCCCAGATACTCTCTCTGATTGGAATGGCGTAGGTCATGTGCCCATCCTGAAAAAATCCATGTGGTCACCAGGACCCAACAAGCTGACTGGATCAGTCTCCGTTAAAAGCTTCACCCTGGTCATAGTAGTAGTGGTTGGGAACATGGAGCCATCGTCCCTGAACCAGATGGATCCCCAAAAGGAAAACCAGGCACAGCTGGGATGGAGGCAAGGATGCTGCAATCATAAGTGTCCTTTATAATTTGTTAATGGTAGAATTTTAGGAAGTATGGAAAATTGAAAGGTCTCCTATGATCCCAACACTCATGAGTATTGAGCATTAACATTGTATCAGATCTCCTTCCAGTCTTTTTCTGAAAGTTAACACCATACTAAATATTTTACATGTACCATGTCATTAACTCTTATCATAGCAATCCAATAGGTAGTTTATTATTGTCTCCATTTTGTAGATGACAAAACAGGCTCAAAGAATTTATATAATTTGTTCAAGATTACACAGCTAGTACTTGGGCTTGCATTTTTCTTTTTTATCTATTTGTTCATGAGAGATACAGAGAGAGGAGCAGAGACATAGGCAGAGGGAGAAATAGGCTCCCCATGGAGAGCCTAATGTGGGACTCGATCCCAGGACCCCAGGATCACGACCTGAGCCAAAGTCAGACACACAACCACTGAGCCTCCCAGGTGCCCTTGAGCTTGTATTTGAAATCAGGTTTATCTCTCTCTGGAACTCAAGCTTTTAATCACTATGCCATCTTTTTTTCATATAGAATTGATATCATAGCATTCATCTAGTTCTCATTATGGTTTTCTTCACTTACTGTTATATCATGAGCTATTTACAGTCCTTCAACGATCATTTTTAACTAGTGACTTAGATCACGTTTCCTAGGACAAGGACTCTGAGATGGAGTTTATGTGTAGGCAGTTCACTGGAAAACAAGACCTTTGAGGAAGTGAGAGAAGGAGGACTGGCAGAGGGATACATTAAACTGTGAAGAGGCCTCAGCCAATGCTGTGAGAGCTCTGCAGCTGGAATAGTCCTTCAGAGTTGTCCCATCTTGAGGCAAGGGGACTGGACCATTCACCCATGAGCCATTAGGGGACTTGACATTGGGCACGGTGGCTCTCCTGGGCTCAGGACAATTACTGGCGGGGGCTCAGCAGCTAGGAGAAAGGGAGGATCTAGACAGGGGCACCCCAGCATTTACCACAGCCAGGCAGTTTGGAGAGGAGAAAATATTCCTAGGAAGACAGGGGACTCATTTGAGTTCTATTTCTCCTCACAATACAGCTACCAGAAATATTTTTTCCAACCAACATTTCAAACATTTCCTTTCCTCAAAAACTTAGGCTGTGTTTGGTATCAAAAAGAGGGCAGTGTGTTAGAGTAGGAAGCACACTAGGCCTAGAAACAAGAGATCTGAGTACGAATCCTGGCCACATCATTTAACTGGCAGTGTGAGCTTGAACAAATATCTCACTCTTTCTAATCTTCAATTTCATCAACTGGAGCAGAGTTCCTCAGCCTCAGCACTGCTGACCTTGGGAACAGCCCCTTTGCTGGTAGGGTAGACTATCCTGTGCACTGCAGGACTGCACTGCTGGTCTCTACTCATTAGAGGCCAGTCGCATTCCCCAGCATACTCCCAGTTGTAACCATCAAAAATGACCCCAATGTTGGCAAATGTCTCCTGGGGGGTGAAAAGTCCTCTGGTTGAGAAACACTATCCAGTATGTGTTATCTCCCTGTTGAGCTATTGGGAGAGTTAAATAAGATAACCATGAGTATTCAAATCCCAAACCACTGGATACACATACCCATGTGCCTCTCCAACCCCTTCCCTTGTCCTTGTCACTGCTGCAATATCAGGATTGGCAGGAGCTGGTTTGAGCCCTGATCAGTCGTGTGGGGGCTATTAATACTCACTTGCTCACATCTTGGTCTTGGACTGTTGTTCTGTGGAGGTTTGGCAGGGTGACAGGAGGATTAGGGAGGCCATGGGTCCTGAAGTCAGATGGACCTGGTGGGCCCTTTTAGATCTGTTGTTTGCTAGCTGTGAAGATGCTGACAATGCCACTTTGTACATCTCAGTTTCCTCACAATGTGTTGTGAGAATTGTCTGGCATATGCTGTGTGAAGCATCTGGTATATTGTAGGCTCTTCACTCTTCTTGTCTTTCCTAGTACTATCAACTCTTTGAGGGAAAAGGATATATTTCCTACCTTTATGGAAGCATTCTGGTGCCCAAAATGGTAACTCAATACATTTGGCTCAGTGAAGAGGAAACCAAGAACAAGAGATGAAGCTGCTCCTTCAGGTGTCTCAGGCCAAGGACATCTTCCTACACACAGAAAGTCATATAGTAAGTCATGGGGAGGCAGACAGCCTGAGCTCCTGTCCTGGTCTCAACACTTCCTCTCTCTTTGATCTCAGTAAAGTTCATTCCTCTGGGACTCTGTTTCCCTCAGTTATAAAATTGGAATAGTAATAGTATGTTGAGGGCACCTAGGTGGCTCAGTTGGTTAAGTATCTGCCTTCAACTCAGGTCATGATCCCAGGGTCCTGGAATTGAGCTCCCAGCTCAGCAGAGGGTCTGCTTCTTCCTCTCCCTCTGCCCCTTCCCCCTGCGCATACTGTCTCTCAAATAAACATGTAAAATCTTTTTTTTAAATAGTATGTTGTATTAGTTTCCTAGGGCTACTGTCACAAAGCACCACAAACTGAGTGACTTAAACAATAGATATATGTTGTCTCACAGTTTTGGGGACTGAAAGTTTGAGATCAAGGTATAGGCAGGGTTGGTTTCTTCTGAGGGCTGTGAAGGAAAGGGCTTGCCTTTCTCCTGGCTTCTGCTGGTTTGCTGGTAATCTTTGACATTCCTAGGCTTGTAGATATATCATCCTGATCTCTGACTTCATCTTCACATGGCGTTCTCTTATGTGCATGTCTTTGTCCAAATTTCTCTTTTTATAAGGACATTGATCCTTTTGGATTAGAGGCATATACTACTTGAGTATGACCTCACCTTAATGCTACTAATTACATCTGCAATGAACCCTATTTCCAAGTAAGGTCACATTTTGAGGTAGTGGTTAGGACTTCAACAAAAGAATTTTGGGGAGAACACAAATCAATCCATAATGCCACCCTATAAAGTTAGACTGAGTATTCAGTGTAAAATGCTACCAATAAAATACTCAAAGGCATCTGGCCCATTGAAAATACTCAATACCTAAACTATTTTTATTATTACTGTTATTCATCAAACTTATAATGGGTGCCTTCTATGTACTAGGCAGTGTTCTGGGTGATAGAGACACTAAAGTGAATGAGATGTAGTCCCAGACCTGAAGGATACCCAGTCTAGTGGAGTCATGGACATCAGTAAGGAATTACAATCCTGAAGGTCTTACGGCTAGATCAGTTTCCTAGCTTGCTAAGGCATTTGTACATCTAATGGTATCTGGGGTCAAAATAAATATCTTGGATGCCATCAGAGAATGAAGAAAGTTCATTGTTCAGAGGAAAGAAATTTTCCTTTTTTCTAGCTTCTTTATATCTTTGGGGGAAAAAATTTCCAAGTGTCATGGTCAAACACTACTCTGATTTCTTGTGCAAAGTTTAAGGTGACCTTTACCCTTCCTAATATATCATTTTGATGAAGCCAAAATTTTCCGAGATTCTCAAGACTGGCAGAAAAATAACTTCAGAAACTGGTCCCAAATTGGTAACTGAAGATAAGTTGGAGGGCAGTTCCTTCCTCAAGTGTTGCCGTATATCTTACTTCATTGCATGTTGATAGTGTATTAAAATTGAAATAAAAATAAAATATTATCTGTGCCATTAAACCTGACCAATTCTCACTTCACTAATCTTGAAACCCTGATTCTTGCTAAAAGACAGACCATCTTAACCCACTCTTGGCATAGATGTACAGCGAAGGAGAGTTCTAAGAGGTGGAACCTCCATCTTTTTGAAAAAAATATCCTGTCATCATTTAATATTTATGGAGCACGCACACTGTGTGAAGCACTGTATCACACGGTGTCCTTTGCTGCCAGAGAAGACATTGGTGATAGGGAAGATGTTAAATAGAAGGGGGGACTTCATGAGGACAGAGTTTTGGAGGGTCCGGTGAGGCAGGACCTGGGTAATTGATGCCAGCCTCACACCCATCAGGGTAAGACCTGGGAAGCACAGACCCCAACCACAGACTTCCTGCCTGTGATGACCATTTGGTGTGGCATCCCCAGGACAAAAGCTGCTCAATGGACAGGGTTTAAAGGTGAGGAAGGATTCTGATGGGGCAAGAGTAACAGGATCCAAGAGTAAAGCTGGATGGTACAGAGCAGACTGCTACCCCTGGATTGTGTAGGTTGTGCCATGGGGGCTAGTGTTCTCATCACCAACCTGGCCCCTTTGGGTTACCTCTCATTCCTGCTGAGAGGAAGGGGGAGCTATTCCAAATTCCTGAAAAGCGACTCATGGGCAGGTGATGCCCAAGGGTAGAGGATTAAGCTGTGACCTGGAGACAGAAGCCCACACATATTTCAGTCTTTACCATTCATTCATATCATAACTTTTGGAAGTCATGTAATTTCTCTGAGCCTTAGTTTCCTCCTTTGTAAAATGGGGACAGTAAAGTCTGCCCTGCCTGCCTCACAGGGTTGAACAGAAAGTCAGTATTTATTTATTATTTATTTATATTTGGTGGGGAGAGGCAGAGGGAGAGAGACAGAATCTTAAGTGGGCTCCATGCCTGGTGCAGAGCCCAACTTGGGGCTCCATCTCACAACCCTGAGATCATAACCTGAACTGAAATCAAGAGTTGGATGCTTAACTGACTGAGCCACCCAGGTGCTCTGAAAGTCAGTATTTAAAATTGGATGAGGAGAAGACCTTTTTGCCACCTCCAAGGCAGGTAGCATCTTTATCTAACTGTTGTCTCATCATGACACCTGTCCCTGGAGAAGGATGGAAGGAACATGGTTCTGATCTCTCTTCTTCAGAGTCTCTTCAGGCATTGCTGTGGATGTGCTATCCTCTCCATAATCATGTCCTTCAGCCTTTCCTGCTTACCTGACCCCAGCTCACACCTTGAATTGGATAGTGACTCCACATTCGCTCACTATGCATCCTAATGGGCAGGATACTCCCATTTTACAAGATAACCATGCACTGTTCATCCATTAGTCTGGTAGTTTGTGCTAAACACCCAGCTCGAGTGTCCCACCATCCTGAACCATGGTCTCGTTCCTGGGCTGTGGACCAGCAGGTTACCTGGTCTCATCTCTGCAGCTGCCTGCATGAGGATGAGAGAAAGCAGCTCCACCCATACTGGCTGGACATGTCAGATTTGAGCATACATGTTCTTATCCTTTTCCCCTTCTCCTTCTCTTCTTCCTCCTCCTACCTTTCATCTTCCTAAATTTAGCTAGTGGATACAGGCTGTTGTACTGGTCAGGAGCTTTAGTTCTGGGGACAAATTCACCTGCTCTCTATCTAACTTTGAGCAAGTTCCTTAAGCCTGTCTTAATCTCTTCATCTGTAAAATGAGGATAATACTAATACCTACCTTACATGATTGAGAATTAAATGAGTTAATACATGAGATAAATGGCACATTATGAATGTTCAGAAAGATTATTAACTCTTATTTGTATTATTAGTCATCAAAGTAGGAACTACAGGGGGAGAAGCAGTGTTGGGTGACAAAGGATGAAAGTACAGGGTGGTGCAGGACACACAGGAGGCAGCTAGAAATGATGATGAGAACTCAATTGAGATGGAGGAAGGAGCACCTGTATGAGGAAGACTAAAAATATGACGGTCTGATCTACCTTCCCTTAAATTTGATTGAGACCTATTTAGAAGAAAGAAGAATTAACAGGGAAGGGAAGGTCAGGGAAGTTGCTTTATTCTGGCATACTTGGGTAGAAATACAAAAGAAAATATTTATACTTACATCAAAAGCTAAATCATAGCTGGATCAGAATATAAATTTTAAACATTTTTTAGTGGAAATTTTTCTAACATATTACATACTTGCCTGCCTCTTGACATTTAGTATGTTTATTCACTTTTTCTTTCAACATGTACTTATTGAATATTTTTTTAAGATTTTATTTATTTATTCATGAGAGACACAGAGAGAGAGAGAGATTGAGAGAGAGAGAGAGAGAGAGAGAAAGGCAGAGACACAAGCAGAGGGAGAAACAGGCTCCATGCAGGAAGCCTGACATGGGACTCCATTCCAGGTCTCCAGGATCATGCCCTGGGCTGAAGGCGGTGCTAAACCACTGAGCCACCCGGGCTGCCCTATTTATTGAATTCTTAATATTAGCTCAATATTAGCTCTTCATAAGACATAGTTATAAAGTAGACAAAGCCTTCAAGAAGCTTATTTCTAATTTTCAGTATCATAAACTTGGGACAGGAAACCTGCTTACATTTAAACTTTTGGGTACTTATTAGACTATCTCTACATATTAAAATAAAATTCTAGTCAGATTCCTTACTGAAAGAGGATATACTTTAAACATTTTTGTTGTAGATTGACAACAAAAAGGGGAGACTTTCATTTTTAAATTATATATAGAAAAATATATGGAAAACTGCAGATAATAACCATGTACTCACCACACAGACTGAACAAATCTGAATGGTTAGACATATTTTCTTGAGTTTTCTTAAGTAAAAGGAAGTTGATACAACTGAAACTTCCTATATTAATCTCCATGCAAAACTATATATTTTTCCAAATAGAATTTTAAATTATTCAATATTGTTCTTCATATGACAAGGATTTAGCAACTTTAATAACCCATTAAACTTCCCCCATTTTATTTATTTATTATTATGTAGATTTTATTTCACTTTTTTTTTTTAGATTTTATTTATTCATGAGAGACACAGAGATAGAGGCAGAGACATAGGCAGAGGGAGAAGCAGGCGCCCCACAAGAAGCCCAATGTGGGAGTCCATCCCAGACCCTGGGACCACACCCTGAGCAGAAGGCAGATGCTCAACTGCTGAGCCACCCAAGCATCCCTTATTTCACTTTCATATAATATTTTAGACTTCTGCAAAGTGAATTTAGTTAAATTTCCATTTGGCCTGCTTATCATTGTTTCACCATTCCTCTTGCAATTGATTCACTTTTCAGTAGGTATGTAGAAGGTGAACTTCCTTAGAATTTTATTCATAAAATGTCTTTACTTCATACTCATTTCTGAATGATGATTTAGCTGGGTATAACATTCTAGATCATTTTTTTTCTCCGTTCAGCACTTTGAAGTTGTTCTTCTGCTGTGTTGCTATAGAGACATCCATTGTCAGACTAGCTGTCATTGTTTGGAAGGTAATCAAACTTCTCTCTGGTAAATTTTAGAGTTAAAAAACAAACAAAAATAAATAAATAAAAAGCAAACAAACCCGTTTGGTTCCGTAGTTTCTATATGATGAGTCTAGATGTGTTTAGAGTGCACCTTTGATCTGAGTGTGCAAGTCACAAGCTATCAAGTCCTATTTCACTGTTTACAAACCTTGTAACACACTTGTCCTAGCTGCTGTGAGGATCAATTAGCTAGTGAGCCTGTAGTGCGCTATAAGCTCTGTAACAAGCTTTCTAACAAGGTGTCAGTGGCAGCGGATTTGGAATTTAAGGTTATTTGGGAGAAACAGTGGTCAATATTTGAGGAAGGTAATTCAGAGAGGACAACCAGGTATTTCTCACTGATGAACAACTTACCAATTAAAGATTAGATTTATCGATTAGATTTGGGGGCATATAACACACACTACTCACTGAGAGTCTGATCTACTATGGCGATGCTCTGTTTTCCCAGCCACACTCTTCTCTCCCCTTCCATTTAACCCAGCCCTGCAACCTCCACCTCAGCTCTGCCTAGTTCTCCTAAGAAACTGAGCATTGATAGAGAAAATATGGCAATAATCTTAGAAGGAAGAAAAAATACATTAATGAACTGCCAAAATGTGTGAGCATATTCAAAAGATTAAAAACCGAGGATAGGAACAAAATGCATACTCCCCTCATCCCTTTCCTGCAAACCCTTGAACAATGTTTATAAATCAGGCTTTCACCCAACACAGCCATAGCCCACTACCTAAAGGAACATATCAAATTACATGAAAGATCAGTGAATATAAAATACTATACTGACTATTATAGGATCATTTTAAATCTTCTTCATCACCTAAAACATTGAAGAAAAAATATGTTTAAATAAAGTAAAGTAATTAATGAGAGTTTTTGGATTATACTGCTGAAGTCAGGAGATATTTTTTTATCCTCAATACTTGACACTTGCTAGAAATTCCATCCAAATTACCCAAGACATTTAGGGAATGAACATTCATCCTAAATTTTTTATGGACAGTCAGCTTTAGGAGGGAAGGAAAAAAATGAAACAAAATGTGAAAGTATTTGTAAAGTTGTGCTGACCAAAAAGGAAAAAAAGAAAGAAAGAAAGAAAACATAAGATGACTTTTTCTTTTTTCCATTCCTGCTTGACTTTCTTGTCTCATCCTTTCTAAGTTGTCACACACAGACACAAGTTGTCTGATCTAAGGCTACAGAAGAGACTTAAATAGATGTGACCCTCACAGCCTGATGTGCCAAATCCAGGAAATGTGACAGGCTGAAAGATGTAGGTTTTTATTATTTATTTTTGAAAAGCAGTGAGAGGGAAAACATTTCAGGGAGGAGTAGGTATACTTTTAGGAAATGAAAAGTCCAATTTGGTTAGGCCACAGAACCAAAGATGACAAGAGCCTGATGAGAAAGTCCTCAGAAATAGAAGTGCTTGGATGTCAGCTAAGCCACCTGGCTGCAGCTGCTTTCTGCTCACATAAATATTTAAGCAAGGGAACTGGTCTGCTCTGCCTTCTGGGGATGGCCCTCTTTCCTCCCTGTCTGCCCTTATTGGTGTGGGATGGGGAATGCAAGACGGCAAGCAGTCTAGCCGTGATGAGTCCCAGCACTGTGAGGTTAGGTGCCCCAGAGCTGCCCTCCAGTAGGCTCCATTATCATCGTTCCCCTCTTTCTTCTCCCTTTCATGATTCTCCCCCTCCCCTTCCACCTGCTTCTCTGTTCTCTACCTTCCCTCTGTCCCTGGGAACTCATCTCTTACTCATTTTTTTCTTTCCCTTTATCTGGGTTGGCACTGTTTTTTTCCTTGTCTCTGACAGTTTCACAGATTTCATGAAAGGGATATCAAGGTTGACCAAGGCAAGCAAGCCTCCTCTTCTCAGAGCTTAAGGTCCAATGGGCGCTACAGCCAGTGGCTTCACCCAACCCCCATGTTAGAACTGAAACTCTGTGAGGACAGGAATCTAGTCTCTGTTTATTACCATGTCCCTGCCTCCAAGCAAAGTTCCTTACATATAGCAGGCCATCAACACAAATTTATAGAATGAAGGAAGAAGGAGAGTTTATCTGGTCCTTTCCTAAACCATGCTGGACTCATTCTCAAGCCTTTCCTACAAACCACTGGCCAATTATTTATTCTCCTTTGGGTCTCAGTTCAAGGCTACCTCCTCCAGGAAGCTTTCCCTGACTGCAAATACTCCCATAGCATTCTGCACACTTCTCCATTACATGTTTCCACACTATATTATGTTGTTGCCTGTTGTCATGGCAGACCTCCCACACATACACTCTCCAATACACACACACACTGAGACTCCTTTGGGCAGAGACTGAGTGGTCAATAGACGTTTATTGAATAATTGGAGTCTCATGATATTTGAATAATATTTGATATCTTACATCCCCAGCCCTTCCCACTTTCTACCTACTCAGATCACACTCATGCTTTTGACCCAGATTATGAAGATTTCTCTGACACAATACCATTTTCATCTATCTACTCAGTAAAGACAAAAAGAATGAGAATTTTAGAAGCCTATTTTTGGTGAAGATGCTGATGGGAACAAATATTGGATGGCGATTTGGCAGAGGATATCAGCAGCCCTAAAATGTACATAACTTTTAACTCAGGAACTCCACTTTTAAAAATTTATTCTATGGAAACAATTTTAAATGTCCCCAAAGATTTTTCCAATAATGGAAAAATTCACCACAGTTGAAGTTTATGATGTTAAGAAATTGGAAATTCACAATAAGCAATTTGTTGAGTGAATATGGATAAAAACTTATAACAAAACTTTTACATTTTTTTTAATAATTATTGACCTGACAAGGTGTTGGTATTGTTGAATGAATCAGCCTGTATAATACGGTCCCTTTTAAATTTAAAAATTATAAAATTTTATTTACATAGAAAAGATTTGGAAAGCTATATAACTGAGAAGTGGATTTCTCAGGATGATGGGATGATATGTGATTTTTATACTCTTCCAAATTTTTTAATTGACATATAAATAACATACAACATTGTGTTTATTTCAGGTATGCAACATAAATGATTTTATATTTGTATGTATTGCAAAGCGATCACCACAATAAATATAGTTAACACTTAAAAAAAAAAAAAAAAAAAAAAAAAAAAAAAAAAAAAAAAAAAAAAAAAAAAAAAAAAAAAAAAAAAAAAAAAAAAAAAAAAAAAATAAATATAGTTAACATCTGTCACCATACATAGTTACGAGATTATTTTATGTTGAGAACTTTAAAGGATTACTCTCTCAGCAACTTTCAGATATGCAGTACTATTAAGTATAGGCACCATGCTGTACATTACGTCTCCATGACTTATTTATTTTATAACTAGGAGTTTGTGCCTTTCCTCCACCTTTAACCATTTCACATACCCCCAACTCCTGCCTCTGAGCTTAAGTTTGTTTTGATTCCACATATAAGTGAGATCATACAGTATTTGTCTTTCTCTGCCTGAGTTCTTTTACTTAGAATGGATCTCAAGGTCTATCCATGTTGTTGCAAATGACAAGATTTCATTCCTTTTTTACAGATGAATATATTCTATTGTAGATAGACCACATTTATCTATTTATTTGTCAAATATTATTTGACATTTAGGTTATTTCCATATCTTTTCTATTATAAATAATGCTGCAGTAAACATGGGGTGCACATATCTTTTGTAGTTAGTGTTTGTTTTCTTTAGATAAATACTCGGAAGTGGAATTGCTGGATCACATGGTAGTTTTAAGTTTAATTTTTTAAGAAGCTCCATACTGTTTTCCATAGTGCCTCCAATTTACATTCCCACCAGCAGTGCACAAGGGTTCCCTTTTCTCCACATCCTCATCAACACTTACTTTTCTTGTCTTTTTAATAATAGCCATTCTAACAGGTGCAAGGTGATATCTCATTGAGGTTTTGATTTTAATTTCCCTAATGAAAGTGATGTTGAACATCTTTTTGTGTACCAGCTGGCCATCTATATGTCCTCTTTGGAAAATGCCTATTCTGGTCTTCTGCCCATTTTTAAATCAGATTGTTTGATTTTTTTACTATTGAGTTGTATGAGTTCTATATATATTTTGGATATTAACCTCTTATCAGATATGTGATTTGCAAATATCTTTTCCCATTCAGTAGGTTGCCTTTTTATTTTGTTGATGGTTTCCTTTGCTGTGCACTCTCTTTTTAATTAGTGTTTTCCCACTTGATTTTTCTTCAATGCATAGGAATTACTCATGTACTGATTTTTTTAATTATAAAAAAGTTGTCTGAATGCTTTATTCTCCTTTGGCCCCTAAAAGTAAGCTATTCAAAGTCAAATAGACTTGAAAAAATAAGAATTCCCATCTGAAGCAAGGAACAGTAACCTGAGATTTGCAAAGAAGAGCCTTTACCTGCCCAAGCCTCTGTAGCCATGTGTGAGTCTAATTTCCAATGCTCTGAGAAACTGTGACAGAGAATCATTACCCTTGAAATGGGTTTGCATAATATAAAAAATCAGGGTCTCCTCTCCACTTAATGTGTTAACATTTGTGGGAGTTCCCATGCATGCTCTGAGGGAGAGTCCTGTGACATCGTGTCTGCGTTGTATTGAACTCAATCACTTGTAGAAAATGTGTAATGTAATAGGGGTATTACACGGGGTGATATTATGGAAAATCCTAATTGGTACCAAAGTAATTCTTACTAGAGTGGACTATAAAACCTTCAGTGCCATTCTAACTAATCACCCCTGTGGCATTCTGAGCAAATGCAGGTTAATGGTGATGATCTTAATTTTTTTATTAATTAAATTAAGTGTATAATCTGACCATATAAGCCCATTGTCGGTGTTCATCATGCTGATAATAAATGGCTTGAGTACTCAGCACCTTTGGCTTCACTGGAGCCCTGAAGTCTTCCATCCACCATTAATGATCTAAGAGAGATCTCCAAGTGGCTCATTAGTGCCCAGAGACAACAAATAATGAAGTTGTATAGCAGAGATTGGGGTGAGCAAATGGCAGCTGAGTTGGTGAGTTCATGGGCTCAGAAGAAGCCTCTAAACTCAGAGCCTGCAATTGCGGAGTCCTCTGCTCTCCTGCCTCTACATCTTGGGTTCTTCAGAAAATAATTTCCTGTGATACTTAAAGATAGAAAGGGGAAATAATTCCAAAAAGAGAATGTGGAAAACATAAGATGCTAAAAATCACTTAATTGACCAAGATGCCAGATTCTGGCTCCTTGAGTTTTAGGGTAGGGAATAGGCCTTTGTCATCATTGTTTCCCCCACACCTCGCACCATGCCTCACAAATAGTAGCACTATATGTCTCATTTTATTTTATCAAGTCATGACATTCTTAGACTTGCTTTTCCCAAAGTGTTCCCTGGAAGACACATCTGTCAGGAGCATTCTAAATTAGAATCTATGGTAAACAAATTTGAGACACCTTGCATTTTATCTTTTCCTCTTGAAGATTTATGATAAATGTTAGCATTTTGAAGACAATGATAAGTCATTTAGAAATGATGGTAAATTGGGGATGCCTGGGTAGGTCAGCAGTTGAGCATCTGCCTTTGACTCAGGGAATGATCATGGAGTCCCGGAATCGAGTCCCACATCGGGGTCCCTGCATGGAGCCTGATTCTCCCTCTGCCTCTGTCTCTGCCTCTCTCTCTCGGTGTCTCTCATGAATAAATAAAATCTTAAAAAAAAAAGAAATGACAGTAAATTGTCTAACCCAACATTGTCTAACCAAACTTATTTGATCACAGAACTCTATTAACATCCAACAGAGCACATTTCAGTAATAGATTGCCTGAGATATCTGCTAGGATACTTAGAGCTCAGTGATCAGATGGAAATACCAATTTCCCAATTCCTCTAAAGTCCTGGCATAATAAAGACAAAATCTCCCTTTATTGTCACTAAATCCATTAATAAAAACATAAAATTATAGGGCTCAGACGTGGAAGGAACTTTGGACATCCTGTATCCTAACTCCCAGCTCATTGCAGGAATTTACTTACAGCATCCATGCTGGATACGTTGCCATCTCTGCATACCTACTTCCAACGGCAGGAAGTTCAGCCACTTACAATCCAATCCATCAGGTCATCATCAAATTTCTTTTTCTGTTGAGTTAAAATCTGCTTCTTTGAGGCTCTAGACCTCATACTAGAATAATGGAACAATTCACTCTCTTTTATGTCTATACACCAGCTCATATGCCCTCAGTTCACAACATATTAAGAATTTTCTGTTTCTATGGGATGCCTGAGTGGCTCAGCAGTTGAGCATCTGCCTTTGGCTCAGGTCATGATCCTGGGGTCCAGGGACCGAGTCCCTCATCAGCCTCCCTGTGAGGAGTCTGCTTCTCCCTCTGCCTGTGTCTCTGTCTCTCTAGTGAATAAATAAAATCTTTTTTTTAAAAAAAGAATTTTCTGTTTCTACATTTCAAACTATGGTCAGAATAAATAAGGAAAGTGATCTTTGAATGGCTGGGGGTTGAGGGGAAGGAGAATAGTCTTACAAGTTGAGTTATAGGCAAAAAATAGTAGAAATCTCCTATTTGCCACCCATTACATTTTGATAACAAGGATGTTATGTCTCATAAATTTGGTACAAAATCATTTGGTGACTTTCTTATCTCAGCCTACTCTTAAAAAGTACCATGGACTGGGTAGCTTCTTAATTCTTACAGATCTGGAGGCTGGAAATCTGAGATCGGGGGCCAGCATGGTCAAGTTCTGAGTCCTCTTCTGGATTACAGGCTGCCAATTTCTCCTTGCGTCCTCACATGGTGGAAAGGTAGCAAGAGAGCCTTCTGGGGTCTCTTTTGTAAGGGCTCTGCCATCATGACCTAATTTACTCTTGAAGACCTCTCTCCTTATACTATTGCTTTAGGAGTTAGGTTTTCAACACATGAATTTGGGAGGTATGCAAACATTCAGTCCACTGCAGTGACAAAGCATAACCTGAACTGTTGTGAAACTATTTATAGTTTTTATTTCATTTAGTATGAATGTGCATACATTTGATTTAAAAATATTAATATATTAGATAACAGAAATATTAGTGTGTTTCCTCAGACTCCACTGGAAATATCATACAATATATGGTATACACACTGTATTCCCTTTTCCTAAAATCAGTCTGAATTTTGAAACACATCTGGCCCCAAGGATTATGGACAAGGAGATTTGACAACATCCTTTTCTTTGTACCTCTGTGTGCTCAACACTATTGACCTACCTTAGTTTTCTTAGTTCTTACAATTCTATAAGTTAAAATACTATTTATCCCCCACCTTACAGATGAGTTAAGTCATATAGAAGTCATATAGTTTTACAGACATTTTTCTTATTGCCTATTTGATATTTACAAAGAAAGCCAGGTCTTCTTTATTATGTACTAACAACAAAAAAATTAAGTCAGGTTCCAATTGGGTACACAGGTCAATGCCAGAAAAGCCCTTACAGAAAAGGGAGAACCAAAGGCCCAGTGCTGCCAGAGGAGCCCCCACAGGAACACCTCTAAGCCTCCATCTGAAAAAGATGGTTAGTGGATTCACATTGTCCTCTGTAACCCTTCCCCTCTAGCCTCTTCCCACCTAGCCCCTCAGAAACTTTGGGAGTGACTAGGAAAGCTAGAAACCCACTGCAAAGAAATGTATTATTCTGAGTGTTGAATTAAGTTATGTCAAGGCCTGGATCTAGCCTCTAGGATGGAAGTTTCTTACTGTCTACTGCATCCCCACTCCCCAAATGACCATTATGATGAAATTTGAGGATTAATGGCCATCCAAAAATCTACCCCATTTGTTCTTTTACTATGCTTGAAATTTCCACATGAGTATTTGTCTTTGTCAGGATACTGAAAGCAACTACCAAAATATAAGTAGTACATATTGTATGTAAGGGTCAGTCTATTAAGCCAGTATAAAATAAATGGCCAAATGAGCTGGTCATTTTGCCCGGCCCAGTGGGAACTGAATGTGGAATAGACCAGATTTAATGAAGAATGAAAGGAAAGAAGCATAGGGAAGGTCTGAAGTATGGACACTTCCAAGAAAGCTCTACATAGGGTGCTACAGTGGGAGGCTTGGGGCTCAGACTGGTGCCATTAAGGACTGGCTGAAGGAAGCACTAAAAGGGAAAAAGAGGCAAGAGAAGGAGAAAGCAGGGGATGTGGAGTCCCAAAGGTCAGTGTTACCTTTATCAGCTATTTCCATAAGGATCGTTCCTATGGGGGCGCCTGGGTAGCTCAGTGGTTGAGCATCTGCCTTCAGCTCAGGGCATGATCCTGGGGTCTTGGGATAGTGTCCCATATCAGACTCCCTGCAGAGAGCCTACTTCTCCCTCTGCCTATGTCTCTGCCTCTTTCTCTGTGTCTCTCGTGAATAAATAAATAAAATCTTTAAAAAAGGATCATACCTATGCTTTTTAAAGATCCTCTTAAAATAGCTCAGTCATAACATTTTAGACCATTCACTAGATAACATCATTTACAAGTTGGTACCCAGGGACTGGAATAGATGCCAAGTTACAGAACCAGAGAAACAAGGAAAAGGAGCAGGAAATAGCATGCTTTATGAATTTCCAACTTCAGCTTATACCAGTGTCCCCTTTGCTGCCTGTGCTCCAACCACACTCCTACATGTGCTCTACCATCATCCAGGAAAACCAGCTTCTTCCACTCATTGCCAAGGGAACTCAGACTTATCCCTGTGCTCAGCCTAGACATCACTTCCTAGAGAGGCCTTCCCTATCCATACTACCCCTTCACCCTCGGTTGTATTTCATTTATTCCACTTTTTTTCATTATTTCTGTTTTTGTTTTTTTTCCTCAGAATACAAACCACAATATATAAGTATATATTTCTATCTTTCTTCAATGTCTGCAAACTCTCCTAGACTACAAATTTCACGAGTATCCACTAAGAGCAGGTTCTTAACAAAAACCTGTTTCATGAATCATTTTCAGGCACTGTGCTCTCTGTTTCAGAAGTGGTAACTCTTTTAATCTTCATAATAATCCTGAATTAGGTTTTGTGGATGAAATTAAGGAGGCTTACAATTCCAATGATTCTTTTTTTGTATCCTGATATTGTGCAATGCACACCCTGCATGGTTGTATGCAGCAACTGGGCTCAGAGATTCCTTGTTCTAAACCATTTAGGAATGGCATTATCTCCCAAGGAAAAGTATCTCTCTGCTCCTTTTCCCATCTTTGTGCAAACCATGGCTAGACAGGTTAATAATGAACAGAAAGTCCAATTAGCTTCCCCATCACATCAGTCCTAGAACTGCAAGCCTCAAGAAAAGACTTTTGGTTTGTATATCATGTTAATAATTAATTGATTGGTTAGTCAGTTAACTAGTTCCTGTAAGGTTTGTCCTGTCTTCCTTTGTCTCCTCCATGTGTGCTAGTTATGGTCAGTGGGCCTAAGCTCACATATGCATTATGCTCATCTGAAAGACTCCCATGAAGGACCACTTCAAAAAGTGTACATGATTGATGCTTTTTTAATGCCCTGGAATGTTATGAAGAAGCTGCTCATTTTATACTTTCTGAGGATAGTTTTCTTAAAGTACTGATGGGAACTGATTGAGCATTGATTGAAAATGTACAGCAATGCCTGGTTATACAGAGGTAGTTAAGTCAAGGCCCTGCCTTCAAGGAGCTCTCAGTCAAGTGTAACAACAAGACTGACAGGAAGAGGAAGGTCATGGTGGAAGGGAAGGAGGAAGGAGGGGAAGCTGTGGGAAGTATTTTGGGCAGAAGGTGGAGCCTGTGCAAAGGACTTCATGATTTCAAAGATATAATAAGCAGAAGGCTAAGCTAGAAACTAAATGACACTCTCTTTTACCTCAGTGCTTATAGAAGAACCTCTGAGATACAGTGTTTTATAAGATATTGTGAAGACACTTGGTGTTGTGAATTTTTACCTGAGACGTGGACCAACTTACCCTTCTTGCTGTTTTGGTGCCACAACCCACACCCCTAACCCTGATCAACTCCCATGAAACAAGTTCCTTCATAAGCTGGAAGACAGAGGCCAGTTTTCAAGAAATACCAAATGTCCTATTCTTACTGGGTTTTTAAAATGTCTTTTACACTCTAACACCATAAACACCAGTTGGGTGGGTAAGGCTTTGCAGCTAGCTCAGTGGTTCCTAGACCCAGCTACTCATCAGAATCATTTGTGGTCCTTTTTAAAAACACACATGCCAATCTGCTAAAGTTGAATTAGATATACCCAAAACTCATCAATTCCACTCCTAGGTAAATATCCATCAGAAATGCAAAATCTACCAAAAGATGTACAAGATTTTTATGACAGCACTATTTGTAATAGCTCCACAAGGAGCCACCCAAATGCCCTGCAAAAGCAGAATGACTAAATTGGGGTATAATCATACAGTGGACTAGTATACAGCACTGAAAAGGAATGAACTCATACTACACACAACATCATGGATGAATCTCATAAAAATCTCATAAATCTCATAAAAACAATGTAGAACACAATATTCCAAATGCAAAAAAAACCCTACATACTTCTTAATTCCATGTTGTTTTTATCAAGAAAAATTAATCTATGTATTAGAAATCAAGAAGGATAGTGATTAGAAGGGGGCAAAAAAGGACTTCTGGGATTCTCAGTGTATTCACGAAAAGCCAGCAAGCTGTGTATTTATGATTTGTATGCCTTTTGGTATGTTATATTTTAGTAAGATATTTTTAAAAGATGCATCTGCCTAAATTTTACCTCCATATATTCAGATTCAGTAGATCTGGGGTAAGGTCCAATTATCTGTATTTTTTAAAGCTCCAAAGATAACCCTAATGTATATCTAGGCTTAGGAACCACTGAATAGGATCACCACTGCTCTAGATTTCCCAATTCTAAGCTCTTTGCATATTAAAAGAGCTTATTTATTGTTTTTATTTTCACGTTTTCTCTCTAAATAGGAGTAAAACAGCCACTGTAATCCCATGCACCCAGGCATTTCCATGCCACTGAAATGAGTGGAAATTGAAAAGTGTTCTTGTGATGCTGTCAGTAGTTCATTAGCAGAAGTATCTGTACTCTAGGATTTCAAGAATCCCTAACAGAATTCATTTTTTCAATTAGCCAACAAGCGTTTATTGAACACCTACTATAATAAGAGCTAACTATTGCAACCTCTTATTACTCACTTCCCTGGGCTGGGTGTGATACTATATCCTTTGCATATGTTCTGTCATCTAAGCAGAGCAAAGGAGTAAAGTGTATAGACTCTGGAGCCGGGCTGCCACTGTTAAAACTCTAGCTTTGCAACTTTTGTGTGACTTGGGCAAAGTTGCTTCTCTGTGACTCAGTTGTCAGTTTTTTGGTTTGTTTGGGGTTTTTTTAAAAGATTTTTTTGATATGGACTGGGGAAACAAGGAAGAATCATGTTCCTAAAGACACTAACATTGTCAGTTACCAAAAAAGCAATTGCATGTGTTTTGGCATTGTCAGTGTGAGAGCTGCCTTCATATAACAGACGACATGGGGTATTTTAACCCTTAATATTGAATACTTTTAATCAAAAAGGTAAAGATTACATTTTTCTTGAGTTTACTTTTATTTAAAGATTTTATTTATTTATTCATGACACACACACAGAAGCAGGCTCCATGCAGGGGACCCGATGTGGGACTCGATACCGGGACTCCAGGATCACACCCTGGGCCGAAGGCAGACGCTCAACCGCTGAACCACCCAGGCTTCCCTTGAGTTAACTTTAAATGAAAGTCTTCATTGAGACAATGTCTCAGTAAAAATGAAGGAACTAGCAATTAAGAGGTAAAACTGTGTATCTAAGATTTGTATTATATTGATTCCAAAATAATTAGGTTGGCAAATCCATTATGAATATCTTTCCCCACATGAATACAAAGTACTGCTACTGTTCTGTTGGTTTTTGAAGGATGGCTACATCTTACTGTGAAATGTATTTCCAAGTTTTGCCAAATATCAAGGTGACTGATATTACTTATTTTATTAGATACTTAGGTTTCCCTTTCTTTTTTATATATTGCTTAAAAAACAAACCTGCTTTTACAGGCCTCCTGCCGCCTAAAAGCCTCTTGTTCAGCACAGAGATTTCTTGCTGATCAGATTTTCCCCATTCTTTTCTTTAAGCAAACACTGAAGGCTTTCAGCAGCTGCCCGAGATATTGCTTTAAAACCCTTAAGGCAGTTTGAAAGGCCTCCAAAAAGCATGACATTCAATCAAAGTTCAGTAAGGAAAGTTTTAATGAGTAAACTTAGTAAATTAGAAAGCACTGTGGCAGGGTGATTAACTCTCATTTGTGCATTAGTGTTGAAATTAATTAAAATGTTTAAGCCATAGGAGGCTGGCTACCTCGTCAGGACCTGGCTCTGCCCTCAGAGTCAGTCTGGATCCAGGAGTGATTCATCTTACACAGATGAGAGGGGGGATAAAAAGAAAAGAACAGTCAGGACAAATGTGTTTTCAATGGTGCTTAGCAGCAGGGAGACCATTGAGACTTCAGAGCAGCGCTACTGGAGTGTGACATCATAATACGGTATGTACATGTGGAGTGGGGCGAAGAGGACTTTGCACATACATTCCTTCCCTCTCCCTTTTGGATTGGATGCCATGTATATTAATTTCTCTGCCAGGCAGAATGTTACAGTCTGCTCTCTTCAAGACCAATCACAAATTAGCTCTGTTTCCCTGACTCTTTTTAAACCTGCTTGCCACTATTAATGTTCATCTCTGGAAGTCCCCCACAGGGCAGTGACATGAAAAGGTGGGCTTAGTACCCTGGTGATTTCTCTAAGATCAACTCCATAGAATGTATGAAAATATAATTGCCTCAAACAGACTCTCAGACACACAACAATGGATTTATTGTTAAAATCCCTTGGCAATGTGCAGAGCAGAAACCATCTTTTCAAGAAACCCAAAATATTCCATTCCCATTAGGTTTTTAAATATCTCGTAAGCTCAATTTCTTTCCAGAACTATGGGTCTGTGGATCTTCTTATAGAAACCCATTACCATGTGGCTGTTTAACAAATCCGTGCCTGCTTAAAATTATAAATGACAGCCTATTTCATAAAGAGAAAAGTCCTCTTTGACAGGAAAACAATCTCAGTGGCTTCTCCTTGGATAACAAATGGGTTTGTGTCAGGCCCAACACCATGGCTGTTTCCAAAATAGTGTAGCAATGGACTGCCATTTCTATTTCAGGGGTCCAAATTAAGGGGTTTGCAGAAACAAGTGACTACCTGTGAGTCTGAATTATTTCCACCTGGAGAAAATTATAATTTGCTATGGATCTACATTCATAATTTTTAAAACTGCCCATCTTCCTTATTTTTTGCTCTAAAGATTTCTTGTCAGATACAATGTCAGAGGTCACTGTCAGAGTGTCCCTTTGGTACCCATTAACTATACCAGCAAACTTGTTCACTATTGATCCACTATGTCTAAGTATCTATTATGGTGGATATAAAAGGCGGCTTCACATCTTTCTAAACAGATAATTCATAAAGGCCAAGGGGTCATAGCTTGTGATATATTATTCTTTCACTGTAACTGTGCCTGAATGGAAAGAAAGAGAGAGGGAAAAAAGGGTCATGGGTATTAGACTAAAGAGATAGAAACCTGTACGTCGATTGGACACATTAACATCCACATAAATAATAAAAGGCATTAATAATATTTGTTCATGACCTTATTATCGATTCATTCTCTCAGAAGCAGAGGCACCTAGAATGAATGAAGACAGAGTTGATTTTTTACCACTAAAGTTCAGTTGAGGTTGAACTCTAAAATGGAAGTCAATTGAAGACAGTAAAATATAGTCTGGCAGCCACTGGGTCCTGGGATTGATATATTTTGCAGGTAGTGCATCACCTGGGACAAAGCAAGGGTTTGGGGAACAGAAGCCTCAAATGTAAAGTATGAGGATATGCTGGATCCTGATGGGCTCAGCACATCCCCATATTCCTTAGGGATTGATTCATCATGTTCCGTAACCTCCGATGGTTCATATTGAATATTCAGCAATACACTGCAGAGGCCATTGCTGATGTTCCCCACGTTCCCATCCTAAAGTAAAGCATCTCATTAGGAGAACAGTAAGAATCTAATGAGTGAGACTTGTTCACAAGTTAGCTGACATTGGGCTCATTTAATGCCTTTTATGGTCTTCTACCCACTGGAGAACCCGGAGATGGTGTGCTTTCTCAAGACTAGAGTTTGGAGGAAAGTAAATTGAGATGAATCATGGTGAGATGAGATAGTTAAAATGTCATGCTCCATAAGTTTGAATGCATCCTTCAAGTTCTGAACAGTAAAATGCAACTGAACACTGAAACAAGGGAAACAAAGAAAAAGCAGATAACAATACAAATCCTCCTTTTTTGACAAGGATGCTTCATAGCGAAAACCGAACAGCACCTTTTCAGAGCCATCCCTGAGCACACACCCCAGAGCACACAGGCACACATCAATATTCCCTCCTGATTTTACTTTCCTTTTACTATTTTACCCATTATAGCTCAGGGGATGACACATCAAAATTGTAAGGTTCAGAAACAGGTAATAAACTACTAGCTTTATTTCTGTTTAGAAATGCTAGCTGAGAGAAAGTCCCTAGACTGGCTGGGCAAATTCCAAATTGTCCCTAGTAAACATAGAAGCTGGCAATAATGTATTTTTGAGAATCAGCCCTTTTGGCTGGAGGAGAGAGTTGAAGGAAGGGCTGGGGTGGGCACGGGCAGAGGTGGGAGCTGCAGAACTTTGTCACCGATTTCTCCTTACAGAGCCCCATTCATTTCAAGTATCTACTAACTCTATAATTCTTTAAGTTAAAACATCCTAAGAGAAATCCAAGAATGACCTATTTCCTGGAAGTTAATAGTCTGACTCTGGGAATAGCTTTTCTTTTTTACGTGAAACCCCAGTTATTGGGACAACCAAGGTCTTGAGATAATTTCCCTCCAATACCTGTAGTTCTTAACCTTTTCATGGATCAAGAACCTTTTTGAGAATATAGCAAAAGCTATGCTCCCTGTCTTGAGAAAAATGTCCACAGGTACAAAATTTTGCATATATTTTAGGGATTCATGGCATCTCTGAGGTTGGTGCAGGTTACAAGCCCATATTCTAAATAGGGTTGTTTTCTTTAACAGATGAGCATTCATAGAATCTGCCCTTTCTTCTTCAATTCAATAAAGAAAAAAAATGTAGCTTAGAGATGAGCCGGCCATTATAACCTTCAGATGCCAAATAATACTGTCCTTAATAATAATAATATTCAAGTGTCATGTTAGTGGTCTCTATGGACATCTCTATTCTTCATAATAATTTTTATTTTTATTTAATGTTTGGAGATGTTGTAAAAAGTGACTACTGTTTCAAAATGTGACCTCTGTGAGGTTTAAAACCTACTGAATCAGATGAGATATGAAAGCGTTCAATATAATGTATGACTTAAAGCTATGTTTTTTAAACTTTAATAGGAAATGTCTGACTCTTAGATCACTGTTTCTAAAGCCTGGCAGACAGAAACATGTCTTTTAAAAAGGCCTAATTTATATACCAAACAGAGATCCAGCAGGTAGAAATAATGCCTTTCCACTTTACTTCATGCAAACCTGAACCTTTAATTTGTTTTGAATAAACCTCAATTCTGGCAACATTTTAACAATTATAACTCATCTCATTTTTTTTCAGACTTTTCAGATATTTTGCTAGACAGTGGCACACTCGGATAAACAAATCATGGTCTTTACCCTCAAAAGGCTCATAGTCTTAGAATGAATATGTGTACACAGCCAAGCAGTCACTGCAGTGGCTTAGACAGTATCCATTCCTATCTTCTTCCCTCTTGACAGAACTCCATTTTTTTTCAGGTGCCCACCCCTTCTCTATATAAGCCATATAAGATTTAGGGGAAGCTGACCCATACTGGGCTAAACAAATTATGGGAATCCTACACACCCTTGTTTGTGATAGGTTCAGTTATCCTCTTCAGCCAATTATTATTTCTCATTCCCTTGGTAATGGCAGTTGGTCTGGAGATAGACATGTGACCTAAATTGGCCTCATTACACCAAATGGAAGATCAACTAGAGGGAAAATTGTCTCTTCCCCTCTAGCTGTATTGCTCCAGCTAGTGTTAGCAACTGTCTTGCTACCTGTGGGGAAATTAGTCTGAGCTAAAACATCTGGGAGGGAAGACCTGAGAAAATTACAGAGAACTGAAGTGAAAAACCACATTGAAAGACTGGAAACCCACTATACCTCCAAATGGCTTTGATATGATATAGATTTACTATTTCCTTTTTGTTTATTCTTGTTTGGGTAGGGATTTATGTCCAATGCATCACCAAACTAGCCTGTCACCCATACTATTATAGTCCAGAGTGATAGTCCAGCTGGTATGGCATGGGAATCATCAGAAGTGCACACAGAATGGACACCATCATCCTGTCAGAACTTGCCAGAAGAAAGGATGCTTGAGCTGAGTTTTGATAGTTTAAAAGGAGTTAGCTGAACAGATATGGAAGGTAAGGGGGTTCTAGAGAGAAGAAGAAGTGAATAGCAGTGTGTTGGTGCCTTCAGAGATGTTGAGAGAGCTGTATGCCTAGAGTGAAGAGAGATGGGAAATGTTCTGGCAGATGAGACAAAAGAGGCAGGCAGGGGCCAGATCATGAAGGGCCTTGCACTCCATGTGAATGTGGATTTTCTACTGAAGGTAATTTGGAGCCATTGAAGGATCTTTAACACTGAATCGGCATGATCCATTTTGTATTTTAGACATATCAGTGATGGCCAGTGTGAAAAATGAATTGGAGAGGACTGCTCTAGGGATAGGAGATCAGTTCAAGAGTCTCTATTTTGCTGAAAGGCACCCTTTGCCTCTCAGGGATCCTTTCCTGATAGGAGGCAACATGGGTCCTTTGCGAATGGTACAGGGGCAGGTATCTGTGAAGACTGGTATAGACCCATCACTGTTAATCAAAATCCATAACCAGATCCAGGTCAGCAAGCATTTGCTGAGTGCTCATGATTCAGAACACTGCACAGAACCATAGAAAGAGCCCCTGACTTGCTGGGTGACCTTAAGCTAGCTGCTTAACCTTTCTAAGATTCTATTTCCTTGTCTGTAAAATGAGGATCCTGTACCTACCTTGCATTGTCTAGGTGAGTTAAATAATACTTATAGGCATTTAGCACTGAGCCTGCCAAATCATAGGGAGTAGATTAATGCCTCGTTGGCTGACTGAGTGACTAAATGACATGAATGTAGAGTTTTCCCTACTTATGCTAAATATGTGGTTCTAGATTTGAAAATGGCAATCCCAATACTTTGGGAGATATTACCACCAGATGAACAAGTTATCCCCACTACCTTCTGAGGTAAGGTTAATTCTTGTGGAATTTTTTTTTCTTGTGGAATTTTTTTAAATGAGGGCAGATCTGTCCACAGGGATTGCAAAAGCTTCTGCTCAGTCATTAATTAAAACAACATGCTTCAGAGCCCTGCGGATGTGGAACTCTCCATTCTTGGGGCTCAAAAGGAAGTGACACTGTAAATTACTTCGGAATGAATTGATTTGGGGTTTTCCATATGACACCCACAAAGGGCTTGAGAGGCTAGGTTTTGGCCCAACTGCTAACAATGCTTGCCAGCTGGTTTGTACAACCTACAAACAGGACAACTAAGAAAGGTACTTGTCTGTGCTCCTTTTCATGAGCTGGATCTTTTGGTTCCCCAAATTGACCATACCTATTCAGTATGGTAGGGCAGAAGGAAAGGCTAGTGTGAAGCAGTGGAAAGCTGATGCCAATCTGCAGATGCTTTCACTTCACCAGAAATCTTGGAGTTACAACGTGCAGTGGTTTACATCTTTGCCATCAGAGGCATCTGAGTTTAAGTTTTGACTTGCTCACTTATTAACTGTGTGACCTTGGGCAAGTGACCTAAACTCTCTGAGCTGTAATTTTTTTTTTCATTTGTAAAAATGGACTATGGCTACCTTAATCCTATAAAGTAGGAGTACCCCTTCTCCTAGACTTGTTATGAGGATTACATAAAATGGATATGAAAAACATGTACTCAGCATAATATATGACAATATAGTTTAAAAACAAGCTATAGTGATGATGATGATGATGATGATGATGTTGATGATGATGATTTATAATGGGCATCTGGAATTTGGGGTCTGTCCATCAAATAGTTGCATTTCCTATTAATACTTCCCTTTGGGGGAATTACCTTTCCTGAATTAGGTGTAGTGTTAGTGCCCTCTAGTGTGCTCACTGCCCACTTTAGAAGCTGAAGGGTCCCTAGAGGCTCTGCCCACAGGATCTTTCCTTTTATCACCTAGTACAGCCACGGAGGAAGCATGTGACCAGAGCTCAGCCAGTCAGAATCTCTCTCCTAAGGGCTTTGCATCAGGCATAGAATGAAGCAAAGATAGAGGAAACAGTGGGGTGGTGCCTGAAGACAGTCTTCCTTTCTTTCCTGTTGGTATCCCAAATCATTCCTATAGTTTCTTTGTTGCTCTAGTAGCCAATGTCCATTTCTGTTGCTTGCAACCAAAGAAACAGAACTTTACTTTTCTGCCTTTAGGAACAAGTGTTTTCCTTCACAGCCTGTGTCTCTTCTTTTTCACCCCAAGTGTCTTATAGCCCAATGTTCCCCAACCAGCCTAAATTTGTATAGCTTTGTGTATGTCTTCAAGATGATCTTTCTGCTTAGATACCCATATTCACCCCCCATCCTCTAACAGGCAAACTCCAACCCATGGTTCAAGCCCTGGCTCAAATGATGCTTGCTTTGGGAAACCTTCAATGACTGCCTTTACCCAGCAGCACAAAAAATATTTAAGCTTCTCCACCTTTTCCGTGTTTCCCTGGAAACCTTTATGTACTTGCCATGTTGTATTAGGGAATGTGCTAATGTGTAGGGTGGAGATCTAGATCCTATGCTCTCCAGGAATGGGGGCCTAGCCTTAGTCTTGTTTAGCTTTGTGTCTCTAGTACCTACCTGGTCCAGAGCAAGAACACAAAGTGCTTTTGTTGAATGAGTGATATGTCTTATAAATACATGAATTGCACAATTTTGTAAACAAGGATTTATATTTGGGGCATGTCCAGGTAACTTCTGAACAGCAAGCCAATTCTACAGGTCATCCAGCTTTCCCAGTATGGTGAGCATATGCATCTTTGTCTCAGTTATCCAAATCGACAATCTAGTTTGAGCCCAAACAAGATCATTGTTTCAGCTTCTACTTTGAGAGTAATAACAGAAACTAAATCTTAAGTGGCTTTGATCACACACCAAGCACCAAACAAATATTAACTGATTTGATCCTAGTAATACCCCTATGAAGTAGATGCTATTTTCTACATGTCACAGATGAGGAAACTGAGGCAGAGGGAGGTCGAGTCACCTATCCCTGTTATATGGCTAAGAAGTGGGAGAGCTGAGTTTCCTACCTAGCCTGTGCTCTTCCTTATGCCTCCTCTGGAGTTCCTGAGGAACAAGAAGACTCAGCTCATTCTGTCAGCACTCAGGTGTTTCACAACTTGGGGGTTAGAAGCAGAACAGGGGTGGCCATATGAATCCAGAATCTGCAAGGTGGAGATTTGTCCACCTTGTAAGAACGATTGATATTGAATGCAGAGTACAGATAGAGAGGACTTACATTTTTAGCTAAGCTACAGTTGGGTAGTGATGAAGGGGGAAGGGAATCCTTCTGTGATATTTGAAAATACTGAGATACCCCAATATACGCCTTGTGCCAGGAATAGTCACATTAGCCTTGGCTAAATTTACTAAGCAAGGTTTGACAGGCAGTAGAGGGTAGTGGTTCTAGTGCTTAGATTTTAACATCAGAGTCCTGAATGTGAGGCCTGGCTCTGCTGTTGCTACAGTATTTGTGACCTTGGACAAATGACTTAACCACTGTGTAGCTCAGTGTACTCATCTGTAAAATGGGACATGATAAAAGTCTCAGAGGATAGGGTAGTTATGGAAGTTAAGTCATTACATGGAAATTATTTGGTATATCTAGAACTCTCTCCATGGTTATATAAATCTCATACAAAATACCTGCTAGTTATGGGAGATTTAGTGAGCAGTGGCATTTTGGGCTTTTAGGGGAAAATGAAAAGGAAAAGAGTAAGGATGAGGAGAGAATTGCTCCTCCACTTTGCTAGAGAGAGCTCAGCCTTTAAGAATTAACACTGCCACCTGAGAGTCTGGCAGGTCACCCGCTTTTCTGCAGAATTCTACTGGGTACGAGCCCAAGACAGGGTTAGTGGTTTTCACACCCAGTTATCGGGGCTCATGGCTCAGTAGGATTACTCTGTATGAGCAAACACAGTGTCCTTTTACTACTCTTCCCCTTTCAAATTTCCAATTAAAAAAAGAAAACAACCCGTCAATGATGAGCTTGGTCAAAGAGGCTTATTTTGCTACTAGTGCCTTTTTTCAAGGAGCTAATGATATTTCTCATAAATCCTGAGCATTCTGTTAGCGGTGACAGCCAGTGCGTGGGTGAAGTTAGCAACAGCCTCATTTCCAAGGAGAAGTTCAGACATAATTTGCCCAGAGTCTGTCAGAGTTTGTGTCTTGGGCCCTAGGATTAGGGGAGGAAGGGTTCCAATCCACCAATCCATTTAAAGCTTCCAATTTTGCAGATTCCGGATTCAGGTATTTAAAGCCCTCAAATGCCTACCACAGAAACCACACTTTATCACAAAACTCTCTATTAGCTGCAGACCAAGCAAATATGTACAAATAAAGTACATTTGTGTAATGTCAGAAATATATTATCTTAATGCATCTGTCTGAACTTTTAATAACCATAGTTTATTTCCGTGACTCACAAATTAGACCCATCTCTAAGAGGGTGCAAACATATGAAGACATTACTAAACTCCAGGAGTCATGGGGCAGCTCGGGTGGTTCAGCAGTTTAGCACCGCCTTTGGCCCAAGGCGTGATCCTGGAGACCCGGGATCAAGTCCCACATCAGGTTCCTTCCATGGAGCCCGCTTCTCCCTCTGCCTGTGTCTCTGCCTCTCTCTCTCTGTATCTCTCATGAATAAATAAATAAAATCTTTTTAAAAAATTAAAAAATTAACCCCAGGAGTCTTAAGCACATTTAAAACGTGTTAATAAACCCTCTGCATGTAGGATTTGATAAGATGAAAATAAATCTATTGCCATTCCCTCTCTATTCTATTAGTGCTGAGCATTGAGACATGTGACTGATACACTAAATAACATTCAAAACGCAAATCCCACAAAATGTGGGGACCTCTTGGGACTGTGTAAGTGTTGTCACTCCACAGTTGGCATCAGTAGGAACTCCCACTACCAGAATATGGAACAATTTATAATGTAAAAACGGAAATATTGACTTAAATATGCACTCTGCAGGAGGTTGGCAACCCCAGTAATCAGCAGGAGGGACAGTATCATGCCATATATAGTGTCCCGAAGGATTTTGAAGCAATTCAAATGAATAAACAGCGCAATGTATCTTGAGAAACACACTCTTCCTCTTTATGTTACTTGAGGTTGAAGTTAAAAATGATGCTTTCACTTCCACCCAGCTTTTGCTCTACACTGAAGGGATGAGCTGTATAAAAATGCAATCTCTAAAATGCAAGGACCCACAGTGCTTGCCAGTTTCACAATTTTGCAGATTCTAATTAGGAAACTATTTCACAGGTCTTTCTCCTGATGGTGCAAGGGAGACTCGGAGCATTACAAAGCTGCATCTTGCATTGCCTGGATGATTGTAAAACTCCCTACCCGCAACCCCCCACCAACCCAAAAACCCATCGGCTTATGCCCCAGCCCCCCTCTCAGTTCTCATATACTTTCATCTTGTTCCCAGGATCTACTAAAGTAAATAAGATGTCCACTCAGATAATGGAAACCCCACCAGCTCTCAGTTAGTGCCTTTTCATGCCAATTAAACACATTTTATACAGTCATCGTAGATGCATCAATGACTGCATTCAGA